>NC_138549.1:108899983-109054686 GCF_964273705.1 Natrix helvetica | reverse complement strand
GCTTTTTTGATTTACAAGACGATTTGAAATTAAAAGATGTTTGGAGGACGCAACATCTAAATGAGATGGATTTTTCTTTCTACTCAGATAGACATAAATCCTTTTCAAGGATTGATTTCTTTTTGTTAACACCGGATTTACTTCCTAAAGCCAAGAAATCCAAGATTTTCGCCAGGACACTTAGCGATCATAGTCCGGTGTGGTTACAAATTGAATTAGGGATGAGGCCAAGAAGGTCTTGGAGAGTAAATGAAAATTTATTTAGATATGAAAAAAATGTTGAGGAACTTAAAAAACACATGAAGGAATTTTTCAGTTTTAACATGAATAAGGGCACTCCCATTGAAATAGTTTGGGATGCAAGTAAAGCTTATATGCGTGGGGTCCTGATACATATGAACTTTAAACATAAACAAATTAGACAGAAAAGGAGAATGGAATTGGAAGATGAAATAAAACGCAAGGAACAGCTGCTTATAACAAACCCGAATGACCAAGCGCTCCAGATGGCGCTAAAGCTGTTGAAAGATCAATTTCAGATGCTTATAGCAGAACAAACAGCAACTAATTTACAATTTGCTAAACATAACACCTTTGCCAACGCTAATAAACCTGGTAGATGGTTAGCATATACTTTGAGAAGGAATATGAATGACAGAATTATTGATAAAATTGAGTTTCGAGGGAAGATGGTATATCAACAAGAGTTGATTAAAAAATCATTTGTGGACTATTATACTAAGCTATATGTACAGGATAATATACAGAACAAGTTAATAGATGATTTTTTGGAAGGAAAAAGGGTTGCCAAAATTTCTGTGCTTCAAAAGGCAAATTTGGAACGTCTTATAACCGCTGATGAGATCACTTTAGTTATAAATCAACTTAAATTAGCTAAGGCTCCAGGGACTGATGGTTTGACTGCAATGTATTATAAAACTTTACAACTGGAAATGATTGAATATCTTACACAACTATTTTGTAATATACAACAAGGAGGTAAAATACCTCCCTCATGGAAAGCGGCTTTTATCTCATTGATACCTAAAGATAAAGAGGGCCCTAAGAAACCAGAGGATTACAGGCCGATATCTCTTCTGAACACAGATTATAAAATATTTGCTAAGGTACTAGCCAACAGATTGATGCCGGTTATTCAAGAGATTATTCATCATGATCAAGCAGGATTTATTGAAGGCAGACATATGAAGGAGAATGTAAGGCAACTCATAGATTTAATTGACTATCTTGATAAGAATAAGCAGATCTCTGCAGTGCTGGTTTTCTTGGATGCAGAGAAGGCCTTCGATCGAGTGAATTGGAACTTTCTAACCAAGACTTTGGAAAAGATGGATATGGGACCACGATTGCGGCAGGCGATTGGAGCAATTTATCAGCAACAAAATGCACAACTTATTATTAATGGAAATTTGTCAACAACTTTCGAGATACAAAAAGGCACAAGACAAGGTTGCCCATTATCCCCATTGTTATTTATTTTAACTTTGGAAGTCTTGTTGAACGCAATTCGGGACTCAAAATCCTTAGATGGCATAGCTATCAGGCAAAAGGAATACAGAACTAGAGCATTCGCCGATGATCTGGTTGTTACCCTTTCACATCCTTTGAAATCAATAATCCAGATGAAAAATATCATAATAGAATTTGGCATGGTGTCTGGGTTTAGACTAAATCAAAACAAAACGAAAATGATGGTTAAAAACATGACAGAGACTCAAAGAAAGAGACTTGTAAGTTTAGCTGGTTTTGAAATAGTTTCTAAAGTTAAATATTTAGGAATACAAATTTCAGAATCAAATACAAAACTTTTCTCAAATAACTATGAAGTGTTGCGGCAAAAGATACAGAAAGATCTTGAAGCGTGGAAAAAGTTACAATTGTCTTTGCTTGGAAGGATCTCAGCAATTAAAATGAACATTCTACCTAGATTTATCTTTCTATTCCAGATGATTCCGGTGCTTAAGTCAGATAAAACCTTGTTAAATTGGCAAACAACATTAAATAAATTTGTTTGGAAGGAGAAAAAACCGAGAGTAAAGATGAAGATTATGCAAGATACACGTGAAAGAGGCGGCCTCAGACTCCCAAACCTTCGATTATATTATGAAGCTGCGGTATTAACGCATGTAGCAGATTGGTTTGGGAAAACAAAAATGGAATTGCTGAATATAGAAGGCCATGATCTTGTTCTGGGATGGCATGCATATCTTTTTTATGAAGACAGGGTAGATAAAGTGTTTAACAACCATGTTCTCCGAAGTGCCTTGATGAGAATATGGAAGAAGCACCGGCCCAATTGGGATTATAAAATACCGCTTTGGTTGGATCTTGCAGACACCATGGGGATTATGAATATTAAGTCACTCGGGGGTTGTTTATATAAAGATGTGCTTATTGTTGATGGGGGCGAATGGAAGTTAAAAACTTTGGAACAGCTGTTGGAAGAAGGAATTACTTTAAATTGGTTACATTACATACAGTTACAGAAGAGATGGGAAGAAGATCGCAGGGTCGGTTTTATGGATAAAGAAGTGGAACTGATTAAGCAGATAAAAGAGACTGGTCCAAAACAAGTTAAAAGAATATATAATGTACTGTTAGAAAGAGACTCAGAAAGTGAATTGGTTAAGGATTGTATGATTAAATGGGCTCAGAATTTTGGTGAAGTGGTTATGTTGGAAACGTGGGAAAAAATATGGGTTCAGAATGTTAAATTTACACAGTCACAGAATTTAAGGGAGAATTTTTATAAAATGTTTTACAGATGGTATTTAGATCCTAAAAAATTTTCATGCATGTACCCAAATGTTCAACCAAAATGTTGGAGATGCGGGTGTCTAGATGCTATCTTTTTTCATGTATGGTGGACTTGTAACAAGGTGAAAGCTTTTTGGATAAAAATATGGTGGGTTATGCAGAATGTATTTAAGAAAAGAATACAATTCACTCCGCAAATGTTTTTATTGGGTATAGCTAAGGATTTTACCAAAGGGGAAACAAAATTGGCCTTGTATATGGTCACAGCAGCTAGGTTGTTGATTGCGCAACATTGGAAAAAAGATTTTTTACCGACAATTGATCAATGGATTCAGAAGGTGGCGGGGTTCACTGAAATGGCAAAAATTTCAGCTTTCTTAAAAGCTCAGAAACAGGAGGATTACACACAGGAATGGGCAAAATGGATTGATTATATACAGAATAAATACCAGACTAGGAGTTATTATGTAGCCTTTAGGTAAGAATGTTTAGACCGATAGATGATCAGAGTAAATAGTATATGGGATGTTTGGAATTGTTAGAGTGGTATACAGCGGAAGTCAGGGGGGTGGGTTTGTGGGGGAGGTGGGGGAGGGTTAGGGTGGAGGGTGGGGTAATATATATGTATGAATAAATTAGAAGATGGGATTAATGAAACATTGTTATGCTAGGAGAAATTTATATTAAGAGTTATAGATGTTAAATTAGCTTAGAAAATGGGATCAATGTGTTGTTATTAATCTAAGAGAAATTTATATTGTGTTTGTTGGGAGGAGAGGGGTTACGAGTAATCTATTTTAAGATGGGGGGAGAGGAGGGGGCAAAGTATTTGGTATAATATTTGAAAGTGAATTTTTGTGGGGGGGTTGGGGGGTATAGCATTTGTATGAGATTTATATTGTATGGCGGGGGGGGGGTGAAAAGGGGGAAAATTGTTTGTACAAAACTCTTTTAATTAAAAAAAGAAAAAAAAAAGAAAAGAAAACTGCAGGAATTAGTCCAGGCGTTTGTCAGGAACCAATACCGACTCAAAGGCACTCATCCTTTGAAAACAGCATTACTGTTAGATGCTCTTGAAGAGTATCCAGAAGGTTTAATTGGTTCAAACTGTGGTGGTCTACATGGTTTTGTGGAAGCCTAAATTTGCACATGTGTTACCCCTCCTGCAGGAACTGCATTGACTCATTTGCTTCTGAGTCCAGTTCAAAATGGTGGTTGTCACCTTCAAAGCTATGTGCTTGGGACCAGGTTATTGGAAGGACCATCTTTTCCCAATCAGATCTATCTGCTCACCAGAGCAGGAAGGCAGGGAATGCTACAAGACCCCCTCTCCTAAAGCAGTCCATCTGACAGGACCAAGAGGAAGGGCCTTCTCTGTAGTGGCTTCTTCCTTTGGAGCATCACCCTGCAGAGATAAGATTGGCCCTCATTTTGACACTCTTTTGCAATGCCCTGGAGGCATACTGTAGTTCTGCCAACAGGCCTAGGAACCTCAGCATGATATGAAGCCTATCAAGTGGTTGGTTTGATTGCTGTCACCAGAATGGCGGTGGGTTATTGTTTTTGTACTGGGATTTTAGAGTCACTGAGAGTGAGCTGGAGGGGAATTTTTCTTAATAAACAAATAAACATCATTTGGTGTTTGAAACTTTGGGTTTATAAGGAAGGGCAGCTACTTCATTTGAAAACATGTATTCTTTTTACAAAATGCATGCTTGTAAGGCCAGTGGATCTTCCTACCAGCTGTTTTTTAAATGATGATATGTACATGATATACACTCAGTTTTCTCATAGTAGTAAATTACATTAAACTATGATTGTATGTTTGTTGCTAGAAAGAATGGTTGAATTGTATTGTAGAGATAACTTTGTGACCTTATTGCACCTTGTTTACTGTATTTTTCGGAGTACAAGGCGTACCTTTTTCCCTCAAAAAAGAGGCTGAAAATCTGGGTGCATCTTATACACTGAATACAGCATTTTTTGCCTCCCGAAACCCCACCTCCTTCACCAAAATGGCCGTGCATAGCCTTATGGAGGCTTGCAGAGAGCTCCTAGCGGCTGGGGAGGGCAGAAATGATTCCCCCACTAGCCCCCAGGAGCACTCTATAAGCCTCCTAAAGCCTATGCATGCAATTTTTTGACAAAAAATGGTCCCATTTTTGCGAAAAACAGGCCATTTTTGCTTCCCCCCCCCCCCCCCGGAGCAATCTACAAGCCTCCTAAAGGCTATTCGTGCCTTTTTTTAAAAAAACGGGCCCATTTTCAGCAGGTCTGCAGAGTGCAAAAACTTTTTTTTTAATTTGCCTCTTTAAAACCTTGGTGCGTCTTATACTCCGAAAAATACGGTATATCAAAAAACAGTATTTCTGGTGGCATCTCCTAGTAAACATTTTATTTATTTATTTTATTTAGTTTGTCAAACATGTACAAGATAACAAGTATAAATATAAACATGGACATGAACAAAGGAAATGAGTACAAATAAATGGGGACAGTAGGACCGGGACGGTAGGCACACCGGTGCGCTTATGCATGCCCCCCTTATGGACCTCTTAGAAATGGGGTGAAGTCCACGGTAGACAGTTTAAGGTTGAAGCTGTGGAGGTTTGAGGATGTAACAACAGAGTCAGGTAGAGCATTCCAGGCATTGGCCACTCTGTTGCTGAAGTCGTATTTTCTGCAGTCGAGTTTGGAGCGGTTTACCTTGAGTTTGTATCAATTGTTTGCCCGTGTATTATTGAGATCGAAGCTGAAGTAGTCATTGACAGGTAGGACGTTGTAGCAGATAATTTTGTGTACTATGCTTATGTCAAACTGTAGGCCGTGTAGTTCTCGGTTGTCCAACCCCAAGCCCAAAATTTCAAGCCTGGTTGTCATAAGGGATTCTATTCTGAACAGAGAAGTGGATCTTCTTTTTTTAATCTTGTTTATATCAAAAACCAGTATTTCTGGTGGCATCTCCTAGTAAACATGGTTGTTAGATTGGGTAAATGAAAGAGGCAAGAATCAGGCTTCAGCAACAACAGCTCTTTATTAAGTGACAACTATGTACACTCCAGCAAAGACTCTGTTCTGGCAGCATCCCTTTTATAGGGAACTTTCAGATGTCTTAACCACTCACCTTTGAGTGTTTTCCCACCGGATCAGAGGACCTTGGTGGAAACTACCATACTGGCTGTCAGTATGTAACAACGGTAGTTAAGAATTTCAGTGGAAAGGGCTACTAAAAAGTTACCTATGGCCTATATTTATTGAATCCACAAAGGGTCACAGTTATAAAAGACTAGATGTTCATCTCTGGTCTGGAATCCATTCACTGATGTTGACAAGCTATTTCAGGAAAGTGAGCAATGATGCCACCAGCTCTGCTAGATGCCTTGGATCAGCTGAGCTGCAGAGCTGATCTTAATTGCCAGTAACGTTAATTCACGAAGCCCCCAGTACAATAAGTTGTTGGTTCCATTAATTCCACCTGTTGTGCTGCAAAGGCTGGAATTAATGGAATGAGTATAATCATAAAGCACTAAACAGCAATAAGAAGCAGAGATGATTTTAGCCCATCCACTACCCAAAAGAGAAATTGATCAAACTGTTGACATGCAAGAGAGAGGCTGCTTGGGAAGCATACTATAGAAGAAGTAGTCATAGCTCCCTTTTATAGTTTGGGTACTTTCTTGCTTCCTTCATTTAGTTCGGAGATGTGCAGCTTGAAGCAACACAAAGCCTCAAAATTTGACAAGTTGAATCCAGATTGTAATTTAAATCTGACAGTAGGAAGATACACTTACATATAGTCACATGCGAAAGTATAGGTACCATTAGTCCATTTGTATGCTTCAATGAATCCTTAAGTGAATAGAAAGTACACAACCTCTAAGTTGGATGCTATAGATACTCATGAATGAAAGGAAATATACTTTTCTCAGGATAATGCTGCAGGATCCAATCTGCGTTGGTCACCAGGACCAGGGGTTTTTGTCTTCTGAATTTTTGGACTCATGCTGGAGCTCATCTTCAGAGAATTTCTCTCTAGCCCAGCCTTCTCTCTAGGCCAAAGAGAAGTGCCCTGAAAATGGGCTCCAACAAGAGTCTGAAATCTTGGAAGACAAAACCTCTGGTCCCAGTGACCGATCCAGACTGGATCCTGCAACATTAGATACTATTATTTGCAGCCCACTATTTGAGCCTGTTTCCAGTGTGCGCATGCACAGAGTTGCCAGACAAAGGGAACAGCTAAAGAACAGGGGTCGACTTAGGAGTAAGGCCACAGGTGGACGATGAATGGCCCCTCCCAGAGGACATAAAAGAGGAGAGAAAGGGGAGTGGAGTTTGCAGGAGACAATTAGTTAGCTTAATTGGTTTGTGACTCTCTGAGACTCCTTGCTAACTTTTGCAGATATCGGCCTGGCAGCTGTCTATGCCAGATAAGGTCTGTGACTGTAAATCCTCCCTTGAAAGACTTTTCTGGATGTGAATGAGCAGTATTCATAGTAAATTAATAAAAGGGTTTTTTTGTTGGTACGAGGAGTTTGCTTCATGCTCCCAGGCAGCCTGGGTCAGAGCACAACTGACCCCTTGCTATGCATGACAGCAGGTTGACAGCAGTTTCTGTCTTCCTCTTCGCCAGGTAACACTTATACAAAATGGAGATGGAAGATGAAGGAAGAGACCTAGGCATTACTTCAAGTGCCTACCTGGTAGTTTAACTCTGAAAAGGTTACTCCTGTGCAGATATGCCTCTGATGGAACGTATCTTTTCCCCCTAATGTCAACGGGTGGCGCCCAGGAGCAGAGCCTTCTCTGTGATGGGCCCAACCCTCTGGAATGACCTCCCCCCCCCCCCCCGATATTAGAACTACTACCGACCTCCGCTCCTTCCGACAGAAGCTTAAGACCCACCTGTTCCAATTAGCTGGCTTAACTGATTTATAGTCCCACTTTTAACCTCCTGGCAAACATCTTATTGGGTAGTTTTTAAGGGTAATTTTAATGTTTATTTGTATTTTAATTTAAATATTGTACAGTGCATATCCTACCTCCTCCGTTTACCTATTTATATATTTAAGTATATCTATATTCTGTATTCATACTGTTTTAATATGACTGTACACCGCCCCGAGTCCTGTTTAGGAAAGGGTGCGGTTTATAAATTAAAGTTTATTATTAAGTTTATTATTAATAGATCTCGAGAAGAGAGAATGCAACGTGATCATACCTGCTGGAAAGACCCGAGTGGAAAGCGTGGAACTCATTTTACCTCCACATGCCAACCATCAGGGAAACACGTTTGGTGGGCAGATCATGGAATGGATGGAAAATGTGGCCACAATAGCGGCAAGGTGGGTGCTTGCATCTCGTTGAGGGGAAAATGGAATGATGGTGGTTGCTTAAAATCTTAATTATGGCTTTATATAAAATTAGAACTGAGTTATAGTTAAATGGATGAATTTACTGCCTGCTTTTCTTCACTGGGGGATTCCCGTTCCATCGTACGCTGTTAATAAAGATATTTTCATATGGCACACTTTCAAAATTACTATGCAGGAAGTACGGGACACATTGCCTTATGGAACTTGTTATTTTTAACATTAGAAATCCAAATACATATATAGATAGCCTTCAACCTGAGACCCTAATTGAGTCTGAAATTACAGTTGTAAGACATACCAGTTGTTAAGCAGGTCATCACGTCACCAATCCCAATTTTATGACACTTTCTTTTTGCTAGTCATTAAGGGAATGCAGCAGTTGTAAAGTGAACACCACAGTTGTTAAGTAAATTCCCCAGGCATTGAACAAACCCATTATTTGCAATGGGTGTTTCTTGTTAGAAACTGGAAGTAGACTCCAGTATTCAGTAAGAAAAGGCATAGATCACAGTCACCTGACTTTGCAAACAGCTGTAAATACAGGCTGGTTGTTGACACCCCCCCCCCCCCCAAATGTGAATCTGAGTCATAAGCACCTTTTTGTGATCCATGATGCGGTGGCTTGGTGGCTAAGACACTAAACTTGTCTTTCAGAAAGGTGGGCAGTTCAGCACTTTGAATCTCTAGCGCCACGTAACAGAGTGAGCTCCCATTACTTGTCTTGGCTTCTGCCAACCTAATAGTTCGAAAGCATGTAAAAATGCAAGTAGAAAAATAGGAACCATATTTGGTGGGAAGGTAACAGCGTTCCGTGCACCTTCAGTGTTTAGTCATGCCGGCCACATGACCACTGGACGTCTTCAGACAGCGCTGGCTTTTTGGCTTTGAAACGGAGATGAGCACTGCCCCCTAAGAACGACTAGCACATATGTGTGAGGGGAACCTTTATCTTTTAACCTGGGACAGTCATTAAATGAAGTGAAGACTATCTGCAAAACTCAGCAGTAAACTAGGGATTGCCGTGGTCATTGTTTTCAGATTAATAAACCTTTTCATAAGAAAGTTGTAGAATATGCCTGTCTACATGCATTGTAGTTTTTTCTAATACAAGACAAAGAAGGGCAATTGGAGTCATTAATATTGTCAATAGAAGGAATATTGGGGTTTTTGGGGGGGAGTAGAACAATATTGAGGTTATCCAACTACTGATTTCCTTCGCGCTTTAGGAAAATTGGGAGCAACCTATAGAAATTAAGCACTCCAGCCTTAAACATTCATAATTTTCTTTTTACCCTAGATACAAGCCCTGCATATTGAAGTCCATTGACATCTGCTAGCAGTTATCCCAATGATAGCAATGTGGAAACATTTGATAAATGATCTGTATCAGTTTGCTAGGCTTGATGTCTCTCTTGACTGCCAGGCTGAGTGAATGTGTAAGCAGAAATGAGAGAATTGGCACAGGGTTTAAGAAGGCAGATGGACTATAATCTGGATGAGATTAGGCTATTGTGATTACAGAGAGGTCCATGCGCCATCAGAGAAATCTGGGACAGATTTCAGGATTATGACACATGACTTTTATTTGGAAATATTCTGTGTCTACCACAGTCTGATTGTTGAGATAATAAATGGTATCACTGGATTTTTGGACGGTGACTTAATATTGTAAAGATTTCGTAAAATCAATAGGTAGTATTAGAATAAATTTTCTCAATTTCTAGATTTGTCAGGAGGCATGAAAATGGAGGGAAAGTATTGGACGTAAATCAATGCTTGATTTGCCAATTTATTATCATTATTTTATACATTCTTTATCTGGCTTTCCTGATCGTATACATCTTCCATTCTTGCTTCAGTAGTAATAGGGGTTCTTTTTTCTAATTGGATAAAAATAAGAATGGTGAGGAAGTGTATACTGTCTGTAATTTGTAAAAAACAACAACAACTACAGTCTTGAAAGAAATTTATTTTCCAATCATTGGAAAAAGGGTAGGAGACAAGGCAAAACCAGCCTCTGTGTGTGGTTGAAAAATGGATGATACGGTCCTTTGTAAGGTTTGGAATTATAATTCCTTATATCATTCAAATAAATCCACATTTAAGGTCATATATACTGTATATCTGTATACTGCACGAGTCAAAAAGAGGGCTGCGAAAATTTATACAGGCCCCTCACATCCTGGACATAAATTGTTTCAACTTCTACCCCCAAAACGATGCTATAGGGCACTGCACGCCAGAACAACTAGACACAAAGACAGTTTTACCCCAAATGCCATCCCTCTGCTTAACAACTAATTCCCACAACACTGTCAAATAATTTACTAAGACTGTATTACTATTATTCTTCTCTTCCTTCCTAGTATCTATCTTTTCCAACTTATTACTATAACCATGTTGCATGTATCTTTCCATTTATATTGTTTTTATTTGTTTCCTAATACGATTTGATAGCTTTTTAGTAACCTTGACTATCACTAAGTGTTGTATCTTTTTATTCTTGATGAATGTATTTTATTCTCCTTATGTACACCGAGAGCATATGCACCAAAGACAAATTCCTTGTGTGTCCAATCTCACTTGGCCAATAAAGAATTATAGTTGCAAGTATGTGTTACCTTAGGTTTACCTGCAGTTGATCTGGTTTAATTGTTCAGCATTTTCCACTGCACCTGATTTACGTTTAACTATTTTGATAACAGTACTAATATGCTCTAATCCTAGTAAATACACTTGAATTTATTTGAGTGGTTTTCACATCCCCTCCGTTTGGCGTTTAATTATGCAGCTGGAATTGCAGTTGTGCTCTCCTCTCTTTCTGCAATTTCTGTAAAGCTAGTGAAGGCAAGAGGTTAATTTCCGAGGATAATGGTGATAAACCTTTATGATTTGGCTGGTAAATTTTCCTTCATTATTATCAGATCAAGGCAGATATATTTTTAAGTGTGATCCTGCTAGAGACACATTGGAATTTCATTGGGACAGCAGGAATCATCCCTTCTCAAGAGACGCTGATCTTTCTACTCCCAAAGCTAAATTCTGTCCTCCTTGTGAAGGAAAACAGAAGCTACCTTAGCCCAGCTGCTCTAGAAATTCCCTCCTTCCCATGCAGACTCATCTCTTAGCGTGCATTCTTCTTCATTCCCTTTTTTCCTGAAGCTTTGAAACGGTTAGATTGTCTTTCATTTTTATTAGTGACGGACTAGCTGTTTTCCTTTAGGTGGCGATGTGTCCCCATTAATTCTGGCAATTTGGATGATCATTATGTGGAAAAGAAGGAAAAGAGAAATTCAGTCTGTCCTTTGCTGCTTTCCCCCATTCTCTCTCTCTCTCTCTCTCATTGCTGGGGCATCCGGAGGCCCTTTTCAAGTGGCAGATAGCCTTTCTATCAACAGGCCAGTTGATAAATCAAGCTCAGGCATGGTTTGACAGTTGTAATGTAACTGTAAACCTGGGTTATTTCATAACTTCCATCTGATCTGTTGCTGATCGGCAAACAGTGTGTTCGGCGGGACATGCATGACAGGTAAATGGATGGTGTTTTTAATGTGGTCAAACCTGATCCTGTTTTTCTATGTTCTCTCCAGCCGATTGTGCAATGCCTCTCCCACCCTGAAGACCATTGAAATGTTCCATTTCAGGGCACCATCCCAGATTGGGGATCGCCTTGTGTTCAAATCCATTGTGAACAATACCTTTAAGAACAGGTATGTCTTCCTGCCATCATTCTAGAACTAAGTGGACTTGGTCAGGGGTGGGCTTCAAAAAATTTAACAACGGGGTCCCTGCGTGGCATAGTCGGCCTCCTGCACCACAGCACGGGGCTTGTTTTTGCCCTCCCCGGGCTCCGGAGGCTCTCTGGATGCCAGGAATAGGCCCGTTTCTAGCCTTCTTGCCCACCCTTGGCTCCGGAGACTTTCCTTGAGCCTCCGGGAGAGCAAAAACAGCCTTCCCGAGCTCCGGAGGCTCCCTGGAGTCTGAAATGGGCCTATTTCCGGACTTCCGGAAGCTCTGAGAGGCCCATTTTTCACCTTCCTTGAACCTCCCTGCAGGCCCTGCACTTACATGGCACCCAAAATGGGCCGTGCGGAGACTCCTGGGAGATGAGGGGTTGGCGGGAGTGGGATTTTGGGGTTTGCTGAACTGCGCAGAATCTTTGCTAAAGCATTGCCCGAAATCGGGTGAACCCAGAGTAGCCCACCCCTGGAATTGGTCCAGAAGTCAGGAGAAATTTTATGGAGGTATAAATTAAACCATTTCAAGATCTACACTAATAAATGAAAATGCATTGAAGAGGAAGGTTGAAAGAGGATTGTAAGAAATGGGTCATTTATGCCCTTCACTTATTCTTATATTAGCTACAAATCCAAACAATCTCAATATAGAACTTTTAATTAGCACTTCTAGACCGACCCCTCTCCCAAAAGGGACTCGGGGCGGTGTACAGTCCATATCAAAAACATCATACATAATAACAATTAAAAATTATTAGATGGATAAATACATAAATAAGAGGAGGATAAAATAGACAGAACTGTAATTGCTAAATAAATAATTTAAAATATACAAAGTTTAAAACCCCAGTGTCTTATAAAATTAAGTCCCCTAAAAAACCAGTAGGAAATATATATGCCAGGAGGTAGACGTTAAGAATTATGCCAGACCAGCCAGTCGGAACAGGTGAGTCTTCAGTTTCTGCCGGAAGGAGCGGAAGTCAGTGGTGGTTCTAATGTCGGGGGGGAGGTCATTCCAGAGGGTTGGGCCCATCACAGAGAAGGCCCTACTCCTTGGTGTCGCCCGTTGGCATTGCCTAGTGGACGGCACCAGGAGAAGCCCCTCCCTGTGAGAGCGAATTGGCCGCAGGGATGTATGTGGGAGGATGCGATCCCGCAGGTAACTAGGCCCTATGCCATGGAGCGCTTTAAAGATGGTGGTCAAAACCTTGAAACGCACCCGAAAGACCACAGGTAGCCAGTGCAGCTCGCGCAGGAGCGGTGTTACGTGGGAGTACCTAGTACTCCCCATGACTGCCCGTGCGGCTGCGTTCTGGACTAGCTGCAGTCTTCGTGCGCGTCCCAAGGGAAGCCCCATGTAGAGAGCATTACAGTAGTCCAGGCGAGACGTCACCAGTGCATGAGTGACCGTGCGTAGGGCATCCCGGTCCAGAAGGGGGCGCAATTGGCGCACCAGGCGAACCTGGTGGAACGCCCCCCTAGCCACGGCTGCCACATGGTCGTCCATTGACAGCCAGGAATCAAGGAGGACGCCCAAATTGCGCGCCCATTCCACAGTGGGCAGTTGTTCGCCCCCTATGGCCAGCGTTGGAGTCAGCTGACTGAACCGAGGTGCCGGTAGCCACAGCCACTCAGTCTTGGAGGGGTTGAGTTTAAGTCTGTTGTCCCCCATCCAGACCCCGACGGCTTCCAAACACCGGGACATCACTTCGACAGCCTCGCTGGGGTGATTTGGGGTTGAAACGTACAGCTGAGTATCATCAGCGTACAGATGGTATTCAACCCCAAAACCACGGATGATCTCTCCCAGCGGCTTCACATATGTGTTGAACAGGAGGGGCGAGAGGACCGACCCCTGTGGCACCCCACAAATGAGTGACCTCAGGGTCGACCTCTGCCCCCCTGTCAACACACATTGCGACCGGTCGGAGAGGTAGGAGCCGAACCACCGTAAAACGGTGCCTCCGGCTCCCATCCCCTCCAGCCGGCGCAATAGGATACCATGGTCGATGGTATCAAAAACCGCTGAGAGGTCTAATAGGACCAGGATAGAGGAACAACCTCTATCTCTGGCCCTCCAGAGATCATCAACCAGCGCGACCAAGGCTGTCTCTGTGCTGTGCCCCGGTCGGAAGCCGGACTGGCGTGGGTCTAGATATTCGGATTCGTCAAGGTGTCGTGGAAATTGCTGTGCCACCACATTCTCAACAACCTTCGCTAAAAAGGGAAGGTTGGAGACTGGACGATAATTAGCCAGCTCCATTGGGTCCAGTGAAGGCTTCTTGAGCAAGGGCCTCACCATCGCCTCTTTCAAGGCAGTTGGTAGGAAGCCCTCACCCAATGAGGTGTTCACCAGGCCCAGAAGCCAGGCTCGTGTCACCTCCCAGGATGCCAGTACCAGCCAGGAGGGACACGGGTCCATTGAACATGTGGTGGGTCGCAGCCGTCCACGCAACCTGTCCAAATCCTCGGGGGCAACAGAGTCAAACTCCTCCCAGAATGGTCTCACAAGACTCACTGATGACGGCTCGTCCGGCCCACTGGAGGGGGCCCATCCGCTCCGGATCTGAGCGACTTTGTCCTGCAGATATTCCCCAAACTCCTCTGCTCTACCCTGCAAGGGTGCCCCCCGCGTCCCCTGTGACAGGAGAGAGCGGGTCACCCTAAACAGGGCAGCAGGGCAGTTATCCGCGGACGCAATAAGAGTGGCACAATGTCTACGTTTGGCCGCTCTCAATGCCACAAGGTAGGTCCGTAAATAGGCTCTTACCTGTGTTCGATCAGACTCGGAGCGTGAGGATCTCCACCTGCTCTCTAGACGTCTCCTATGGCGCTTCATCACCCTTAGCTCCTCGGTATACCAAGGAGCTCGGGTGGATCGCTGCCGCAGGAGAGGTCGCAAAGGCGCAACCCGGTCCAAGGCCCCAGCCACCGCCGTATTCCAGGCGGCCACTAGGTCCTCCGACCGAGCGCGGGTCAGGGCTACAGGTAGTGGCCCAAGTTCCGTCTGGAACCTATCCGGTTCCATCAGGTGCTTGGGGCGGTACCAGCTTGGAGAGGCTGGCTCCGCCTCCTCGCGGTGGGGGGTAGCGGAAGGGAAGTCGAGCCGGAGACATGAGTGATCTGACCATGACAGGGGAGTAATGACTAAGTCCCCTATTCCCAGATCACTCGTCCACTGTTCAGATACAAAAATAAGGTCCAGTGTGTGACCGCCCTCGTGTGTGGGGCCCTGAATTAATTGGGTCAGGCCCATGGCTGTCATGGAAGCCATGAACTCCCGAGCCACCTCAGATGCTGCTCCCGTCGACGGCAGGTTGAAGTCCCCCATGACCAAAAGCCTGGGGATCTCAACCGCCGTCTCTGAGATCAGCTCGAGGAGCTCGGGCAGGGCCGCTGATGTATAGCGAGGAGCCAAGTATACAATCAGCAGGCCCAACTGCCTCCCTGGGCCCCATTTCACACCTAGGGATTCACAACCGGGTATCTGAGGAACAGTGAACTCTCTCGGTTCCAGACCATCCCGTATAACTACCGCCACCCCACCACCCTTACCCAGGGCCCAAGGCTGATGGAATGCACGGAAACCCGGTGGGCACATTTCCACGAGGGGTAAACCACCCTCGTGGCCCAACCAGGTCTCCGTTATCCCTGCAAGGTCCAGCTCCCCCTCCGAGATCAACTCGCTAATGAGGGGGGCCTTGTTGGTTACGGACCTTGCATTGCAAAGCATCAGCCGCAGGCCCTGGCTCTGTAGTTCCTGACCACCTAGGCTGCGGGGGTTGGTACAAACGACCGGGCGTAGCCAACAGCCACGGTCTCCCAACCGACCTTGTGAACATTATAGTTTGCCAATGACTGGAAAGCCACAAGCCATTATTTCATGAATGGATAACTTCTAAAATTTGCCAATATCATTAAAATAAATAGAAAGGTAGATCTAAGCACATTGAAGATACAATAACACATCGTGTCTTCTTTAGAGAATGTTTTGAAATTAATTCAAAGAAATAGTTAATCAAAAAGGGCTAGAATTCATTCCAAAGGGTCATAATATTGTACAAAGTGTGATCTCAGCTGATTTTGTGCATTTATTTACTTCTTTGCTCATTTGAAAATGATGTTCTTAATTACAGCATGGAGGTTGGGGTGTGTGTCGAGGCCTATCGACATGATATGGAAGACAGCCAAAGACATATAAATAGCGCTTTCATGATTTTTGTGGTCTTGAATAAAGATAATCAGCCACGTACACTTCCAGTGCTGAAGCCAGAACCAGGGGTAAGAAAATGAAAATGATGTTGCACGGCTTTGAAGTTATGCATGCCCAGAATGGTGTATGACTGAAGGATGTTTGCAGTGCAAATCCAGTTTCCAGTTTGGGAACCGCCTTAAAAAACACGATTCAATTGTAGGAATGCACAATTGAAAGCTCACACTCTATCCCAGAGGTGTCAAACCGCAGGCTGGATCTGGCCCACAGGGTGCTTAAGATGTGGCCCGCGGGCCCATCCTGGAAACAGCGAAGGACCGGCCTGTGGTGCTTTGCCAGCTTGGCAGGGCCACCTGCAGGCCTCCTGGGCTCTGTTTTCACTGGCAGAGGGCTGCAAGAGGCTATTGCGGCCTAAAACAGAGCCTCAATGAGTGTCATCGAGCTGGCTATGCCCCCTGGCCACCCACCCACCCTCCGAGGTCAAACATAACCCTGATGTGGCCCTCAATGAAATCAAGTTTGACACTCCTGCTCTACCCCCAGGTTTTGGTGTAAGAATTCTCTTAAAATAAAAGTTTCCATTGAACTGTGACTTTTGATATGATAGTAAGGAAAACTATTCAATACAGTTAGTCTTCAACTTACAACAGTTCATTTAGTGACTGTTCAAAGTTACAACGACACTGAAAAACTATTTTTCACACTTCTGACTCTTTTAGCATTCCCATGATCAATCCAGATGTGTGGCAGCTGTCCCATATTTATGATGGTTGCAGTATCCTGGGGTCATGTGATCACCATTTGCAACTTTCTGACGAGCCCAGTCAATGGGGAAGTCAGTTTCATTTAACGACCGTGTCATTGACTTAACAACTGCAGTGATTCACTTAACAACTGTGGCAAGAAAGGTTGTAAAATGGGGCAAGACTCAACTCAATGTCTCACTTAGCAACAGAAATGTTGGGCTCAATGGTGGTCGTAAGTCTAGATCTACCTGTATATATGAAGTAATTAACTATAATTATTTTTGGCCCACTTATTTTGGTTCTGCTTGGTGAAAGGTAGTGCTTGCCATGGCACTTGAAGACTAAGAGTAGCTCTAAGGAGATTCAAGTATGGTACTATTAAGCTAAAGTTTCAGTTACCAATAGTAGACATAGAATCCTAGGTCTTATCATATTTCTAGCTTTAGATTTAAAACATGCTGTTGTTTCAGTCTGTTAGTCCTAAATGTGGTTGGCTGGTACTTTGGCTCACTCAGTGTGCAAATCCAGGCAGCTGAGTTAATTCAGGAACTCATAGCTAAATTAAGCTGAATCAGTATGCTATCCAAGCACAGCCTATGTGTCATTGGATTTCCTTTGTTTTTCCTTTGTTATTATTTTGCTTTGAACAAAAGTCAATATAAGGGTAGAGTTGATGCTGCAAGCGGCACATAGTGAGATGAATCTAACCAAACCAATGAGGAAAACATAGCAATTCTGTTTGTATCTCACCACAATAAGTGCCCCATGTAGAAGCAACCTTGATTAGCTTGTAGGAGGTTTTTTTTTTGGGGGGGGGTGTTATGGCTGTGTTTTTTTCCCTTGGAGTCTTCTGTACTTGTCATCCTTCAATAGTTGTCTTTCCCCAAGGCAAAGATGCTTCTAGTCTGCCTTCAGTAGGATGGCTGTATTTGCTGTGTTCACTTGGGAGCAGTGTTGCAAGGAATTTGCAAAATTGGGAAGACCAATTGGGAAGAATTTACTCAAAAAATACACAAACCGACTGAAAGGGACCAATAGAAGAGAATAACGGTAGCTTAGGGTTGAACTGTGGGGTCCTTGGTGCTCTCTGAGTTGGTGGTAATGGAATGTCTGCAAAAAAGCCACCAAGCTCAGAGAGCACCAAGGACCCCACAGATTGAAAGGAAAATAAGATAAAGGTAAAAGTTCCCCTCGCACATATGTGCTAGTCGTTCCTGACTCTAGGGGGCAGTGCTCATCTCCGTTTCAAAGCCGAAGAGCCAGCGCTGTTCGAAGACCTCTCCGTGGTCATGTAGCTGGCATGACCAAATGCTGAAGGTGCACGGAACGCTGTTACCTTCCCACCAAAGGTGGTCCCTATTTTTCTACTTGCATTTTTTACATGTTTTCGAACTGCTAGGTTGGCAGAAGCTGGGACAAGTAATGGGAGCTCACTCCGTTATGTGGCGCTAGGAATTCAAACCACCAAACTGCCAACCTTTCTGATCGAGGAGCTCAGCGTCTTAGTCACTGAGCCACTGCATCCCACCAAAAGGGAAATTTTAAAAGAGGGAACCACGGAGACTGAATACGAACCTTCTCCCTTTAACGTTTGATTGCAGATCCCGCCAATATTTGCTGAATTGTGTTCTTAGTAAAACAGTGCCAATCACAGGGAGTGACTTATAAGAGCCATCCACAAAGCCCCTCTAGATTCTCTCACCTGACTACTGCTGTGGTTTTGAATGGACAAGAACGTAGCGAGGCTTTAATTAAGCAAAAGAGTCAAGTGAAGAGGGCATACTGTGCAGAGATCCAGCTTCCTTGCAAAACCCATAATGCTGGGAAAGGTGAAAGAGAAGTAAAGGAAGCAGAGAGAAAACCAGCAGCAAGCTGGACGGACTTGATTACAGAGGCAAAGTGTTCCCCATCGGGAGACCTGAAGAGGAAGCGTGCATAATGTAATCCGTTCATTTTATTTCCCTTTAACAGGATGGAGAAAGACGGTTTAAAGAAGCTAGCGCCAGGCAAAAAATTAGACTAGACAGGTTGGTAAAACGTTTTCTTACTCTTTCAGCACTCTTTTCCTCCCCTACAGCTCTACGCCTATTAAGTGAAAGGGAGAGTGTAGAATTTTAATTACTGCACGTATGGTTTTTTTTCCCCCTGTTGCACATTCGTAGGATAGAATTATGTGCATATTTAGGAGGATGAAATGGTTTATGTGTAACTAAATCTTCCTATCTATAGACTTCATACCCAGACTTGCGGGTCAGTTAAACCCCCCCCCCCCCCAGCCGCACTCACCAACCCACAGGGAAGTGGAGGCTGAGTGTTAGAGCTGTGCACACTTTGCAAATGATTTCCAGGAAGTGCTTGAGACCTAGTTCAAACACAGGACTTGGCTGCTTTTCATTACAGGAAATAGGAAATCTGCCCCCCCCCCCCAGACATCGGCCAAGCTTGTCAAAAAGGGGTTGCTGCTTTTAAGGGTCATCTGAATGGATTCTTTAAAACAAGGGCAAGGTTTATTTTTTACAGGTTTGCCCATATCCCTGAAAAGAATTAGGGGGCTGCTTTAATGAGTAGCAGCCTGGCTTTCTGAGCATCCCACAGGAGACAGAGAGATTTTTGTGTTTTTGCTTCTCTGCTTAGACTTCAACTTAGTGGACTTTGGATGCATTAGCTGGAATTTGCAATTGTTGCTTCCAAAAATTTTTATTTATTTATTTCATCAAGCATGAATTAGATAACCAATATATGTATAAACATGATTATGAATATATGAATTAGATACAAATACAAGGGAATATTAGGACAGGGACGGTAGGCACGTTGGGGCGCTTATGCACCAGATACCGTATTTTTCAGAGTATAAGACACACCTTTTTCCCTCAAAAAAGAGGCTGAAAATCTGGATGCGTCTTATATACTGAACATGGCATTTTTTGCCTCCCGAAACCCCACCCCCTTCACCAAAATGGCTGTGCGTTGCCTTTAGGAGGTTTTCAGAGTGCTCCTGGGGGCTGGCGAGGGCAGAAATGAGTGAAAAATAGGCTGTTTCCCCCCCCCAGCCCCCAGGAGCACTCTATAAGCTTCCTAAAGACTATGCGTGCCCCTTTTTTTGACAAAAAACAGGCCCTTTTTGTGAAAAACGGGCCATTTTGGGGAGATCTGCAGAGTGCAAAAACTTTTTTTAAAATTTGCCTCTTCAAAATCTTGGTACGTCTTATACTCCGAAAAATATGTTATGTCCAGTTAGTTTTTGCTTTATTGTATGTATTTGTATTATTTCTTCTGTGCATGCAATGGGGCTCTGTCTTCTGCACTTACATTGGTATTCTTAGCATCGTGCTGTTTCCACTTGTTAGTGAGTTGGTTTCTGTGCTGCTACTGTGGCTTCAGGGGTTTGAATGGTGAGCAGAAAAAGCAACTGTTAGATTCAGCATACCACTTCTCACTCAATAATCTGTTCAATTGAGGATTTGCTATGGTTTTTCTCCCTACTTCCTTGGAAGGGGTCAGTCTGTTGACCATCTCAAAGCATGCTTCAGATTTCGTGCTGTTGCAACTTTTTTGTGAACACAGTTTGCGTGCTTGCCAATACGTTTTTATAAGGAATAAGGTCCATGTTTTCTTTAAACTGTCATGTAAACATATTTATATGTAAAACACCCGAGAAGCTACATTGAACACTGGGCCATGGTGATGCAGTGGTTACAATGCACTACTGCAAGTTTCTTCTGCTGATTAGAATTAATACAGTGCAGGAGGCTGAAGCCGTCATTAAAAAGCATCCCTCCCTCCTAGAGGACGAACACAGCGAAGGTAGTGAAAAGAATAGCAAGGTACAAGACAAGAAGGAAGGGGGGGCTGTGGCTCCCTCTGGGGACAGGGAGGAAGGAGCAATATCAAAAAGGCTCAGGTCGCAAAAATAAAAGTATTTGAAATAATAGTAATTGTTGATATTCTAGAAAGTGACAAAAGAAAAATGATTGAACACATGGTTGACAATATAGAATAAGACTCTGTTTTCTGCTTATCTTTTACATTTTGTTTTTAAGATTGTAAAAACTGTGAGATTTGGATGGATTTCTATCACTAGTGTGGGAGCTGCCAAAATTTTCTATATATCCCCTTACCTTTTCCCATAAATGTTTAAAAACCAATAATTTTTTTTTAAAAAAAGAAGAGAAAAGCAGGAAGAGAATTGCAGGCAAAGAAAGATTTCAGTATATATGTGTATTGGATTTTCTCTAACCCATATTATTCTGATAGCAAAAGGCAGGAAGCTAAAGAAGCCTGAAAAACACAGATGATCAGCGTTGTCCTCCTCTTGGCTTATCTCTGTGTTTTAGATTTTTATTCTGCTGCAACATAAAACGGATTCCTCTTCCTAAGCTCTTTATTTCTGCCTGCTTCCAGTTCTGCTTTATGGTTACCTCCCAGCCCCCTCCCATTTGCCTCTTGTTATATCACAGAGCTCTCATGTATTTATAGCCTTACCGTTTGTTATCTCTCATATGTTATCTCTCATTTATCTGGGAACATGGATGGAGACAGCCTGCGTTATCCTAGAGGCCACTGTTCTCGAGACATTAATACCTGATTAGCGCATCTTCATGGGATCAGTGAGAAAAGGCAGGCTAGGAAGAGCTGGAGAACATATACAGTACACAGGGAGAACATAAGAGGCACCACTATATTAAATAGGATGCTCTAACTTAAGGGTTCACAGCATTCTTCAGCTTGAGAATTCTCTCTCTTTTGACATCGCTCTGGTTTAATCGTTTGTCTCTGTCACTCGCCAGCTTGTGAATTCCAGGTATATTCAGCCTATCGGGAAACTGCTGCAGGCTGAACCGTAAAAATAATCTGAAGAATCCTTTATCTTAATTGTTTGCCTGAATATCCGGAGTGTCTAGATAAGGAAGGAGGCTGTTAATATTTCACTAAGACTGAAATATGTATTTGTTAGGAGGAGTCAGAGGTCGAGATAGGTGTCATTTAAATGAAGGAAATCAGAGGATCTGTTGTCTTTGGGGTTTGCTAAGGATCTACAGATGGAATCATGAGATAATGTCATGGGCATTCACATGACATTTATTTATTGCTTATGGAGGTAAATTCTGCTTTTCTTCAGGAATATAAATGGTCAGACATAGCAGTGGTGAAATTCCTTTTTTTTTTACTACCGGTTCTGTGGGCGTGGCTTGGTGGGCGTGGCAGGGGAAGGGTACTGCAAAATTCCCATTCCCTCCCCACTCCTGGGGGAAGGATATTGCAAAATCTCCATTCCCACCCCACTCTGGTGCCAGCTAGAGGTGGTATTTGCCAGTTCTCCGAATTACTCAAAATTTCCACTACCGGTTCTCCAGAACCTGCTGAATTTCACCCCTGATATATAGCCTTACCTCCTCGCCTTTTCTTACACAACAAAACAAATCCATGTAATATGTTGGACTGCGAAAGGGTGACTGGCCCAAAGTCACTCAGTGGGCTTCCATGATGGAAGCTGACCTAGAACCTGGGGTCTCCTAAGTTCATTGTCTTCACTGTGACATCACAGTCTTGGGGGCACTGGCCAACTCAATGGCTAGTCCCCAAAACCCATTTAACAGAGGTAAACCACCATACTCTAAAGCAGGGTTTCTCAACCATGGCAACTTTCATGTACGTGAACTTCAGTTCCCAAAAGTGATTCCCCTGATAAAATAAATCACCATAAGAAGCCTTAAGAAGTATTCGGTAAATGGACTTAGATATATGATCTTTCTGAAGGCTCTCCTAGTCTTTGTCCTGTAGCCCAGGGGTCCCCAATCCCCAATCCATGAAGTGGCACTGGGCCGCAGCATGCCAGAAACTGGGCCACGCAAACAAGCAAAGCCCTATCCGCAGGATCCAGGCAGCATGCGAAACCTTGCCCCATCCAGTCTGTGGTCCCTGGTGCCCAAAAGGTGGGGGGCTGCTGCTGTAGCCACTATGTGGGGGTGAAGACAATAGTGCTTTAAAGTTGAAAGCCCTTGGGAGAGACACAGGGTGTGTTTTGCTGTATGTGTGATAGTGTATTAGGTCCCGAACTGTGTCATCCATACCTGTAGCTGCTATGAGCCACGCACATACTATACAGTATAGAGGCATATGTTCTATAACAGTGATGACTAACCTTTTCTGGACTGATTGCCCAAAGTGCGTGCGCGCCTGAACCCCAAAATGCAATGAGGGTGCGGCCCTGCGCATGTGCACTGCCCTGTGGGCATGTGCGCACAGCCCCCTCATGCCCCTCGCACATCCGTACATGGCCCCCTGCATGCAACCCCCCCATGCATGCGCGGCAGAGATCCAAAGACCAGATGGCTGATGGGAGGCACACACGCATGCGTGGCAGAGCTGAACTGGGGCAACAGCTTGCGTGCCCACAGAGGGCGCTGCATGCCACCTGTGGCACGCATGCCATAGGTTTGCCAACACGGTTCTATAACTTTGAGGTCTTGTTATCTTTAAATAATGCTTTCTCTATTGGAACAGAAAGGAGATATAATTATTTCTTAAAGAACCAGTATCCTTGGAGAGATGCATGCAATTTGCACACACCCCTCAATCTCTCTTTTTGTTCAGGTTGCCCGTGAGCTTTGTCCTGTCTCTTCCCCTCTTCTTCAGATCTTTAGTTTAAAAAGTGTCTAGTTGTTGTGCTTGGCAAAGTTGAACTTGGTTGTTTACCATTGCTCTTTTTGAAGGTGATAGATACCTATTATCTGCCAGATCTCTCCTTATCCACATTTCTTTATCTAAGACCCTGAGAATGAGAGATTGTAAAGGCTCGATAGTTGAGCAGTTCATAGGAACCTATTGTGACTGTGCAACTTCATGTTCCTGGAGTCCAAGGTTTTTGCTGGGTTCTTGGACTGAGTCATATAGCAGGCAGCCTGCTTCCTTTTGCTTCTGATTCCCAAAATGGACTCTTATTAACGTTTGCATGGAGTAAATGTTTTCTAGGAGTAACCCCAAATGAAGGCTTTTATTTATCTGAAAGGAAAAGGAAACATTTCACCCAGATCTGTAAATGTTGGAGAGGGGGGAGTTGCCGTAGATTGGCTGAGAATTTGGAGGAGGGTATTAGGAAGATTAAGGGACGCGGTGGCTCAGCAGCTAAGATGCTGAGCTTGTCGATCAGAAAGGCTGGCAGTTTGGCGGTTCGAATCCCTAGCGCTGCATAACGGAGTGAGCTCCCATTACTTGTCCCAGCTTCTGCTAACCTAGCTGTTCGAAAGCATGTAAAAATGCAAGTAGAAAAATAGGAACCACCTTTGGTGGGAAGGTAACAGCGTTCTGTGCACCTTTGGCGTTTAGTCATTGCCGGTCACATGACCACAGAGACGTCTTTGGGCAGTGCTGGCTCTTCGACTTTGAAACAGAGATGAGCACTGCCCCCTAGAGTCAGGAACGATTAGCACATATGTGCAAGGGGAAACTTTACCTTTATCTTTACTTTAGGAAGAAGATGAAGATTGTGAGGTGCAGTCAGTGGCTAAAAGAAAGACAGGAGCTGCTGTCTTTGCAATTTAGCTTTTGCATTTCTTTTGCCATCCTCCACGCATAGAAAGTGTGAGTTTCCAGGTGAGAACCTACCTTTGGGGTAGAATTACTGTAGTAAAGATTGTAGTAAACCAGGATCCTCAAACGTTTGGTAGGACAAATATACCTGCGGAAAGGGTACTGAACAGGACTTCTCAGCATCTAGAAGTGGGACTGGTTACAGAGTAAGTGTCCTTTTGTTTGCAGTCCAATACAGGTAGTCCTTGATTTACAACAGTTTGTTTAGTGGCCGCTCAAAGTTACAACAGCACTGAAAAAAGTGACTTACGACCACCACTTTTCACATTTTTTGTAGCATCCCCATGATCATGTGATCAAAATTCAGATGCTCGACAATAGGTTCTTATTTATGACTGTTGCTGTATCCCTAGGTCATGTGATCATCTTTTGCAACCTTCTGACATGCAAAGTCCTTGGGAAAGGTAGATTCACTTAACATCCATGCTACTAACTTAGCAACTGCAGTGGTTTGCTTAACAAATGGGTCAAGAAAATTTGTAAAATGGGGCAAAACTCACTTAACAAATGTTTCATTGAACAACAGAAATTCAGTTGGTTCAATTGTAAGTCATACATCAACGGCTACCTGTATAAATGGATTTATCTATTGGTTCTGCAAATAAAAAGAAAACACAACTTGATGTGCTAAAGATCTCTTATCAGTTTGCCACTGCACCTTCCCAAACTCACATGAAGTAGAAACTGGTGTAAATAGATCCATTTGCAGCATAGAAGCACCCTGTGTATTCTTAACTGAGAATAAGAGTAACTAAATTCTAGGTGAGTTTCTATAAAGAAAGCATTCATATGTTTATGCTTGCTGAGCCTAGATTTCCAGTTTCTCTCCCTGAATATGCCTGTACTTACCTGTACGTATGCATTTCTCTATAAGATAATACTTTGTGCACATCATGTATTCAGAAGGGACAGCCATAAATTCTACAAATAGATGCCTTGTTTTATTTAATTAGCTATTTGTTTTACTTTATTAGTTTAATTAGTTTACTAATTCAACTTTTTCTCCTGGCCTCACATTTGTTTGGCACCTGGCCTCTCATGTATTTGCATACATCTATGAGCACAGTTGCTCAGAAGGCTGGAAAATCTCCAGGATTGCTTTCCCAATGGACAAAGTTGGGTATCTTTAAACTGGTCTCAGCTTTCTTTGGAAACCAGAATATAAACCGCAAGGTTGCTTTTTGGGCAGGATTCTACAGTGATGTATTTTGAGTGCCAAAATATGTAATAGACGGGAGAGATGACAAGACCTAAAATCCCTTGTGCAAGTGTGGATCTTTTGCTAATTCATGAGAAAAGGCAATAGAATGCATGGCAATAGACTAGAGTAAGACTAAACCAGAGTAACTCTTGGCTCTACCAAGGTCTCTGCCTATATCTAACTGCCTTGAAGAATCTACCAAAACGTTATAGACCACATGCATTCCACCACAGTGAAGGAGTATATTTAATTAGACAACACACTATTTCCCTTCAGCATTGAAGCTCTGAGTTAAGAGTTAAAAGTGGGTCTCTTTTTATCATGTGAAATTTTAACTTGTCCCCTGTGTGTGTGTATGTGTGTGTGTGTGTCGATATATTTGTATTTGTTTTCCGAGTCGGTCTTGACTCCTGTAAACTACCTAGACAAGTCCTTCAGTTTTCTTGGCAAAGTTTTCAAAAGTGGTTTGCATTTGCCTCTTTGCTATGGCTGAGAGAAAGTGACTGGCCCAAAGTCAGAGGTGGTATTCTGACCAGGTTCTGACCAGTTCTGATAGCGGAAATTTTGAGTAGTTTGGAGAAGCAGTAAATACCACTTCTGACTGGCTCCACCCCCATCTATTCTCTGCCTCTCCAGTCCCAGCTGATCGGGGAGGAAATGGGGATTTTGTAGTAACCTTCCCCTTGAGTGGGGAGGGAATGCAGATTTTACAGTATCCTTCCCCTGCCACACCCACCAAGCCATGCTACACCCACAACGCCACGCCCATAGAACCGGTAGTAAAAACATTTGAATCCCACCACTGCCCAAGGTCACCTTTGTTCCTAAGGTGAAACTAGAACTCATGGTCTCCCAGTTTCTAGCTTGGTTTCTTTAACTACTATACCAGTGTGGCTTGCTTAACTTGCCTTATGTTCCCTAAAGTAAAGATGTTGTTTCCTTTTTTTTAATTTTCAAATCAAACACAACACAAAGAATCCTCCTTCTTTACATACTGTAGAAAGTGTATCAGTTGGTTACAAAAGACTTTCGTGCATCTCTTCCACAGTCATCAACCATAATTCATATTAACTCAAATATTTTAACTCAGATATATTTATACATATTACCATCATCATACCTCCATTTTCATTTGACTATAATTGTTTAAACGTCCTTCATCATAAAATATACCAAGATTTAAAACATAACCACATACTGGCATTTCATTTGCTATTTCTAATATCCTCCAATAACACTAAATCCTTATGGCCTATTCTGGCTAAACATTCATAATATTTAGTAACAAAAATTTCTAATCCTCCTTTCCAAATCACTGTTTACAATTTACATCCAATTTCCTTATGTTGTACACATACATACATACATACATACATACATACATACATACATACATACATACATACATATATATACGTTGTTATCATTATCCCTCCTTTATTTGACTGTATCCTTTATCATAACATTTCCCCCCTAATAATCAAAACTTAATTAAATTTAACTTAGTTCTTTTTTATTAACCTTTATATATGACCAAATGGGTACCATTCAATATTCATATCCAATTATTACTTATCATAGCAATACATATGCATACATTATTATCATTATCAATTATTTATTTAACTATATCTATTGTCACTAAATTTCACTAAGTTTAATTAGTTTTAGATTATACACTTTCAGTTATCAACCTGTATCTTTCCAGTAGCAAAACAATCTCATGTCTTCTGCCATTTGTGGTATCAATCCTCTAATCATCTCCTTAATCAAATTTGCATGGACTCCTCTTTGCAGCTCATTGCTTATTAAGTCTCTCATATAATTTTGATACCCTTCTTCTGTTTCCTTGATCAGCTTATCTTTAATTATCCGTGGTGTTATCAATGATGTTACTGATAACATTTCTCTCTTTAAATCTATAAATTCTTTTGTTTTTTCTTCTTCTTTGTCTTGCCATCTGGGGTAGAGTTCCCATCCATCTAACTCCCCTTTCCGTATTCCACTCTTTCCATTTCCAGACACAAATCATTCACCATCGATGTCAAAAGATTTGATTTCTTCGTGATCATTTTTCTCTTTGGTGTTTAGGACTCTAACCTCCACTGTTTCCACTTGATAAACATCCCCAACTTCTTCATTATATTTTGCTGTTAAATACTCTAGGTTTTCTCACTTCTTTTCCATTGTCTCAGATGTATTTAATAATTTCTGAATTTCAAACATTATTTGCAAACTTAGTTTCTTTCTGCTGTTGAAATTGTGCCATTGTCTCCAGCTGACAAACACTGCTGCTCTGGCTTGGAAGGTTTTTACAAGATTAAGCATAAATTCACAATAAGATCTTATTTTCACTTTTCTCTGGTTAAAGATATACTTCAAAGGAACATCTGTATGCTTTTCTTCTTATCACTCTCTATAAACAAACAGTGAGACTTTGAAGTGCCAAGCCAGAATAATTGGTGAGGATAGTAAAAGTGTTTTGTTTCCAATACACAAACCTCCAGCCTCTGAGTAGCAGTGTTGTCTTTCCCTCTGTTGTTACAATTTTCTTCCTTTTTGTACCTTTTTTATATTCCAAGGTACAAAAAAGGAGTCAAGTTCTGGAATGAAATAGAGAAGAATAAGGGAAAAACACACGCAGTAATGAAGAAGGAGAATTTTAGTCCATAGGTTGCAAATAATAATAATAAAAAAAGATAGAAGAAGAAAACTTAACCCATTCGTTTTAAAAGGCTTGCATAAATTCCATCCATGAAAATAGCATTTAAAAAGTAAGATAACACACTGTCCAAAACCATTCAAAGCTTAATTCCACCGCTTATTTCTTCTGTTCTCAACTTTAAATTAACTTTAAGTTTTTTGTAGGCAGTCTCTTTTAAAACAGTAAAAAATCCTCACCAGCTGAAAACACTTTATCTTTCCGTTTCCTTCTGTTTCAGAGCTGTCCCAACTTCATCAGCCTAGGGGCTGTGCTTTTGTTGCCAGCTAGAAGAACTTCTCCTGGATCAATCAGGGACTTTGTGGTGTCCCTGAGATCAGCAGGACATATTCTTCCCGTTCACTGTCTCTATGGGACAGTTTAGGTCCATTTGGACCACCCAGTGGCAAAAGTGTCAGCGGTGATCTCAGAGCATTGAGATTGCACGTCATCTCATCGCGACGTTGGCTCCTCTCCAAAGATGACGTTTCTTACATATTCTTTTGGGGAAAGTGATATTCAAAGCATGTTTGTTATTTTCCATGTGTGAGAGAAACTGTTTTCAATACAATTTATCATACTCATGTTAGATTAATATGTTACATTTGCTTTCTGCAGAAAATATGTTGTTTCCTGCAAATATAATGAAGTACCTTTATCTGTGCCTTGGGACGAGAGTAACAAGGTAAGCTTCCATCTGCCTCTCTGACCTGCCAATTGATTCTGTTTACTTTGTTTCTAAAAGTTTTAGACTCGGGGATTCCCTTCCATTCCTTTCAAACACTGCAGCCCTCCAAACATATCTTCTTCTCCCTTTGTAGCCTCAACTTCAAATTCTTATGGGTATTTTGCTGCTTAGCCTCTTTTGTATGCAGCAGCTGATGGGACTTGGAGCTGACAGGATGACATCTTCAAAACACTCTTTAAACAGCATGTTTTTAGGGTGGGGGGATCTCAAGATAAGTCTTGCACTGTTCTTGACAAAATTTCCAAGTCCAGCAGTATGAGCTCCGTAGAACATCTGGCATAAAGGCCCTAGAATTTTTATTTATCAACCAAGATAGAGCGTCTTATCTGCTATCTCGGAAATGGCACTATACAGTATCCAGAATACAAAATGACTGGAGCATCTCTTCAGGCATAACTTCGTTCATACATCTGAAAAACCAAACATTCAGTAGTAAAGAGTTTACTTATTTCCCACTGGTTTATCATTGCAGAGATCATTTTAGTTTTACACCCTGGTTTTAGAAATTTAGAACACTGACAAGTTCCACTGATGTCTTCTGGGATTTTTAGAACTGCAAAAATCCCCACTAACCTCAGGCTGCAACTGTTCCAAAAAATGCAGTCATATCTTACTTCTATAGCCCTTGACAGGTATTTAGTGCTTTCATTAAGCTGCACAGTTAAGCCCATGGTCCACTGATTTCATACAGGTCAAAGCACTGATGAGGGGAAGACATCGGAAAAGGTGATAGCATTGCTCAATATATTGGGGGAAAAAATCCAGAAGAAGACTCAACATTCATTGTCCTTTTTTTAAATATATACCCAATCCAGGTTTATCTGAGTTATAACAACGTTATTGCACTGAAGACTTTGGTAGCTAAAGCCAACTGGGTACTTGCATCTGAAAGAGACAAGGTAACTAACTCATCTTCAAGCAGCTCTGTTCAGCCCGAGTGGCACAATTTATGATCAAGTCTTCAAGTTCTCAGAGCCTCTCCAAGTAGCAATTCCCCTGTACAGAATATCATCATGGATCACTTTTCCCCAACTGGGTGTCTTCCAGGTGTCTTGAAATTACACCCAACTGAATTCTCCATTTTGGTTGTATGGTTAGTCTTTGACTTACAACACTTCATTTAGTGACTGTTCAAAGTTAGAATGGCACTGAAAAAGGTGACTTGTGTTTGTTTTTCACGCTTACAACCAATGTAGCATTGCCATGGCCATGCGATCAGAATTTAGACACTTGGCAACTGACTCATATTTATGACGGTTGCAATGTCCTGGGGTCATGTGATCACCTTTTGCAACCTTCTGACAAGCAGAGTCAGTGAGGAAGTCAAATTCATTTAGCAACCATGTAATTAAGTTCACATTTGTAGTGATTTACTTAACAACTATTACAAGAAAGGTTGTAAAATGTGGCAAAACTCACATAGCAAATGCCTTGCAACAGAAAGGCATTTGGGCACAGGTGTGACTGTAAGTCTAGGACTCTCTGGAGAGATCAGGCTGAGGAACATTGTCCATCTTTAAGAAAAGGCAGTCTGATCCCTCTAGATCAGGGATCCCCAACTTCTGGGCTGTGGCCCACTATCAGACTGTTTGAAATTGTGCCATGCGAGTAGCCATTCAGTGTGCAGGCGCACACGCACTCAGCTTAATTTGCACAAGCAGTGCGCCAGCTCGTGCAAGTCGAGCTGCATGCATGTGCGCCACCCAGCCACTCATGCGGCCCAATTTTGAATAGGCCATGGATCGTACACTCCAGTTCCCTTCTCCCCCTCCAGCCAGGCTGCCAAGCCACAAAGGTTGGGGACCGCTGCTCTAGATTGTTTGAACCACCATTTCCACCCACTCTCGCTATGGACTGTATTGGTTAGAACTGATTGGAATTAAAAGCAAAACATCTACACAGCAGTGGATTCCTTGATTCTTTCTCATCCTAGTTGACAATTGCCCAGACCACTGTTGGAGATAATGACTTCTAAAAATTTTGATTGCTAAATTGAGTGAACTGATACACTGTGATCTTTATTTAGTTTAAAGTAGTAGAGTGTTAACATTATTGATTCTCCTGGGTAACCTTATGAAACATTCTAGTATTGTAGTTTTTCTGTGTTTTGTTTTCATATTTCAGGCCGATTTTTTAAATTATCTCCCACTTTGTAGACTGGCAATTGGCTTTGCTTTAATATCTCCCAATAACCAACCAAAACGTAGGATTATTTTCATCAGTAAAATAATCATCTTTCCCTTTCATTGTTGGGGTTACCACTTCATGTAGCTAATGCTTGGGGACTGTTTTAATGGCAGAAGAGGAGCTAGAAGATCTTTATATATTTTTAGTTAAACTGCTTTGACCACTCCTTTGACATTGTTCCCCATCTTTGTTGTATAACACTTCTCTGCCAAGTGGCAGATGGGTGGATCCCACTTCAGTACAGCTATATCGAAAAGTCCTCAAATGAACTTTCCTTTCCAAAGAGACAAGCACATCTTTGTCTCTAAAAGGTCCGGAGTGATCCTTGCATGTGTAAAATGCAGCAGGGTATTTTATAGCCAGTCTTCTTTCCATTATTACAAAATCAAATTCATGTTGAGTAGAAGTGGTGTCCTTAACAATAGAAATAAATAAATAATAATAGAAATAAATATTTATAAATCATTAATTTTTAATAAGGTGGAGAAAAATCGGCTACACATTTCTAGCAGTAGCCGCTAACTTTTCCACTTCAGGGCTGGGTTTAGGCCATGATACAATTCACTGTGTCTGTATATTCTGATTTAAATAGTGATAGAGAAAAAAGGACAAGTGATGGTGGATGGAGGTGATATTATGGAAGTGCCCTGATAGCAACTGTTTGGACAGTAGTGCTTTAATGCTGACTGTTCAAAGTACGGTGGGACCTCGGGTCACAACCACAATTTGTTTCACAACCTTGGTTGCAACCCGATTTAGTCATGACCTGAATCTAACTTTCCCATTGAATTGTATGTAAATACGATCAATCCATTCCAGACCCCTAAGAACTATATATAACTTTTTTTAAAAAAAAAAAGATTTTTAAACACAAATATAGTTAATTATGCCATAGAACTCACAGTGTAATAGTAAAATGTAAAATCCTTTAATAGCACTGATAGCTCCTCCTGCCTTCCTCTCGGCCGTCTTAGGAGCCCGGCTCTCCTACAACCTGGGCGGGACGGCTTGGCCTGGGCTGGCTGGCTGGCTTCTCCAGCGCTCCTCCTGCCTTCCTCTCTGCAAGGAAGCCCAGGCGAGAAGAAGCAGCCCAACATATGCCCTCCTTCCATGCTCCAAAGCCAAGCGCCAGGGCCTTTCTGTCGAAAGAAAGGGAGCTGCTGCTCTCTGCAGCTCCCAGAGGACGGGAGGCAGGGGGAGATCCTGGCTTCCAAGCTGCCAGAATTCCCAACTGCAGAGCTTGCTTGGCTCTGTCCCCAACCCTCACCATGTGCGCAAAGCAAGAGTAACAAAAAAGCTGTGATCGAGGCTTCTGCAACATCACATGAGTCTCTCAGGGAGGTAGGAGAGGGAGAGAGAGGCTGCCCTGGCTGGGGAGAAAGTTGATCTTACAAAACAAGTTAGAAGCCAGCGAGAACAAGATTAAAGGTATGGAATGGCAAACAAGTTTGTTCAGCAGATCAGGACTTTCTTGGTGGCGCGGAAGGAGAAATCAGCTGCAGCCGCGTTTGATCGCCACCCGAGTATGTGTTCATGACCAGGGGAAATTTTTGGTCAGAACCCAATTTGGTTGTGGTCTGAGCCATTCATGACCCGAGGTCCCACTGTAGTTCTTTAAGGCTGTGATGTAGTGACGTAGTGGTTACAATGCAGTATTGCAGGATAATTCTGCCCATAGCAGGAGTTCGATCCTGACCAGCTCAAGGTTTGACTCAGCCCGCCAGCCAGCCTTCTGAGATTGGTAAAATGAGGATTCAGTTTGTTGGGGACAATATGCTGACACTGTAAATTGTTTAGAGAGGCTGTAAAGCACTGTGAAGCAGTGACTAAGTCTCCAAACGCTATTGCTATTAAATAATCATCATGGCATTATATAGCTGTTGAGGATATTTTAATGTTTCTCAAATGTTCTTCCTCTGATGAATCTTATCCTGGTGAGATGAATTCCTTAGAGGGGACATTATTTGAGAAATAATGCTGGTCCTCATTGAATTCAGATAATGCTTTTGTTTTGTCACTTATTTTATCCATTTCATGGATAATAAAAAGAATGCATGTTTTCACACTCATGATAAACTCTGTGGTAACATGTTGAACTTGATATTTTTAAGTTTAAGATGTACATTCTGGAAGAGGACAAGTTTCTCTCTGTCCGAATTGAGATGACCATCCTCTGTAATGTACAGCAAGCTTTTTTGTTGCTGTCCGATCTACGGAACAGACACGAGTGGGATAGACATTGTTCGTAAGTACTTCGAAAGATCTCTCTTTCTTTTTGTTAATTGGAGATTGTGACTTCATTTTTTTTAATTTTGGAAATTTCTGCACAGAGGCATAGCAGTAACGATTAGCAGCAAAAATCTTGAGTTTTTCATAATCCCAGATATTACTTATCCATCTGATCTGTCATATTACCTATTTCCGTAGCTTTTTATGACTATAACTTTGTTGTTTGTAGCTCCTGATTTATGTTGATTGCTTTTATTTAGTATCCTGTTATGATTTATGTTGATTGTTTATTTAATATCCTACGAATGTCACTGAATGCCGTAGCTTATGATTTATGATGATTATATTTTATGATTATGGTAATAATTTATCCCTTGTTGCTTTTATGTACACTGAGAGCTTATGCACCAGAGACAAATTCCTCGTGTCTATCCAATCACACTTGGCCAAAAAGAATTCCACAGTAGTTCTATTCATTTTTTTGCATTTGGCAGAATCCTAAAACAGGTCACATCAAATTGACTTTATTCATACAACACACTAAATTAAGCCAATTACAAAACTACTGTTTCCATCTATACAACTTGTCAAGTTTGTTTAGCTGAAATATTGGTTTATTGTGAGTGGGCCTGTTGTGTGAACACATTTAATTAATTTCTGGTTTATGTTTTATGCCAGCCCCAAAATGGGATAATTCAGTATGCAGATCTAAGTTGATGATTATTGTACCAGTAATTCTAAAACAGAAATGGGCAACTTTCTCCCCCTTTTGGGTGAGACTTTTTGTCTTTAGAAGGCAAGAATAAAAATTATTGCTTTCTCCCTGGTTGATGGTTACAGCTTAATTAACATCTATATTTTTCAACCTTCAAAGGAATAAAAAGTAGAAATGTTGTAGCTGGAGTTAATATGTACGTTTGTATTTCATGTCTGCATTCTTTTTGCAGGAGCTGTGAACTTGTCCAGCAAGTTGACAAAGATGACATGATTTATCATGTAGTTAGTCATACTGAGAGTGAGGAAAAGAAGCCTCTGGACTTTGTTGTCCTGGTATCACAAAGAAAACCTTGCAGCCCTGGGTATGTCATTTAGGCATGCCTCAAAAGTCCTGTTTTCATGGCATTCTTTTAAATGAATTTGGACTAAAGCTTTCAGAATTTGCAAATGGGTATTGTTCCAAATTCATCTGGGGACACTAGATTGGGAAGATTGGAGTAATCTTTGGCTTCAATATTGTATACATCAAAGTCTATTGATCAGCTCCAGGCTGATTTAATTTTTTAAAAATCAATGGAGAATCAGTTTGATTCATGGACACTGCAGTTTGAATGGTTCCTTTCATTTTTAGGAATAGGAAAACAAAGACGGCCGCTCATGGGCAAAATTCCATCCAAATTTGATTCTGCTCAAATATTGTCAAATCAAATTGAATCAATATTTGATTCAATTCTGAGATTCAGTTGAATTATCATGTATTCTCCAAATCAAAGTTTTGTGCCCGCATATCTATAGAGGTTATGCTAGTTCTAAGCTGAAATTTTAATATCTGCTGGAACCCACCCCCCTTTTTTTTTAAAAGTGAAAGGGTTCCAGAGTACTTGATAAGTGGAATAAGGATGCATTGATTGTCCTTGCTTGTTCTGATCACATTTTCTTTTCTTCTTTTCCTTCCAGAGATCCCTATGTTTTAGCATTCAGATCAGTCACATTGCCAACCCAACCTATAAGGCCACAGTATACCCGAGGGGAGACTTTATGTTCCGGCTTCTGTTTTTGGCAGGAAACAGCTGAACTTACCAAGGTGAGCATTTGCCTTAGAAGCAGACAACAGTAGCATCCTGAAATTGTTCATACTTGCAAAAGAGTTCCCTTTCACACTCCCACTGGGTCCAAGTCTGGCTTTCTACAGTGTCAAATTCACACCAACTACAGTTACTGCTAGCCTCCAAACTATTGTCTGGAAATCATAACTTTTTTATTATTTATAGCTTGGTTGTAACGTATATAGATCCTGAAATGTTGGCGAGGAGTGGATGGAGGCTTTGAGCCAACAAATCTCTGAACTCATGTCTCAGCCGTGGATCGCAAATTGTGTAAGGATTTCAGTTCAATTCCCTAGCATATTCTTCACGGAGTGAACTCCCTTAAATAATGAACTACTTGGGGATTTCCTTTCTATTCATGAATTTTACCTCTTTTTATTTTTATTCTTCTGTTACCCAGTATAGGATTGATGGACATTATAGTCCTCCCGTCTTTGTTTTAATAAGGAAAATATCTGTTCAGATTCCATGACACTTTCTGAGCACTCTTAATGGGATGAATTCTTAATGTGGGCACTGTTAGGATCTATTGTTTTTAAAAGTAATTTGCATGGTACTAGTTAATGTTTTTCTCTGTAAACTATGTAGAAAGTATATAATGTTGATAAATCAGCCTTTGTTTGTATGGCTCTATGTCATTGCAAGTTATGCATAAGCAACATGCAGCTTGTCCAAAGAATTGGCTGATAAACTTCGTTTGTTTCTAGGTGTCATACTATCATCAGGCCACATCAGGCCTGCTCTCCTATATCACAACGAATGTAGCTGGCCTGTCTTCAAGTTTCTATCGCACATTTCAAGACTGTGACCAATTCCTTCAGAAGAACAAAGACAAAGTCCCCGTTGCACTTCTGAATCTTTAGCTGCACAATCCTTCCTCCGTCTTTTTAAAAAACTGTCCCATGATGAACTTCGTTGTAAATACTATCAGAAATTACTCCATTGGGTATGTGAAGAACAGAGGAGAATTAAAAGCAGACCTGTTCAGATGAATCAATTTATATGGCCAGTCTTAGGAGGAGAAAACCCATTTATGGTGGCTTCTGAGCTGAATTAGAATTTTCTATCCAGGCCAAGTAATCTTTAGTAATCAGGGTACAAATGAGCAAAATAGGAAGAGTCTTCCAGGATTTTGCAAGTCTTTATTTGCCTCCGCATTGGCTTCTGTTGAAGTCCTATATTTATGATGGTCAGAAAAATCTGAAGAAGAATAGAACTTCAAACTTGATATTTTTTGGTGAGGGTCTTCTGTCACCATTTTTGCCTTGTTCAGGATTATTAGGAATTAAAGCACAGATTGCAATTTTGTATTAAATTCAGCTTAAGCAAGCTGTAAAAGTGAAATGTATTTTAAAGTGCCTTTTAATCAAGGGAATAAGATTTGAAAGAATGAAAAGTCATAGAAAGAATTTTTTAATAGGAGAATCTGCAACATAGCACTGGAGATGGTGGTGGGTTCTCGTATGGTGAAATATGCATGAAATTACAAAGCACATTGTACAAACACAGCAAATTATCAAAATGTCACATGTAAACAAAAAAAAATTAAACATTCTTCGTACATAGTTTCTCCTGAATGTTAGGAAATTACTGGTATGTTTTATGAAGATTTGATTCTTTTGTCACCAAGGAATTATTCCTGTATGAAAATGTCTTTCGGATTTATCTTTGGTATTTTGGAAGAAATTTTCTTCTTTGATAAGAGAATACCTCATTATCTATTTCGGTAGAAGGCTCTTTTTCCCTAAGATTTTGCACAAACTTTGTCATGCCAAGTGTCCCAAGCTTTTTTAATGGCTTCTACTGCTGCGGAAGGTTATTGAAATCAATGACAATAAAAGTTATGTGAAAGGAAAAAGAATCTTGTGTCTCCTATTTTTGTTCTGGAAAATGTAGCAAGTATTCATATGTTCCCTTTCTTAGTATAAATCAGTGTTTTTCAACCTTGGGAACATTAAGATGTGTGGACTTCAACTCTTAGAATTTTCCAGCCAATTTTAAGATGCATGGATTTCAATTCCCAGAATTCTCCAGCCAGCATTTAAAGTTCCCAGATTAAGAAACACTGGAATAAATACAGATTAATCAGAAAGGGACAATGGACCTTGACTTTCTAGCCTGTCAAAGTCCAACAACCTCTCAAGGGTGTAAGTTATATTCATGTACGTATTCTTTGATTCTGGTCCCATTAACAGTGGTACATCAATAAAGGTTGCTAATAATTTTGATAAGGACATACCTATTACTAGAATACATTCCAATGGAAAATCTATTGGGCTGGATCTATGATGTTCATATAACCTATTGATTTAGCTCTAGTATTAAACGAGGTTACCATGTAGGTTGTTTTTACTTAGTATTAAGGCTCAACATCATGTGCAAATCCCACTACTATGGTTTGCTGAATTACTGTTTGGTGTTATTTGTGAACAAAAGCCAGAACGAATGAGTATTAAGAGTGTCAACATTTCTTCTGCTATGCTATGTATTCCATGTATCAAGTTTTTATCTTCAGAGTTTCAAAGAAACAGATTGACAGATTAAAGACTCAGTCTGAAAGCGTAAATTGGTAGATAAAAACTACTGAAGACTACATTCAGGTTAAGTTGTAATAAGTATCAATCAAGAGATAAAAACCAACAATTACTGTCCATATAAGTCGGAAGCTAAATGGCTAAACCTACTCCTAATTTTCTTTCTTTATATAATTAATTCTAAGTCAGCCAACAACAGAGAAAGGAATTTAAGGCGGGGCTGTCAAACTCCCAGCCGATGGGGCCCGATGTGTCACTTGCCGGCCATGCCCACACCCAGTTTAGCGAAGGAGGAGAACGTCCCAATGCATCACGTGATGCTGCCGTGACAACGTGAGTTTGACACCCATGATTGAAGCTAGCCTAATCTTACAAAGTGAATGCATGTAAAGGAATGAAAGTTTAATTTTAAAAGAAAGGACTTAAATGTATGTAAGAAGTATAAAATTGTAACATATAGGTGGCTGGGAGCATGTATGAAAGTAGGAATCTACCAGGGGTGGGTTCCTGCCAGTTCTAACCTCTTCTATAGAAGAGGTTCCACAAATCTACAGTGCCGTTTAGAACCGGTTCCAGCTCCCTCCCCCCGCCTGTCTGCACAACATCAAGATGAAGAGCGAGAGGAGGAATTCTGGGAGTTGAAGTCCACAAGTCTTAAAGCTGTCAAGTTTGAACACCCCTGGGTTTTTTTTTCTAAAGGGTTAGGGGTGCAAGGGTCTTGTAACTTGACAGCTTTAAGACTTGCACACTTCAGTGCCAGAGTTCCTGAGCCAACATGACTGGAGGAGGAATTCTGGGAGTTGAAGTCCACAAGTCTTAAAGCTATCTTGTAACTTGACAGCTTTAAGACTTGCGTGCTTCAAATGCCAGAGTTTCTGAGCCAATATTTTGGTTGCTAAGCAAGAACGTTGTTAAGTGAGTTTCACCACATTTTACAAGTTGACCACTCCCACCCGGTCACATGGCTGGCAAGCCACTCCCACCTGGTCACATGGCTGGCAAGCCACTCCCACAAAGCAGGCCACACCTACAGAAGAGGTTCTAAAAAATTTTGAAACCCACCACTGGAATCACAGATTGGCGAAAGTTGTGTTTTGCTGCACAGAGAACATAATGGGAGACTTAAGGATGAATGTTGGAAAAATGCAACATTCTGAATTAACATGATCTAGGAACATCATTCTGTTAGGTGGAATGAAAGGGAACTTGTTGAGAAGAATCTTCAGTTATTTAGAGATTGACGAATGTGAATAGTGACTATTTGAATTCCCGTTTCTAAAACATGGCTTAAGCCTAGCTACATTCTTTTCATGTATATACCTGAAGGAGGAATCTCCTTCATAGGTTCTTATAACCGGATAGTTCCAGGAATCCAGGGTAGTTCTGTGAGAAGAAGTGAGTATGAAAGAAAAAAAGTGAAAGAAACTAAAATGGAAATAGAAGCAGTGCATGAAAAAGTACTGCCAGATAAATTAATCCTCCAAGATAATTAATGCAAAGTGGATGTAAAGAAAGAAGATATGGAAGCATTTTGAAATACAGTGAGAAGAATCATTGCAGACAACCACAGGGAAGTGTGGAGTTACTCTAATGGGAAGTATGAAAAAAATACACTTGGTGTGATGAAGGTGTTAAAAAGAGGTGTTACATTCATGCTTCTATGTGCTTCAAAGCACCTCTTAGAGATAGTGTTTTACAATCCTACACCGTGAGGTTGGGTTTGTGGGTGTGTAGAAGGAGAGGGGGGAATTGTCTACCCTATAACAATGGAATTTTGCAACAGTTTATTTTACATTTAATTTAGGGAGTCATTTGATTAACGAACTGGGTAATTCATAAAATGGCTAATTAATCTGTGGCATCCACAGAGTCATTGAGAGTTGGGTGATAGACAAGAAAAATGGTTACTGTTAAAGCTACGTGCAAGGCAGACACTCTTTTCTCTGCTCTTTTCACATCTTTGGAACTGTAAAGTGATATAGTAATTTATTATAGATAATTTGGGCAGAGAATTGGCTGGCTTTTATTACATTTAACTAAAATCTAGTAATTTTTAACATTTTTTATTTATTCATTTCTATCACTTAACAGGTTCTGTCTCTCACATTATATTACTGTCTAAAAACATAAATGAACTCATAGCTTAAAAACAAGCCTTAAAATAATTTTATGCTCATGATAGTTCAAGCCTGAAAAGCTGGTCAATGCGTCACCAAATTCAGAAATGCTAAGAAATCAGAGGCCATCTTGTGAATACAATTATTCCAGTGGTGGGTTCCGGATCCCGTTACAACCGGTACAGTTGCAACGGGGCCTGGTGTCCTCCACAAGAAGGAGACAGCACATGTGCAGACACGCACAGCATGCGCATGTGTCCTACCCTCCAGCAACACCTCTGCGAGCCTCCGCAACGCTCCATCTGCTCAGCAAAGCGTCGCACAGGTGCTATACGAGCAGTGGACGCGCCGAAGAGTTTAAAGACAGGTAAGGATGACGGGTTGGCGGGTGGGCCCTCTGGAGCACCGTACTGGAACTGTACCCAGTGCTTCAGACAGGCACCAGTATGCCCATACCAGGGCATACCTCCTGAAACCCACCACTGAATTATTCTAGGACCATCCTTTAAGGCCGCACACTGGTTAGAATGCAGCATTGCAGGCAAACTCTTCCCATAGTCAAGAATTTGATCATGAATGATTCAAGGTTGACTCAGCCGTCCAGCCTTTTGAGGTCAATAAAATTGGAGCCCATTTTATTGGGGGTGATATACTGACATTGTAAACTGCTCAGAGTGTGTTATAAAGCACTGTGGAGTGATATATACGAGCACTATTGCTATTGCAATTCTCCTTCTGTTCTTCCATTCTCTTAAACTTTCAAAGATGGAAGACCTATGACCGTGATGGTGAACCTATGGCATGTGTGCCACAGGCGGCACGCAGCGCCCTCGCTGTGGGCACACAAGCCATTGCTCCAGTTCAGCTCTGTCGTGCATGTGCGCGTGTCTCCTGCCAGCCAGCTAGCTGGTCATCGAGTCTCTGCCACCATGTGTGGGGAGTGTGGGGTGTGCAGGGTGGCTGCGCGCACGTGCATGCATGAGGTGCATGCGCGTGCATGGGGCAGAGTGTGTACACTGGGGAACATGCACACATGCATGGGACCGTGTGCACATGCATGGGGGCAGGGTGCATGTGCGGGGGCCCTGCCCACATTGCATCTTGGGTGTGCACTAGGTCCGGAAAAGGTTAGCCATCACTGACCTATGACATCCTCTTCAAAGCAGCACAAGCAAGATGGTGTTTTTCTGTTTAGAGGAAGTGTATTATTTATTTTTATTTGTTTGCTTATTTATGTTTCACATTTCTGTATTGCCCATCTCCCTCAAAGAGGCTCAGTAACAATTAATAGCAGCACTTATTCCTGTACTGAGAAACCGACCAACAACCAATACAATTGGGTGAAGCAGCTCAGGTTGGGTGAAACAGCTTCTGTATCAGCTCATATATATGTATATAAATACACAACCTCACTGCTTGCAGGATGGGTTTCTTGTGAACCTCCAGAGTTATCTTCAATAAAGGGCAAGTTGGATAGGAATGGGCTCTGAAAATCCAGTTCGTGTTTGAGAATGCCCAAGCTTTCGAAATGCTCCCAAATCCCTTTGGTTGCCATTAGCTCACTTGCTCTGATATTACAAGAGCTTGAAAACATGAATCGGTCTCTGAGGCTTTAGAATCTGAACTGTATCTTCACCTCACTCAGCCTTGATACAGTTCGGTTCAATCATCTTGGAACCTCTGAATCGGCATGCACAAAATTATCTGCTCATTCCCAAGATGCACTGCTAGTACTTTTTATAAAACCTATTGCAGTGTTTGCATGGGTGACATTAGGGAGATTTGGAAATAGCACTGGTATTTTTCCCATCTTGTAAATGAGTACTGGCCTTATGACTCCTTGGCTTATGGCTGTATAATAAGCTCATAGTTAAGTCATACCTTGGAGTTTTTAGGCTCTTGCTTTAACTATCAAATTACACCAGCCTGTGTAATTTTAAACAGATCTGGCTATTTCAAGAGTCAGAAGAAAAATGAATGGCTTTCTAAACAAAAGACAGATGGGCTTTTCGTTCTGATGTTGATGGGATTAACAAATCAACTCTCCTAAAATTCCTCATGTTCACAAGAACTCTTAATGGGAAGTTTAAACATTCACCAGCGCTTCTTAGGTCCATTATATCCTCTTTATGTGTAGTGCTATCCTACTTACAAATGGAAACTAGCAGGATGCTCATGTAAAACTCAGTCAGAAAATGAATTGCAGTCTATTGATAGATTTGCACTATATTACCCAGGTGGCAAAGCTGCTATTTAGAAGTGTATTACCTTTCATTAAAGGTAAAGGTTCCTCTCGCACGTACGTGCCAGTCATTCCCCACTCGTTTAGTCATGCCGGCCACATGACCACGGAGATGTCTTCGGACAGCGCTGGCTCTTCAGCTTTGAAACGGAGATGAGCACCGCCCCCTAGAGTCAGGAACGACTAGCACACCTATGCAAGGGGAACCTTTACCTTATCTTTCATTGGGTCTTCTGTATACTGTATTTTTCCCTCAAAAAAGAGGCTGAAAATCTGGGTGCCTCTTATACACGGAATAAAGTATTTTTTTTGCCTCCTGAAACCCCACCCCTTCACCAAAATGGCCATGCATAGCTTGTAGGAAGTTTTCAGAGAGCTTCTGGGGGCTGGGGAGGGCAGAAATGAGCAAAAAATGGGTCGTTTTTTGTTCAATTTTGCCCCCCAGCCCTCAGGACCACTCTATAAGCTTCCTAATGTCCTTTTTTGCTCATTTTTGCCCTCCCCCCCAGGAACACTCTACAAGCCTCTTAAGGGCTATTCATGCCCTTTAAAAAAACCGGGCTTGTTTTCACGAAAAACAGGCCGTTTTGGGGAGGTTTGCAGAGTGCAAAAACTTTTTTTTGAATTTGCCTCTTCAAAACCTTGGTGCGTTTTATACTCCGGTGTGTCTTATACTCTGAGAAATACGGTAATTCTGCCAACCAAGTTTAAAGCAGTGGTGTGGTCTTCTAATCTTTGGTAATTAAAATACAAATCTATACAACTTCCATTCCTTGTGGGTTTTTTTCCTTTTTTTAAAAAAATCTTTATTGAAATAATATTTTACAAAGATTTTTAAAATTGCAGAAACATAAAAGATGAAGAAGAAAAAGAAGAAGAAAAAGAAAGGGTAATGAAAAAAGTGAAGGAAAACAAAAAAAGAAAGAAGGGGGCATTTAAAATAGCGACTTTGATTTTCTTTGCAGCAGTTAGAAACACAAATCTTTTAAATACTTTTTAATCACTAAATCTTCAAATCACCACTAGATTTTTATTTATCTTCAACCAAAAATCCATAAAGGGTTTCCAATTTTTTAAATAAAAGTGGTTCTAATTCCCTGCTTAATCAGAACAAATCAATTTAGTCATTTCTGCAAACTCAGCTATCTTCACAACCCATTCCTTCCCTATTGATGTTTCCGTAGTTTTCCATCTTTGTGCCTATAATAGCCTCACTGCAGTTATATATAAAACTAATTATTTATGAGATTTTTTTTTAGTTGACTGTCCATAAATCCTAATCACAAAATTATCTGAAAGTTAACTTTTAGAACTCCCTACATTACCATATGTACATCAAACATGTTTTTGCTTTTTCACAAGTCCATACATGATAAAATGTGCCTTTATGTTTTTCATATTTCCAATGATGATTAGACATACTTTTATACATCTCGGACAATTTCTCTGATGCTATACACCAGCAGTACACCATTTTTAAAAAGTGCTATCCGAGTTGTAGGACTATATGAATTTCAGGCCTTTTCACTACATTCTATCCCACTGATCCGTCTGAATATTATCATCAAAATCCTTGGGCCATTTTTAACATACATTTTTTTAATTTGCTCTTCTTCTTTTTTCAAGTCTCAACAAAAGATCATATATTTTAGCAATCACATGTTCATTCTGTGTATGTAATTCATTTTCAAATTCCATTATATCACATTCTATTCCTGGATAGTTTTTTAAAAATCTAAATTAAATCTTTTTCTTAATTTGCATATGAGAACCATTGAAAACTAAATCCTTCTGCAATCAATTGTTCTCTTGGTTTCAACTTAAGCTCTCCATTCTCCTGCACTAAGAAGTCTTTATATGTTAACCATTTATCTTTGCCTGATGTTTCTTGTCTATAAAAAACTTCTTAAATTGAGGCCAACAAAGGTATTTTCTGGCATAGCCCAGGTTTGTATCTATTCCATATTCCTAGCATTATATTTCTAATATAATGATTTTTAAAATCGTCTTTTATTTTATCAAATCATAAGTAACAATGTCATCCAAACATCAGGCCATGATCTTCTAAATCTAAGGTCTCTTATTTCTTAACAACAGTCATTCCTTCATCGAAATCAAACTGCAGGCAGCAAAGTACCATTCAGGTAATTCAATCCTCCTGTTCATTTGCATGTTGGAGAAACTTATATTTAACCTTTGGGATGTTTTTTCCTCCTGCCTTCTAAACCTGGATATGTCTTTTGCACTGTTCAAATCAGTGGTGGGTTTCAAAATTTTTAGAACCTCTTCTGTAGGTGTGGCCTGCTTTATGGGAGTGGCTTGCTGGTCATGTGACCGGGTGGGAGTGACTTGCCAGCCATGTGACCGGGTGGGAGTGGTCAACTTGTAAAATGTGGTGAAACTCACTTAACAACGTTCTTGCTTAGCAACCAAAATATTGGCTCAGAAACTCTGGCATTTGAAGCACGCAAGTCTTAAAGCTGTCAAGTTACAAGATAGCTTTAAGACTTGTGGACTTCAACTCCCAGAATTCCTCCTCTCGCTCTTCATCTTGATGTTGTGCAGACGGGCAGGGGGAGGGAGCTGGAACCGGTTCTAAACGGCATTGTAGATTTGTGGAACCTCTTCTATAGAAGAGGTTAGAACTGGCAGGAACCCACCCCTGGTTCAAATGGCACATCAATTCTCAAAACAGGTATTGTCTAAAATAAGAATAACATTCTAGATACTGTAACACAGAAGTTCTTCATAACAGTGATAATTGTCATTTTCCTCACATTAATAAATCCTATTTAATTTCATTCCATCTTTTATTTTGAAATAACTTACAAATCATGGTAGTAATAATAATACTGCACCCAAATATTTCCCTTTTTTCCCAATCTAAAATCTAGTTTTTATAGGTAATTCTTTTTGCTCTTCCATCTTTATGTTCTTTGTCAACATATTTATTTTCCCTCATTAATTTTAAATCCAGTCAATGCACCAAATTTCAAGATTTTTTCATTTTTGAGGATTCCACAAAATTAGAGCCAAATCATCAACAAATGCTCTAAATTTATAAACTCTTGTTTTTTAATTTTCACTCCAGCAATTTTGTTATCTTGTCTTTTGGCTCTATTTAAAATCCAGAATGAATAACTGCAAAAAGTGAGCTTTCCTGCCTCAATCCTTTTTGTATTTCACAAAGCTTGATCAATTCCCCCTCATATTTATTTGTACCATTTGTGAAGTACGTATCAATTGAATCCATGTAATAAATTTATCTGTATCTTCCAAAATCTGAAAAGTCCGTTTTAAATTGTCAAATATTCCTTGTGTTGTAAATTGGCAGTACATTAATTGGCTCCATTCTTTTTCCCAACATTTTTCATTTAGCTTCTCCATCTTCTTTTTGCACTTGACTCTGGCTGAGAGATTTTGAGACTACAGTAAAAAAAGAAAAGGAAAGGAAAAAAAATTGACTATACCAAAATAAATCAAAATAAATTAAATGTACCTGTTAAAGTATGATTTCTCTGATCTACAATTTTATGACTGAATCATTAACCCACTGAAGTCATCCCAGATATTCTGATTTCATGACTTATTACTTAAATAAAAAAACAATATTTTAAAACTTCTCTTATTCGATTCATGGAATATATATATTACTGCAAACCTTTTTTTTATCAACTGCCTGGAAAAGGGGAAATGAATAATACTGTTCGATTACCTGAAATGCAAATAAGTTCGTGCTATTTAATCAGATGGTCTTATCTTGTTGGAAACAATGAAGCTTGCTATTTAAAGAAGTACAATTGTTGTACTCACATGCCAATTTTTTGAATTGAGACAAAATAGGTTCATAAAGGTCATAATAGATTTGTTCAGGTTTGCTGTTGTTTCGAATAAACAGGAGATCTTCCACAGTAACCGGATCAGTCTTTCCTTGCCACAAAGTCAAACTGTATCTAGAAACAGAAGATATTTGGGGCTCGACAGAGATTTTCAGACTGTGATATCGAAAGCAGAACTTACATACTTGCTGCTCTATCCCTCTCTCTTTCCTTCCCTCCCTCCCTCCCTCCCACTCTCTTTCTCTCATACAGACACAGGCAGAGACTTTGATTTAATCATGATTTGTTGAACAAACTACAGTCAGTCTTGCAGATGAGAATGCAAAAATTGTTTGTTCTGCCAATTCTGCTTTATTCTTTATTCTTCTCCAAGTACCCGGAGAAACCAATTCTGAATGAGAATTGGTTTCAAACCAGATGTGATGGGATCACCAAATCCATAACTCTCACCCAGTTTGGTCTCTTGGCTAAGAATTCTTGGAACCATTCTTTCATTATTCATAAAGCACAGGCATGAGGGAGGGAGTCTGGTTCGAATACATCAAGATACAGCCGTGCTATCAAATTCTCACCTTTTGGATTGACTCAGAAGCCAACTCAGATGAGTCCAGGCTGGTTTAACCATGACAGCTCTTACAGGGAAGGTGATTTGCTGAGGCAGGTTTCCCACAAGGGAATGCATTTCTTCCACCATACTCTGCGTATAGGTCTTGTTTGGAAAGTGAGATAAATAGAGGGTTGTCCATCCCGGAGAAAGAGTGCAGTTTGGAAACCTATCTTCAATGAGAGTCAGGAATCTAAGAAGCAATTGGTAATAATCACATAGTCACAGTTCCATACGCATTAAAAGAAGAAATCCATTATAAGTCTTCTCCATACTGGGCTAGGTATGATTTTATGTATGTCCATTGAACAATTTGATTTAGAAATAACATTTGATATCAGAGACTCAGTGTGGTTCCAAGTAAGTTTCTAATGGCAAGGTATGGACTTGAATTGACATCTTCCTAGCCAAACTCTAGAAAACACCATAGAAAAATCAGTATGCAGGGACACCTTACTCGCATGATAAAACCATGATTTCATTTGGGGAAGGCAGATTTGGCATGTGCTTTGTGGGAATCTCAAGTGACTTTCTGACCGTGGCAGCCAAAGTGTCTGGTACATGCTGGCACATGTAAACTTCTAATCAAATCTGCTAATCTGCTATCTCAGATCTTTAGTAAAGCTTCATTATAGATTAGGTTTGTTATCTTGTTATTCATCAGATATAAACACAGTAATTCTTATCTTAGCTAAAGTCTACAACAATAAAAGTTAACGCCTCTTATAAAAGAATATTTTCCTTAATATATAGCATCAGGAAAGGAGGGGTCATAGGTCAGGGATAAGAAAGCATACATTCACTCCTGGTTTATCATTGTAGATTACAGCCATTCAAACCTACATTAGTCAACTTTTTAAAAAACACGCTATCAAATATTTGGGTGATGCCTCTTAACTGCAGCTAAAGATTCTAAAGGCACCAGAGTGAAAAAAATAGGCTAGTATAGACGGAACTGAGGTCAATGAACCCGTAGTTTGTCTTGGCTTAAAATGGCTTTTTGTGGTCCTTGGAAATAAGTAGTGTAATATATAATTTTATATAAGTATTAGAGAAGTTCATTTTACTCACTGGCTTGCATTAACTGCAATATCAATAGGAACATTTGGGCCATTCAGAATATCTGCATTTAGCCAAACAGGTCGGTCAATATTCAACTCAGAAGATGTTTTTAGTAAGGTATCCAGAGATGGGCCCACTGTCTTAATGTTTTTGAAATCCAGCTTGATCACTATTGGCAAGAACAAGAAATTCTTGAGAAAGCTTTATTTCTCTTCCCCATTCATTACAATAATAATAATAATAATAATAATAATAATAATAATAATAATAATAATAATAATAATAATAATAATAATAATAATAATAATAATAAAAAACAACTTTAATTTATAAACCGCACCCTTTCCTAAACAGGACTCGGGGTGGTGTACAGTCATATTAAAACAGTATGAATACAAAATATAGAAATACTTAAATATACAAATAGGTAAACGGAGGAGGTAGGATATGGACTGTACAATATTTAAATTAAAATACAAATAAACATTAAAATTTCCCCTTAAAAACTACCCAATAAGATGTTTGCCAGGAGGTTAAAATGGGACTATAAATCAGTTAAGCCAGCTAATTGGAACAGGTGGGTCTTAAGCTTCTGTCGGAAGGAGCGGAGGTCGGTAGTAGTTCTAATATCGGGGGGGGGAGGTCATTCCAGAGGGTTGGGCCCATCACAGAGAAGGCTCTACTCCTGGGTGCCGCCCGTTGACACTGCTTAGTGGACGGCACCCAGAGGAGTCCCTCCCTGTGAGAGTGGATTGGTCGCAGGGATGTATGAGGTGAGATGCGATCCCGCAGGTAACTAGGTCCCGTGCCAATGGATGTCTCTTTTCAATTTGCAGTGTTATACCTTTATCAGATACCCTGAGCACTGTTGTCAGCCAATCCTGAAGTGTATTGTCACTGTAGATGAGAGGGGGGTGGGCCATAATCGGTTTCTCTGTCTCATTGGGCGTATTGTATCCTTCAAGGGTGACATCAGATTCTAGCGCCATGACATCACCTGTCCTCAGAGAGAAAGAGAAAGAGAGAACATTGAAAAATGAAGGGAGGCATTTCATGGAAATTCCATAGGCAAAGTGGAGCAAATTATTTGCATAAAAATGATCTTATTCCAAATTTGAGGAGCTGGGAAAGGATTGGAACAAGGATTAATGTAGTGCTGTGTAGAAAATCATCTGTAATTTTTGTAAACATACAGCTCAGAAATTTTATAGGATTGCCTGTAAGAGTATTTGCTTTGAAAAAATATTTTCAAGGGAGGAGAACAATGCATGTGCGCAGTTTGGGCACTCGGTGTCTAAAAGGTTGACCACTGCTCTACGCTGTTTTGTTCTAAGTAGAGTTTTCTTATCTTTTTCTTATTACAATAATATAGGTAAAGCGCATGGTGACTGTACTTTTTGTGCAGTCTCTGTGTGGTGCTCTGTGGTGCTCTGTAGTACTTTATATAAAATAGAATTTCTAACACTTTTCCATCTGCTGCCCTGGTGGAGGGGGTAGCCAGATTATGAAGGTATGACTGTTTAAAGATTATATACCAGATCAGAGGTGGTATGCACCGGTTTGGGCGAACCGGTAGTGGCAGTGGTACGAGACTCCACCCACTCACCCTGATGTCATCAAGGACCTTCTGCGCATGCCCAGGTGCGTGCGCTCCCGCTACCGAACCGGTAGTGAAGAAAATAGAATACCATCTGTGCACCAGACACATGCCTTGAGAATTTTTTTCATTCTAAATCCATTCTGAAAAGTACATAGTACAGTTTTAAACTCCAGTAATTTCCTAAGTAGGTAAAAATTATGTTACTTTTCTGCTTGCAGTGGACTTTTTGATTCCTCTAATTGGGCATCTCTGTAATCTTGTGAAGTAATCATCATTTGAATAACACTTTGTACCATGTCTATTATACAAATAGGAAATTTCAATTGTTCCTGTCCCCCATGAATTTGTCCATTCTTCATAAAATATGTGATTTTCCTCCTACCCAAATAAATGTTTGATGTGCTTAAAAAGGCTTCTACGTACATTTGATAAACAAGGCATAGGATTCTACCCTCCTGTCCATTCACCACATATAACTATGACAAGGTGGTAAGTCATTTCAGGCAAGTCCATACAAAATACAACGTTGTGCATGCTAGATCTTTGTAGAGTACAACTAAAACCACTTATCATTACCATTCCAGTTTAAGCCATCTTTTTTCCTCATCACTGCAAGAGTTCAAGGCCTTGACTAACCACAAATAATGATGTGGTTCATGTGTTACATTTTAGCAGAATTTATAATCCACTTCTTGGTTACTTAAAGACATATTCCATTTTTAGCTATAAAACTAAAATTAGACCAGAAAGTTATTTTTAAATGGTTTGTTTCTCATTGAAACAAATTTACAAAATATTGCAAGCCTTTTGCCTATTAAATAAAGTTTATTTGTGTTGCCGAAGGCTGCCAGGGTTTAAGAATGCAAAGTCTTGGCTTCTTTTTTCAAATAGACAAAAGGAAGGACATTTGTTTTTCAGGAAGCAAGTAGAACCGGTTACAATAACTTGCTTACTTAGTGCTACTAACCTGTTCACACAGGCATGTTATTTAATGGTGAAAGAGGCACTCCCAGTTCTTTTATAATCTATTTACACTACAATCAGAAACAATTATAGCTAGTATGGTATTACTCTTTCATACTAAGAGTAATAGAGGTTTCGGGACAATGTCTCTTTGCACTTTCTGTGGGCTTCTTCAGTTTGATTCATTAATATAAATTGAAAAGCAAGGATTCAGTATAGAAGTGATGGTTTCAGCTACATTCAACAGCTCTGTAAATCAGGAAGGACAAAGACAAATATCTAACTGCAGAGCAGTGGGACAAGTTTAGCAACATCTTTACAATCCTAATTGTACATCTACCCTTCTCTCCTATAAAAAGTGTTGTAACTTTTGGAAATGTTTTAAGTGTACATGATGTCACTTCTAGCCTTCTCCTCATCCCTGGAGCAATTTTGCAAAAAAAAAATATTACGCAGAAATAATTGGACCATGTACCACTTCACTTTTAGGGGGGGAAACAAAATTGGACAGCCTGCTTAAAGGAGGAGTGTGACAAGGAAGACTGCCAGCTCGGTCTACCCTTTGATTTACAATAAGTTGTTGCTGCTATTGTTTTTCTTTGCATTTAATCCAATGGTTGAGCGTTTATGGTACTTATTTTTGCACCATCCTTATCAATTCTGGAAATGAAACTTATCAATCAATGTTGCAATAAGGTTTGTTTATCTGTTGGCTTGGCACTTGGCACGGAATCCGTTTAGGGCTAAAAAAAAATTAAATTCACCCAAGGTTGCCTATCTGTTTTATGTATCTAAGAGAGGTCTGGAACCTAGATTTCCAGCTCCTAGCACCTTAAATGCTACACTGCAACTTGGAAATGTATTCCAGTACAGTTGCTGTGTACATAAGTGCCTCCTCACCATTTCTAATAGAACCTAACCAAGAACAGATTAGAGAGAAGACACCAAATGCTAGGATGGTTGCTAGCAGGGGTGGGTTCCTGCCAGTTCTAACCTCTTCTATAGAAGAGGTTCCACAAATCTACAGTGCCGGTTCCAGCTCCCTCCCCCCGCCCGTCTGCACATCAAGATGAAGAGCGAGAGGAGGAATTCTGGGAGTTGAAGTCCACAAGTCTTAAAGCTGTCAAGTTTGAATACCCCTGGGGTTTTTTTTTCTAAAGGATTAGGGGTGCAAGCATCTTGTAACTTGACAGCTTTAAGACTTGCACACTTCAGTGCCAGAGTTCCTGAGCCAACATTTTGGCTGCTACCACATTTTACAAGTTGCCCACATCCACCCAGTCACATCGCTGGAAAGCCACTCCCACCCAGTCACATGGCCAGCAAGCCACTCCCACAAAGCAGGCCACACCTACAGAAGAGGTTCTAAATTTTTTTGAAACCCACCGCTTGTTGCTAGGCAGAAGGAAATGCTACATGGGGAGTGGCTGGAGAAAGAGTAGTTAAGGATAAAGGGAACAAAAACAAGAACTGAAGTATCTATGGGAAAATGTTGGGTTGGTAGAAGTAATGGAAGGTTGGGAAGATCATTGTATTTGGGGAGGAATCTACAGTGGAGTGACTGGGAAATAGACATCACACCAGAGAAAGAAATTTGAGGAGCATCAGTGAGCTTCGAAATTTGTCATGTTGTCTGCTCAGCTCTGGCAACACTGTTGGCATAGCAGTCACTTTAAATGCAATGAAAACAGCAAATACTCCCATGAACAAAACCTGGCCAATTATAATGTAAAATGAAAAAAAATATGAGCACAATTTGCAGGATTTATTCTGGTCCACAAGATTTATTTTTCTGTAGCGAGACTTTTTTGTGTGATGGTGCTTGTTTTGAAAACAAATTCCAGGTTCAGAATGTTTTTAGTTCCAAAATTGAAAGACTGATGCTTTATCTTACTCTGGTACATCTAAGCTGCAAATTTATATACGTATACTGTAGTATGAATTTAGGAAGAGATGTCACCGAGTTAAGTGGGATTTATTTTTGATCATCACGTCGTTTGCTAAAAGGTAACTGTAAATGTTCCCCTTGCACATATGTGCTAGTCATTCCAGACTCTAGGGGGAGGTGCTCATTGCTGTTTCAAAGCTGAAGAGCTAGCGCTGTCTGAAGACGTCTCTGTGGTCATGTGGCCGGCATGACTAAAGGCCGAAAGAACAAGGAACGCTTTCACCTTCTCACCAAAGATGGTCCCTATTTTTCTGCTTGCATTTTTACATGCTTTCGAACTGCTAGGTTGGCAGAAGCTGGGACAAGTAACAGGAGCTCACTCCATTGCGCGGCGCTAGGGATTCGAACCACTGAACTGCCAACCTTCTGATCAACAAGCTCAGCATCTTAGCCACTGAGCCACTGTGTTTGCTACACGTGTCCAAATTAGAAAGAAAACACAGATCTTACCTTCTAAGGCCTCTTCCATGTCATTCTTACTATTTGCAGCATGATACCAGGTGACCAACAATCCATCTTTTCTGTCTATTCTCTTCAGATTAAGCAAATAATCTAAGACGTCTCCACCTGAATAAAAGGAGGGCCTTGGTACCACGTCTGAAAGATTCAATAGGGGACATTGTACAAGAAATAAATATGCTGAATTCACACTAATATCTAGACCAAGATAAGGAACATTTAAGGAACATTACCAGCTTTGGGGTATCGTCAATATTTGGGACCTATTAACACATATAGGTAGCCCTGGGCTTACAATTTTTCATTTAGTGACCATTCAAAGTTACAATGGCACTGAAGACAGTGACTTATGACTGTTTTTCACATTTATGACCATTGTAGCATCTCCATGGTCTCATGATCAAAATTTGGACTATTGCCAACTGGGTCTTATTTATGACGATCCCAAGGTCATGGGATCACCTTTTGTAACCTTCTGACAAGCAAAATCAATGGGGAAGGCAGATCCACTTAACAACCGTGTTACTACTTGAACAACTGCAGTGATTCGCTTAATAACTATGGTGAGAAAGGACATAAAATGGGGCAAAACTCACTTAACAACTGTTTCACTTAGCAACAGAATTTTTGGGGTCAGTTGTAAGCTGAGGACTACCTGTAGTTTCTTATCTTTGTTATAGGAACACGTTTAATTCTCTTCATCAGGAAAGAATACACTTTTTCTTCCTGTGTAAGGTAAATTTCTGGAAACAAATCTACATTTAGTCTTGTGTATTTCAAATACATGAAGAAATTACCAAGCTGGGCTAACAATGAGAATATTACCTGGCTTAAGTGGACCTATGTTTGAATTCTAATGTTGGCTTCATAAGACTTGGGTTTACTATAATTTCTTATGTACTCAGATTGCAAAGCCTATGTAGCCCAAAGTGCAATGCAAACTGGATTGACTGAGAAAGAAACTCAGATGAGCATTGTAAGTTAGTAGGATGTTTGCGTGCAATCACTTTGCTTTATTTGCAAAATGTTATTAGATACAGATGGTTATGTCCTTCTTGTGAAACCCTCTAATCTTTACCTACAGTTTTTCCCCCTTATTTTTGTTTCCAGATAAAAATATTTTAAGGAGGAAATGATGAAATTGTTCCAGTATCTTCTGAAGGGACCCCTCCATCTGGAATCACTTCCATTGTGTATCTTTCTCCATGGTTGGTAGCTGAGTTTGCCTGTATACTCTACCGTCAGGCACTTTCTATACTGTAGTTTTAGGTTATTTTCTCCATGAATTCAGCTGTAGGAGAGATTCTATGAGGCTATACCATCAAACTGAAATAGGCGCTTTTTCTCCCAATGGGACATACTGTATTTTTAAACCATAACCTTGTAGGAATATTTAACTGCAGATCTAAAATTAAATGGTATCTTTCATTAGACCAACAGCTCATCCAATACACAATGGGCAAGCATTCGTATCATACAAATTCTTTCTTATAATCTTCTGCTAGCCAAAATATTCTGTGAAATAGGAAACTTAACACACAGGTTCTGAGCAAGATGCAAGTTAAAACAATTCAACAGTTAATAAAAATGGTGGTATTCAAAATAAGAGCATAAATCCTAATACCGGCACTAGAAAAAATAAATGAAACACGTAACAGATTAACTGGGGGGGGGGGGGAGGAATCCCTGAACACCCCAAAGGAATTCTTGAAAATAAAAGATATACCATGCCAAAGTTAATATTTTACAGATATTTTATCTGTATCCATATCTCCATATAATTTGTAACAGAATTAAGAATGTAAAAGAATTGCACATATGCATTTCATTGCTCTTTATTAGCACAACTGATTCTTATGTGCCAAGATTTTGTCAGGAAAAAGATTTGGAATGGTTCCCTCAGATTGTTTTTGGAGGGCTGACATGTTATAAAAATGTAATTTTTAAAATGCCTTTTGTAACCTGCTGAATCAACCATTGACTCTGGCAGTTTGCAATAATAAAAAAAAAACCCAGTGTACAGTAATAAAGAACATAAAGAATTAAAGTAAAAGTCAGGTTATGTTTAAAATAAACCAATCTAGCTCTAGCAAAGCTGTCAATCGTCAATATAATCCAAATATGAATAACCATATGAAATCCTAAACCTGCAATCGCGCGCGCGGGGTGGGGGGTGGGGATACTGGCTCCTAGTTCAAAAGCGCTTGGCTCAGCTTGGCGTTCGTACCTTCTAGGAATTGTTTTCTGACTGCGAGCCACACTAAGAGAGCGATGCAGCCAGAAATCACTGCCACAGCACTGATCAAAGCAACAACTGCTCCTTTTCTTCCAGAAGAACAACAGACCTTCTTGGAAACCATCATATTTTTGATCTGCAAAAGTTTCTTGGCATCTGTGTTTCAACAAGGATACTTTCTTTTCCAGTGCAAGGCAAGAAAATCAATGGACGTTCCAAAGAATTCTGAAGAATTTGATTCCAAGCAAGAAGCCCTAGTTGACGAAACCAGGATCCAAAACCGATGAAACAGGGTATAGTCCAAGTGAGTATTTTGTTGGTCGAAACTCTTCTTTACAATCTACAATTTTCTTCTTACTTCTTCGAACGATGCTATTAGTAGAACATTGTCTCGAACAAATTTCTTGTGCTGTCAAACTGTTCTCATAATACTTCACTATGCAGTCATTTTGTCAAGTCTTTCTTGAAGAATTATAACGTAGCTGAAAAACTTTTGATCATCTGGTACCGTCACCCCCCAAAAATAACCTTTGTAACAGATACTCAGTTCCTTGCAGAATGTGCTTCCTAAAAATTATAAGCTGTTGTGCTGGAATTAAAAATGAAGGCGTAACTACAGAACAGGTTCTCATAAGGGCACTCCAAACAACAATGACGTCTCTGCTCTGCAGCTCACGAAGAACTCTGCAAAAATTATCTTGGGTTATGCCTATTATAGATGGAATTTGTGTCCCTCCTTCGTTCCATGTCGATCAACACAACAAGTGCTTTGAGTTTAAAGTCCATCTTTCCAACAACTGCAAATGGAAAGAAGGTTTTCCTGTCAACTCTTCGTGGCATTGGAGCCATGGATGGGAAAGTTAGGGTGGAGAGCTTTCTTCAGAAAGCTTTTCAAAACCCCATGGGCAAAGATTGGGTCTCCAATATGGAAAGAAAACCTTGCCTTTTTTTAAAAATTAGCAGGTTAGAAACCACACTGATACAATCACATCTTCGTTTTTCCTATCCTTGCCAGATTTTTTTTAAAAAAAACATATTAATCTACAGCTATATGTATCCTGGGAGATGCAGAGATTGCAGATCTCATAACAATTGAACTTATCCCACTGTACATACAGGAAACTGGCAGCAAACCCTAGCAAATCTCTGTAAAGCCTTTAAGGATCTGTCTGGCTTTGCATATCCCAAGGTGAAGATGGGCTTGCAGTTGATATACTGGGCCAACTCCTGAGTTTGCTCTCCTTGTTGTCAAGTTAGAACCATGGCAACCAGCTCAAGCTGATCCAGATCGCAAAATTGCGAGAGCATCACGGAGAAGGAAGTGTTTTAGGGCAAAGCCAGGTGACAATATTAAATTGTTATCCTCCAGTCGAAGAGCTGGCAGAAAAGTATGCCAGCATAAACTGTGCTGCCCTTATTGCTGCTAATCCCTATTCTGACACAAAAATGAGGCCAGTGACTAGTGCCTATCTTTGTACATTTAATATGGGACAAGTTAAGCAGCTGATGGTTCTTTTGGGGTATTATTTGTCCCACCAAGCATCACATGCCAGGATAAGAAAACACCCTTTTTCTTAACATTTAGTGTGGGGTTAGGCACTTATATAAATGGGTTAAGCTACTTTGCTGGCACAGAAGTGCTCCATGCCTATGATCTATTATGTTAGTTTTGAAATCAGGTCTAGCATTCTGTGCCATGGTTAGAATATAGTAAAGCTAAAGGTAAAGGTTTGACTCTAGGGGTCGGTGCTCATCTCCGTTTCAAAGCTGAAGAGCCAGTGCTGTCCGAAGATGTCTCCGTGGTCATGTGACCAGCATGACTAAACGCCAAAGGTGCACGGAACGCTAGTTCCTATTTTTCTACCTGCATTTTTTACATGCTTTTGAACTGCTAGGTTGGCAGAAGTTGGGACAAGTAACAGGAGCTCACTCCTTTATGCGGTGCTAGGGATTTGAACCGCCAAACTGCTGGCCTTTCTGATCGACGAGCTCAGCATCTTAGTCACTGAGCAACCGCGTCCCTTTAGAATGTAGTACAGAAGTCTAATTCACTGCTCACTCCAGGAGTTCAATCCTGACAGAGCCCAGGGTTGACTCAGCCTTCCCTCCTTTCGAGGTGGGTAAAATGAGGATCCAGATTGTTGGGGGCAATATGCTGACTCTGTAAATCGCTTAGAGAGGGCTGTAAAGCACTGTGAAGCGGTATATAAGTCTAAGTGCTATTGCTATAAAAGCAGTAAATCTGTAGCCCAGCTATCAGGCTGCAAGCACAGAGGGGGGTTGCAAGAAAAAGGAGCATCTTGAAAGTTCTCACAAATTTCATCTGTTTCATTGACTATATGCCATCGAGTTAGTATCAACTCTTAAGGAGCACAAAGTTTCCTCAGTTTCCCCTTTCATAAGTTCCTGGCTGCTTCACTTTCTGTCACACAGAACTGAATTCTATGACACTTTTTTTGAACGGGTCTGAAAACAGACATGATCCATTATTAAGCCCACAGTTAATATCCAAGAAGATCAGAATAGATTTTGCTCTGCTACGGATACACAACATGTTCTGTGAAGTAGATTTTGTAATTATTTTATTTTCCCCTCCCAAAATGTGTTTGCCACTGTATAGGAATTGTTGTCAGAGCGTTATGCTGCAAAAGTAAATAATACAAAACATAACACAATTATGAATAAAAGAGCAGCTAAAGCAAGAAAACTGACTTAAAACAGCACATGCAGCACAAGGTAAAGCCTGGAAAATGAATGTGCATTGCACAGCAATTGGGTCAGAATTGAAAAGGCCCACTCCTGGCCCACTTCGACATTTAAGTTGGGTTTCTATTGAAGACCACAAGACTCGGGTAGAAATATAAAAGAGGCATCAGATACCAGTATTTGCCCTTGAACTGGACTCAAAAATGAACAGAGAGCCATGGAACATGATTCGGTTCATGCTTGGTGTGATCACCTTGTCCAGCAATAATTTCTCATTAAGTATCTTATTTTGTACTTCCCGAACATTTATGCGCTGTTTCAGTGACGTGTGGTGAGGGTTATGGCTGGGGAGGCTGGTGACGTCATCAGGAAGGCGGGGAATGGGACCACGTGTGCAGCACACGTGGTCCCATTCTCCGCCTTCCTGAGTGAACATTAAGGGGACCGCGGAGTGCACTGATCCGCGTAGCATTGCTTCCTCCACCGGCGCCAGTCCCTTCCCCCCCCCACTCGCCGACATTTCTGCCTCCGCCCTCCGCAGCTCCCGGGCGCACCCGGACGGAGGTAGCCAGAATGGATCAAGCTGCCTCGCTCACTCTTTCGTCCGGCCGGACTGATCCTCGGTCGCTCGCCCGCCGGACTGCCTCGGCGCCATTCTGGCTACCTCTGTCCGGGTGCACCCGGGAGCTGCAGAGGGCGGAGGCAGAAATGTCAGCGCTGCCGGAGGACAAAGGCACGCAAACACACATCTACCCAGCTGTCTTTTCCAGCTACCTAGCGCTCTTTTCCACCTATTGCGCACGCTTTTCGTGCACAATTGGAATAAACAATGATTTCGAAATTGGTTTGGCGAGGCGGGCGGAGTTCGCAAACTCTGCTAAAGGTGGAAACGTCAGCCTGTTCAACTTGGTTTTAACGCCCTTCATGAAAGTTCAGCCTGTTCAGCGTGGTTAAAGGGCACTTGAGTTAGGCAGGGCTTCCACCGAACCGCCTTCACTTTATTTCTTCGTTCAGCCTGCAATTCAGGTCTTGAGGGGGTTGGAGGGGGGGGCTCCGTTGCGGTTCAGTCGAAGCTGCGGGCGGCCGAGGCTCCGACAAGAGCGAGGCGCGCACGCCAGGGCCGGAAGGTAGCCCGCAGCTACCCCCTCCTCTCCTCCCTGTCGCTCTTGGCTGGAGCCAACCTCGCCGGCCCTTCCAGAGCCGGAGCGGGGAGGAGCGAAGAAAAAGGGGCGGAAGTGCAAACAAGAGCTCGGGGCGACAAGGGCTTCGCCGCGGACTTTTCCTTCTTGCGCGCACAACGTGCGCGATCGGTGGAAAAGAGCGCTAGGTAGCTGGAAAAGACAGCTGGGTAGATGCGTATTTGCGTGCCTTCGTCATCCGGAAGTGCCGACAACATTTCTGTCTCCGCAGCTCCCGGGCACGGCCGGACGAATATATAATAATATATATATAATAATATTTCATGAAGAGAGGTGAGGCCCTGCCTCCCCTGCCTCCCCTGACCGCATGTCCCTGCGCTGTTTTCCAGATCATTACTGATCTGACCACACTTCTGTTGGATGGCCAGATTTGTTTTCAATTTACAATCCAAAGTTTTTCCTGACACAATTTTATTCTGTTGGAAGAAACGTCCTTTTGGGTTTAGTTCCAAGTGGGGAAAAAGACACTGGAAACATGGAGGCTGCTTGGAAAGATGGTTTACTGGTGGACAGGATCACAGGGCTTGAGCTCCTGAGCAGAAAAGGGGGATCACATGCTTCCAGATGTTGGGTGAAGAAGAAAAGAGAGAGAGATGCTGAAAGTTCCTGGTTTTATGCCTTCTCTGGCCTTTGATCTTGATCTTGTATTCTGATTGGTTGTCAGACTCCCATGGGGCCATGCAGGGCGAACTCTGTAGACTGTCTTGAGTCCAAGTTTGGTTGAGCATTGCTTCTTCCCAGGTGCCCTGTGGTGAGATGGGTAAAGGGCGAACACTATCATGCCTTAATCCTATCACCCTGGAGCTGAAGAGGGGAGACCTTTGTTATGTAGAATAGACTGACTCAGGCTTTTTAATGGTCCATTGACAAAGGTGGGGGCTATTAAGAGTGAGTCCGCTTCCTGCCTAAAAACATGTTTCTCCATTTCTGATCCAGGAAAATATAATATTCTGCCTTTTCAATATTTCCCAGGCTATTTCATTTTTCTAGGAGAGGGTGTTTTTTTTAACTTCCTACAATCCTAAATTAAAAGATTGTACATGTTATTATCATCATCATGAAATCATCATTACACCATCCTCTCTTTAGCCAGAGGATTCCAGAGCTAGTGTAAAGCATAGCAAACCCTTCTCTTAATCCAGTGTTTCTCAAACTTGGTGACTTTAAGTCCTGTGGACTTCAACTCCCAGAATCCCCCAGCCAGCACAGCTGGCTGGGGGATTCTGGGAGTTGAAGTCCACAGGACTTAAAGTCACCAAGTTTGAGAAACACTGTCTTAATCCTATAACATGAAAAATATGACTCACAATGTGAAAAAAAAACCAGGGAAAAAGGACTATTAAATGCAAATCCTGGCTCCCTTCTTAAAACTCAGAAGGTCTTGTTAGGAGAAACAATTCAGAAGGAGCCACTTTGGCAGGGCCGGATTTAGATGAAAAGAGGCCCTAGGCTATTCCACTTATGGGCCCATTCACCTCCCATTTTTAAGTTTGTAAATTACATGAGAGATAATAAAATACATCATTACTGTGATATATATCAATATATTAAATGAAACATGTTGCAATTGGTACTAACCTTTATAAAAAATGTGGCACAGATAATAAATAAAAATAAAAGGGCCCTCTTGATCTTGAGGCCCTAGGCTGAAGCCTAGTTAGCCTATAGGAAAATCCGGCCCTGCACTTTGGTTAAGGTGTCAGGAGACTTGAGTTCTAGTGCTGCCTTAGGCATGAAACCCTGCTGGGTGATTTGGGACCAGTCACTTTCTCTCAGCCCAAACCCACCTCACAGGGTTGTCATTGTGGGAAAATAGGAGGAGGAAGGAATATTAGGCATGTTTGCCACTTGAGTTATCTATTTTTTAAAAACCAGTAAAGGTGGGATATAAGTAAATAAGTCTGAAAAACACAGCTTTTACCTGATAACCCTTCAGGAAGCTACGGGGTTTCCCAGCAGGGATGGCAAAGAGCTTTCATAGCTTCCATTTCCTCCCTCTGTTCCATCGGAGGTAAACTGTGGATGCAGTTATCAAGCAGGGTTTTGCAACAAAGATTGTTTTCATGCCAATAGAACTAAGGTCTAATACAAACAGCAGCTCATTGCTGGAGACACATCAATATCCATTACCAATCCAATAATTAGTCCCGTGCCCGACTGACCCAGTCTTCTCGGCTCTTTTAATATTGCTGTTATTCTGATGGTCCGGTATTTGCTAATGCACACAAGCGAAAGGAGGGAAGTGCAAACTGCAACACATACACACCCCTGTGCTGTCACCTAGTCCCTTAATTTATACCAGAAGTGCAGCTGCATCTGGTGAGGAATGATGTCATTTCACCCAATCAAATGGAATGGAAAAGAAGCTTGATCCGTGATTGATGAGCTGCAGGGGTAGCTCCTGAGCAGGTTGGTTTTAATTTATTTTCTTAGACCTCTATGCATCAGCACTGCCAGGCATTCAAAAGCTCCCTTATGCTGCCATCTTCTGGCTATCCTATTGGGATGTTACAAGCGCTACCTGTTCCATTGCATTTTGTCCTTTCTTTTTTTTCCCCCCAAAGTTTTTGTTTGTTTGTTACATAATTAAAAAAAAATTGTAGACAGAGCATTGTCCGGTTTTCCCCCTTTAACATTTTCACATAGACATAATTCATTTTACGTTATGTTTCCATTTCCAATTTTAGCCGTATTTCTTTTCTTATCATATTTTCCAACTTATATTTTTTAATATATGTAAACAGTGTCCTTTTTTCTTCCCTTTAGAAATGAAAACAAATTTATCATTCCCTTTTATCTGTTTTCTGTAAGTAACACGTATCTTCAAATTCAGTTTTTTAAATGTAATAAGCATTTAACATAATTAATTTACACACTTAAAAGTATTAGTATAGTTCAATCACATCGTAATTAGATACCTATGATTACCATGATTAAGATATTTCAATTCATTTGAATAGTCCCCTGTTCCTAGATTCCCTCACTCTTTTTCTTCTTTTTATGTCTTATATCTTTTCTTCTGAATTTTTGCTATCACTTTTCAATGGATTGTTCTTGCTAAAAACCCTTTAAAAACCATTTCTTCTCAAGCTCCGAAGCATAGTTCTGCTAAAAGATTAACCTTTGTTGTGTTTCTTCCTAATTGCCCAAAAGGAATGGCTGCAAACGGTCACAGATCTGCGATAAAATTATCCAGGCAGAGGATTCCAGATTCCATTTTTGGAAGCTCTCCAAAGAACCCTGCCCTTGAACCAGTTGTAATGATTTAAAGCATCTGGAAAAAAAAGTTGGGTTTCCTTGACAAATAGAAGAAAAATGTTTTCTTTCACATAAGATCGGATCACTTCCTCCAAATCATATTTGAAACATGAACATTCTTATGGTAGTAATTGAGAAATATTAACATTATTGGATCAGTTCCCTACCAGGGGTGAAATCCAGAAGGTTGTGACAGGTTCTGGAGAACCGGTAGCGGAAATTTTGAGTAGTTTGGGGAACCGGAAAATGCCACCTCTGGCTGGCCCCAGAGTGGGGTGGAAATGGAGATTTTGCAGTATCCTTCCCCTGGAGTGGGGAGGGAATTGAGATTTTGCAGTATCTTTCCCCCAGGAGTGGGGTGGGAATGGAGATTTTGCAGTATCCTTCTCCTGGAGTGGGGAGGGAATGGAGATTTTACAGTATGCTTCCCCTGGAGTGGGTAGGGAATGGGGATTTTGAAGTATCCTTCCTCTGGAGTGGGATGGGAATGGAGATTTTGCAGTATCTTTCCTGTGGAGTGGGGAGGGAATGGAGATTTTGCAGTATGGGTAGGGAATGGAGATTTTGCAGTATCCTTTCTCTGGAGTAGGTAGGGAATGGGGATTTTGCAGTATCCTTCCTCTGGAGTGGGTAGGGAATGGAGATTTTGCAGTATCCTTTCTCTGGAGTAGGTAGGGAATAGAGATTTTGCAGTATCCTTCCTCTGGAGTGGGTAGGGAATGGGGATTTTGCAGTATCCTTCCTGTGGATTGGATAGGGAATAGGGATTTTGCAGTATCCTTTCTCTGGAGTGGGTAGGGAATAGGGATTTTGCAGTATCCTTCCTGTGGAGTGGGTAGGGAATGGGGATTTTGCAGAATCCTTCCTCTGGAGTGGGATGGGAATGGGGATTTTGCAGTATCCTTTCTCTGGAGTGGGTAGGGAATAGGGATTTTGCAGTATCCTTCCTGTGGAGTGGGTAGGGAATGGGGATTTTGCAGAATCCTTCCTCTGGAGTGGGATGGGAATGGGGATTTTGCAGTATCCTTTCTCTGGAGTGGGGAGGGAATGGAGATTTTACAATATCCTTCCCCTGCCATGCCCACAAAGCCATGCCCACCATACCAGTAGTAAAAAAAATTGAATTTCACCACTGGTCCCTACCTTAATGAATGACACACCATTCAGCTGAAGAACAGGTAGTGCTACCTAGTCTGAGCTGCAAACATACAAGCAGTCCTCAACTTATGATCAGAGCCAAGCCCAAAAGTTCCATTGCTAAACAAAACAATTGTTAAATGATTTTTGCCCCATTTTATGTTTTTCCTTGCCGCAACTGTGAAGTCAATCACTGCAGTTGTTAACTTAGTAAGACAGTTATAAAATGAATCTGGCTTCCTCATTGACTTTGCTTGTCAGAAAGTCGCAAAAGGTGATCACATGCCCTTGGGACACACCCACCATCACACATATGAGCCAATTGCCAAGAATCTGAATTTTGATCATGTGACTATGGGGATGCTGCAATGGTAAATGTGAAAAACTGCCATAAGTCATTTTTTCAATGCTGTTGTAAATTTGAACAGTCCCTAAATAAATGGTTGTAAATCAAGGATTATCTGTACAGAAAACTGCTTTGTGGCCAGCTTGTTCACATTTTTGCAGCCAGATCTGGAGAAAGCCACAATGCCCTCCAAATATGGGTAACCTTTAACTTTCCATTTATTGCTGAAGTGGACTTGCATAATACAATCTTTGTTAGTATGCCATGGTTGTGAGAGGGATCTTGGAGTCCTAGTGGACAATAACTTTAATATGAGCCAGCAATGTGCTGCAGCTCCCAAAAAAGTCAGTGCAATCCTAGGCTGCATTAACAGAGACTCAAGATCATGTGAAGTGTTAATATCATTATAACACCTTAGTATAACAGTTTTGGTCACCACGATGTAAAAAAGATGTTGAGACTCTAGAAAGAGTGCAGAGAAGAGCAACAGAGATGATTAGGGGATTGAAGGCTAAAACTATAAAGGACGGTTGCTGGAATTGGTTTAGTTTAATGAAAAGAAGGACTTGGTGACATGATAACATTGTTCCAGTATCTCAGGGGTTGCCACAAAGAAGAGGGAGTCAACCTGAAGGCAGGACAAGAAGCAATGGATGGAAACTAATGAAGGAGAGAAGCAAGTCCTAGAACAAAGGAGAAATTTCCTCATGGTGAGAGCAGTTAACCAATAGACCAATTTTCCTCCAAAAGTTGTGAATGCTCCAACACTGGAAGTTTTTAAGAAGAGATAGGACAATGATTTGTTTCAAATGATGTAGGGTTTCCTGGCTGAACAGGGGACTGGACTGGAAGACCTCCAAGGTCTCTTCCAACTCTGTTATTCTGTTAGGGTGTACTGTTGTGCTACTACAATAGCATAGCTACTTACCATGGCACAGACTCAGCGTTTATGGGCTTAATGATGCATCTAAACAAGGTTTTGATTATCTAATTACCAAACACCATTCACAGAATTTTACAATCCCTGCATAATCATTTTGATTGGTAGCATCTCTGAGGGTTAACTCCCCAATATTCTTATGTATAGTATTACTGTTACTGTTTACCTTTATACCTGGTCTTTTTCCCTGAAGTTTTTTTTTTTTTGAGAGAGGTGTATTGTGCTTCCCATCCAATTCATAACAATCTTGCTAGGCCAAAGTCAGGTTAATATTTGCCCCTGTAATTCCATTGGCCCAAAAGTACCTGCTCTATAGAAAGTTGGCTGCTTAAGAGATACACATGAGATCCCAAAGGATCTCGTTTGAATCAGCTAAAGCAGGCCAGTATAGGAGTTATTCCTCAAGCAAGCAACTTTTCAATGAATTGGAGAAAAGCCTGCATTTTCCATCCAGCATGTATAGAGTAATTGGGACCCAGTGTGTTTTTCTCTATTTTTCAACTATACGGATAATGATATAAGTTAGTATTTTTCAAACTTGACAACTTTAAGATGTGTGGATCTCAACTGGCAGAATTCTCCTGCAAGCATGCTGGGGGATTCTGAGAGTTAAAGCCCACACATCTTCAGGTTGCCAAGTTTGAAAAGCATTGATTAAAATATGTAAGTATTTAGCATTGAATGCTTATTTCTTGAATATATTCTTCGAAGGTACTTAGTGAATATTTAGAGGTACTTCCTTATTTGGGCATTAAGAGTTTATAATTGGCATTTTAAGGTTTTCCAAATTATTGTACAGTATTGGGTTGGAAAAATTTTGAGTTACACCTTGAAAAGTACATGTACATGTTTAAATGTATTGTACAAACTTTTTTCCTGGTAATGGTGAAATGCTATGAAGCTAGACAATTTCCCTGTCGGCCTTTTTATTTTTAAACATATTTCGTTGCACTGCTGGACTCCATCCCCATTTTGAGCATTTGTCTTTCAAAAAAAAAAAAAGATTAATGGATTTGGGCATGGTTTTGTTTCTATCTGTTCATTTTTATTAAACTACAATGTTTCACTTTTTAAAAAAAAATTATGACCGGAACAGGAACTGCAGTCCTTCTGAATTAACTTTTCCAGGAGGAAAAAGAAGAAGAACCACAGCAGTGTTCATGTCCTCCTAATTGTCAAACAGGGTGTGTTTATTATCTGAGAAATCCTTGGGGAGGCTGTGTCTATCTTGTCTTGCTCCTCTCAGAGTACAATCCTGTGCAGGGCTGACAGGAAAGTGGATATAAAATTACATCAGAGCTTACTTTGTGTTCCAGGCTAACGACAAAATACCCCTGGGGGCATTCTGATGTTAAAACTTGGAAAGCTGCCTTCCGGCCTCCATTCCAATTGGCTGGGGTCTCTTCAGATCAGGATGTTGCATCTTTTGAAACCTCCAAGGATCACAATATCCTTGGTGGAAATACTTTCCCAATAGGTTTTGATGACCAGAAGCATTTCCTTTGGCAAGGCTCTAATTCAGTGGTGGGATTCAATTTTTTTTACTACTGGTTCTGTGGGCGTGGCTTGGTAGGCGTGGCAGGGAAAGGATAATGTAAAATCTCCATTCCCTCCCCATTCCAGGGGAAGGTTACTGTAAAATCTCCATTTCCTCCTGATCAGCTGGGACTCGGGAGGCAAAGAATAGATGGAGGCGGGGCCAGTCAGAGGTGGTATTTGCCAGTTCTCCAAACTACTCAAAATTTCTGCTACTGGTTCCCCAGAACTGGTCAGAACCTGCTGAATACCACCTTCGTTCTAATTGCACCCTCTTCTTCTTTCCTGCAACTGGTAGGTAGTGGGCGCCTAGCCAATGGTGCTCTATCAAGATAGCTAACAGAAATTCAATGAAGCAATTTGAATGGAAGATACATGAAGTTGTAGTCTGGGCTTTGAAAAATGGAGGGGTGCCTCGCCACTGAAAGATCATCCACCTTTGAGTCATCAGATACCGGGTTCACACTACCACATGTGATGGACTTGTATTGAAGCTAAAAGATACTGGACTAAAATCCACATGTGGTTGGAGAAAATGATACACAAACATATAGACCTTAAACCAGAGATCTTTCTATTGGGAATCATACCAGAAATTTATAAGAAAGACTTACAATATTTGATTGTAAACGTTTTAACAGCAGCTAGAATTGTATTTGCAAAAAACTGGAAAAGTGAAATGATACCAAAACAGGAAGAAGTTACCAGAAAGATAATGGAGTGTGCTGAAATGAGCAAATTGACATTTGAAATTAGAGAACAAGAAGATGAGCAATTTTATAAGATATGGGATTTGTTTTATCAGTGGCTGGAAAAAAGAACCTGGAAATGAAAAACGTTTTACTTATGTTTCAATTGAAGGAGAAAAGTAAGAATGCAATAATGTTGTTAAATAGACGAATAACAACACAATGCTTTAATTGAAAGAGAAAGGTGAGAATACAATAATGTTGTTAAACAGACTAATAATGATACAATGAAACACTGACATATATATGAATAATTTAGAATCTTTTGTTATAAAATGAAGGACAAAGATAATAACGAATTTATGAACATTTGATAGAGGATTGGTAATATAATGTATAACTCTTAAGTGCATACTATAAAGATATCCTGTTGAAAATAGTGATAGATATATAAATATAAACACTTGGTAAACTCTTTTATACTGTAAAAACATCTAAAATGAGACAATGATTACATAAAGGTACGTTGTTATTAAGCAGACAATCAAGAATGTAAGAGAATTAAGTTTACTGGAAAAAAAATATTAATCATAATTGAATATATGCTGTACAATGAAAGCGAGGTTTTTAGTTATATTAGATGGAAAAATCTGTGATTGTATATGTAATTGAAAATACGGATGCAAAAACACTTGTAACCAAACGACATGCTGTATGTAACGGATGAAAATTTTTTAATGTTGTCTTTTATGTTTAAAAATAAAAAAAAGAGGGGGGGGAAATCATCTACCTTTGCTATAGGTTGAAATTATTATTGCCAGATGTGGAGATTTCAATTAGAAAATGAGATTCTCAATTAGGAAAAAAACCTATAAAAAGCTGTTTGTATGATGGTGTACCCATAATTAACTCAAAGCATCCTGTTAATTCAATTTCCTGGGTTCATGTGACACAGGAATGAAGTCTGGGGAGTGGTGCAAAAATCCACGCATCTTCTAACCATGCAGCATGAGACTTCTTATAATGATAATGATTTTTTGCTGGTGATTGTCCAAATGTCTGCAGGCCAGGTATTATAGCCTTAGTAGAACCGTAAGTTCTAACCATGTGATGTGTGCGCCGTGTACATACAGAGAGGGAATGAGGGAGGGAGAGACTGTGTATTTGGAATATCTGTGGGTTTGTGTGTTGTGTAAATATTCTTTTGTTAACTGCTTGGAAGTGGATGAGGCAGAAAGCTGCAAAACCTGTTGTTTGCAGTATAGTTCTGGAATGATTTTCATACCTATACATGCTTGGTTTCTCCTTATTATTACCAGCCTCTAATATACATATTTAAGGTCATACCAGAGGCTCAATTTTCCTTACCAGGGATGGAGAACCTATAACTGTCCAGATATTGCCAAATTGATATTCCTGGGAGCTGCAGTCAGTCAGGATGACTATGAGGTATTCTGGGAACTATAGCCCAATGACATCTCAATAATTACAGGTTTCCCATCCCTTTCTTCGCATGAAAGTCCCATTTCTCCTTATCCTGGGAATAGGCACATCTGCTTTAAGGAGTCTGGTGCTACCTTATCACTTCCACATGCCAAAAGGCTGCACAGAGCAGTAAGTTCATATGATGCTTGTTGGAAGTTGGGGATACATAAAATGGGATAGTAGCTATTTGATTTCTGGATAGATGCAATCCTCTTTGCCCTAGTAGTGCAAAAATAAACTTAAGGATAAAAATTGGAGGCTGGCAGTGGTAGAGGGAGGTAGTGGGGAGATATAGTTGTCCATCTATTGTAAATTTTAGTGCGAAGAGGTAAATACTGCAATCCCTCCTACCTCTCGTTTTGTAAGTTCTAAGAATTCTACAATTCATATCCTACTGCAACCAGTGGTTAAATTTTCATTGATGTTAATTGCTCCAGATGTTGCCTGGCGCCACTAAAACATGAACTTTTTTTTAATGGTGGCATATGTCGACTTGCTGTAACCATCTTTGTATCAATTCACTCAGGAGGAGAGGTTGTGTGGCTCTTCACAGATGGCTCAGAATGAGCTTCTCTTGGGAGCCCAGAGCTTGAACCTTCTTAAGCACCATTAGCTGATTCATTTTAATTTGATTCCTGCTCAGCATCCAGCAAGGGATTTGCAGATTCTTAAAGAACATGTACCTCAAAGAATATGTTGCCCTTAATATCTTTTTCCCCCCAGCAGTCACCTGAATTCTGGAGAATGCTGCGTCAGTGCACAGAAATGTATCAGGTAAAACATTTTGTCTTTCTTACTGATGGCTCTGAACTGATGAAGGAGTTTCCCAGGATGAAAGCAGACTAAAAGCTCAGCAAATTATTATGCACACTGAAGCATAATAACCTACAGGTAGGGTTTCTTTTACTTAGGAAAAATGCTCCAGCTGATTTTCCCTTTAGCTTTCTAGAAAATGCAAATTCTAATATATTTTTTCTCTCCCCCTGCTTGCAAGTGAGGGGAGGGTTTTTTTAAAAAGCCACACGCGTATAGGAAGACAATTCCCCCCCACCCACTCATGTCAATTTAGGATGTCTTAATTGGGATTGGGATCTGATGCCAGAATTCCTCCCTACTTTCCACAAATATAGAGGGAAGAGGAAGAAACTGCCGAAGAGCCAGTTTGGTCTAGTGGTTAATGCACCAGCCTAGAAAGTGGGAGGTCATGAGCTCAAGTCCCACCTTAGCCATGAAAGCCAGCTAGGTGAGTTTGGGCCAATCACTCTCAGCACAACCCACTTCACAAAATGGGGGAAATCGGAGGAGGAAATGCATTGGATATGTTCAGTGAAAATAATAAAGGCGGGATACAAATAGATAAATACAGACTTGCAAGATTCTGTTAACGTAGGCCAGTGATGGCAAACTTTTTTGGCACTGAGTGCCAAAATATCGCATGCACACGCTCATCGGGGCTGTACTCCAGAAAAGCCGAACTTCCAGGCTCTAGTGCACCCAACAACCAGCTGGCAAGCACTGCCGCGCACGCGAAGGACAGCTGATTGTCACGCATGCAAGGACACCAGAAACCAAGGCAAACAGGCAAGACCGCACATGCTGGGCGACATGGCTTCATGTGCCACTTTGGGCACGCGTGCCATAGGTTCGCCATCACGGACATAGACAATAAAACTAGTCCTGACCTATAAAACAATGGTTTCTGAATTTGCCCTCTCTTGATGGACCTACGTTTGCCTGATAGTTAAATGAATATTTGGGTTTAAGAGACAAGAACTTCTGGGCTTTCCTTCTCTTGGTCCCTTCCTTATAACAAGGCTCTTCTTAATCCTTTCTTTCAAATATAATGAATATTTGTTAGCATATTTCAATGGCTGGGCTAAACCAATAGTCCACATTCAAGGCAACTACAGTATATTATTTTACTTTTTCAGTGTAAGGTTCTACTGTGTGTTTGCTTGGGATTCTTTCAGTGTTTATGTTCAGGAGCACATCCTATTAACAAGACTTCCTGCAGAATATAAAACTCTATGGCTATAGAAGAGTTTGCCTTTGGAACTGAGACAGTTTAGGACAGGGGTGTCCAAACTTGGGAACTTTAAGACTTGTGGACTTCAACTCCCAGAATTCCCCAGCCAGCCATGCTGGCTGGGGAATTCTGGGAGTTGAAGTCCACAAGTCTTAAAGTTCCCAAGTTTGGACACCCCTGGTTTAGGAGATTTAAAAAAAAAACCTCTTTAATCTGTATGGTCTAAGTTTCTCAGATACAGTAAGTATTATTAATTTGTTCGTTTGGATTTTATTATTGAGGTGAGTCACCTAAAATGACAAGGGCCAGGCTACATATAAATTATGATGATTCATCCTTCATTTTAACCTCCATTTCCCACAGACTATTCATTTGTCCTTAGCAGAGCAAAAATCCAATACAATTGCAGACTCCTCAGCTCTGCATTCTTTTGTTTTCTTTTTAAAAGACAGACGTGGATCAATTGGACCTTGATCTCTGCTGTCCCAAGAAACTATTTATTGAACTATTTGTTGATCAGCATGAATCTGCTAGATCTGTGATGGTGAACCCATGGCACGCATGCCCAAAGTGGCACACAGAGCCATGTCACTGGGCACAGGCGGCATCGGCCTGTTCCTCTTCCAGGTTTCTGGCATGCATGCATACTGGTCGATCAGCGGGCCTTTGTGAATGCGGAAGTGCTGGAAACCAGAAGAGCTGGTATTCCGCTTTCCGGAGTGAACATGTGTGCCAGCCAGCTGATCAGCGCGTGCACATGTGCAGCAGCAACTGGAAGACTTGCCGGTGCGTGCTCCGTTCATTTTATGGCGCGTGCATGCCCTCTGGGCAGCTCCTCTTCCTAGTGGCGGCCCACATGAGCGTGCAAAGTACTCCCTTTTCAGCACTCAGCGCCAAAAAGCTTCGCCATCACTGTGCTAGATAGTAACAGGAGAAAAGCTGGAAACTATTGGGTCTGTTAAATCCAGTGCTGCAGACTGAACGTAAGTATGAAAAATGCAACCCAGACCCGAATGGTTTCATAAATCTATAAATGGAAAATCTGATATTGAGAATTTTTAATAGGTTAGCTAATATCCAAAAAAGTTGCCTCTCTTATGCAAAATAGTCTGATACTTTAAACCCCATAGGCAACATATTTATTTTGTTTTGTTTTAATTTATTGAAAGAAGGAGAAATAAGATAGCTTAGCTATTCAAATACAGAGGGAAAGGTAAACGTATAGTAGAAATAGCACTTATATACCGCTTTACAGTGTTTTATAGCTCTCTCTAAGCAGTTTAGAGTCAGCATTTTGCCCCCCAACAATCCGAGTCTTCATTTTACCGACCTCGGAAGGATGGAAGGATGAGTCAACCTTAAGATGATGAGAATTGAACAGCTGGCAGTCGGGAGAATTAGCCTGCAATACTGAATTCTAACCACTGCGCCACCATGGCTCTTAGTAGCCTGATACGCACTTATCTTTTCTTAATCCTAATTGTTACAGAAAAATATATACTCTGAAAGCATTCCAATTTAGGACACTGCATAAATGGTAAGAAGAGAGTCACTGCTGATCTTTGCTTTCTTGCTGAGGTCATCCCAATTCACTTTACTTGATGAACCGTCTTCCCAAATAAATAGTTTTTAGAGAAAGGAGCATCTTTCACCAGGACTGAAAAGGTGGGAGTTCCAGCTTTTACAAAGTACCTGCAAAATAGTATTTAGAAAATCATGTTCTCGTCTTAGCTACCTTATATATTTAACTACATTCAAGAAAAATCTAGATTGGTGTTTGAAAATGTTTGCTTTATATGACTGTTTCTATAATTCCAAAATTGGTAGCTGCTACTACAAACCCACAGGTTAGATCAACTTTTTCCAACCAGAAGGTCTCCAGATGATGTAGAGCTCCCTTAAACTTCCATCCCAAGTATCTATGTTTGTGCTAAATTCAGGATAACGGGAGCCTAATTGCAACATTTCTGAAGGGGATTAGCATGGGGAAAAACTGTTCTGATACATGCAAGAGATTTTTGAAGGAAACAAATAGGCTATCCCAGTACACAGAGATGTTTCACCCACAGATATTCTTGACAGAATATCTAATTCACCCATTGTCATCTAGTGGGTAAATTAGGTTACAGATCCTATAACTCTCAGCCAGCAGAATGATGGAAGCTGTGGTCCAGTGTATCGGGAGAGCCTAACAGCTTCATTCAGGTGGAGATTTATCGTGTCAAGAGTGAAGAGCACCCCTGGCAAGTCACTTTGACATGCCAGTCATCCATAAATATAGCATGTCTTCAATAAAAATGATGGTCATGGGGAAGCATTTGCATGTACAGTCCTTTAGCTAAACATCGTCACTACAGAGTTGTGTTAGACATCACAATGCAACTGAGAAAGAAAGGGGTTGCTTGCCATTCCTTGTGTGGCAAGGTCTACCTATAGAAATATAGGTAGGCAAAACTATAGGATTCTCTCCATCTTTTTTCGTTTTACTTATGTAACTGTTTTGAAACTAAAGACTTCTTGGGAGAACTAGCCAGCCAGTATAGTACTGTGGTACAGAACCATTAAACCAAAGTCTGGAAATATTAAAACTATGTTGGAAAAACTTCAATGAAATATATTAGCTAACTGAGCTGGTACATAAGTGCACAACACAGCCTAAGTTCTGTACTGCTTCTTTACTTTTAATAATGTATTGTTGATAATCCTATGCTTCTCAACAGTAGGGTATTTTTTGTATATAATTTTTATTAAAAGTTTTAAAATAAAAACTAATACAAATGAATATAAAATAAGAAGAAAAACAAAAACAAAAAAGAAAGCAAAAAGTGCAAGAAAAGAAAAAAGTTGAAGAGAAATAGAAAAAAAATGATACAAGGATATATTTCTGATGCTCTTCAAAGCAGTTACAAGTACAATTATGTTTCAATCTATCTCCATAAAGTTACATATTACTCTTCATTCTATAAGCTATACTATCTAATCAGCACAGCCATAAATCACCAGTTTGTTTCATTTTCATGCAAAAAGTCCACAAGAAGTTTCTAATCACCAATAAACACAGAAAATGTCTTTTCTGTAATCAAAAAAGTAAACAAGTGCTCTTACCTGGATAAATTTTGATGTATTTTCCTTTTGAAATCATGACCGTATTCATTCAATACCTTGCATTCTGAGTGTCGGGATTAATAAAATGTTCTTAGTTGTTTTTATGTTTATTTCTAGTTTTTTATGTTGCCCAGAGGCCATTAGAGTTGGACGGTCAATACATTAAAAAAATAAAAATAAAAATAGCAGCAACAAAAACGCTCAAGTCATAGTTCGACATCTCACCTTTTGTGCTGCAATGCCTCTAACAATGTGGTTTCTGGGTTTATCTGATATATATTTCCTCTTTCTTCATCCTCAAAATAAAGCTGTTCATTGTCACAGGAGAAACAAACAAATTTAACGCATGAACAAAATGATTAACATATTATGCAGACGAGGCAGAACTTACTTAAAAACTAACAAGCAATTAATTGGCTGATGAGAAACTGAAGACTTAATTATTTTATTCTGGTTATGTAAAGGTGGCTGAGGAGTCTTGAGCTTTTAATAACTTGAGAACTACTAAAGATAATGAACTGAAGAAGACTTACTGGACAAGGTCAAAGGATTATCTAGTCTAGTATTGTGGCCCATGTGATCAGTGAGTTGTGGTCAGGAAACTCAGAAACAGGCATAGTGGGTAACAGATCCTTTTCACTGTTGTTGGTCCCTAATAGCTTAGATACCAATGAGTCAGGAGGTAACCCACAGCACTCGGAAGAATCTTTGATAGCTCATTCTTCCATGAATTTGTCCAGACTCTTTTTAAAACCACCCAAATTTGTAGCTATCGCGCATCTGAGGGCACAAAATTCCATCCACTCATTTTATTTCCTGGAGCTTCTCTACTGAAATATATCACATTCAAAATGAGTTATTATTTCTAAGCTTAATCTTTCTTTTTCTTTTTTTGGAAATAAAATATATTTATGACAACCAAGAAGGAATTCTTTTAGAAAGGTTTTATTTACCATATTGGCTTGTCTAAGATTAATAACTGATCATATTATGATACTGGGCTAGATATGCAAACTTAATGGAAACTTAATTAAGATACCATATTATTGCTTTTTTAAATGCTCCTTAGGATCCATTATGCAATATAAACCTAGAATTTAAAATATCCCTTCTCCAAAAAACTCAACTGAGAGTAAGCAAGGAATCCAATGTTATAGATACATACATGTATACAAATGTAATGTAATTCTAAGATTATATCATTTTTTTAAAAAAAAGTTAAAGTACTGACTGTGCTTTTGTACCTCTAGTTCTTTAGGAATATATTTTCTTTCTGTATCCCAGGCAGGAGATTCTTCAAACATAACAGCTAAATGGTCAGAAAATCTGAAACACAAAATGCATTAAGTAAAAATAGTGCTTTAGCCACCGGAAGTGTTCAACTTGAGCGGTGTTTTGCTTTGTTTTCAAAGCAACATAGTTTCATTAAAAGCTGATAATGGATAACAAAATTTTCAGTATTATGGTATATCCCTACTCTATTATTTCAAAGAAAGATCAGAATCTCATTGACTTTTATTTAAAGCTGTGTTACTAAAGTCAAAAGAAATAACAGAATCCCTACTTCACCATGAAAATGAGGTTTCACCTTGGCAACATGCTATATGGTGGAAGGGCCCCTGTTTGGTATTATCTGATCGAAAAGAGCATAAAACATTCTGGGAGTAGAACAAGGGAGACTTACAGGATTAAAATAGCTTCCCTGATTTTCCCAAAATGGTAGGTAAAAACTAAAGCAGCCCTAAAATTTTTCCCTTCCTGTTGCCTCAAGGGTCATCATTTTATCTTGCTCCAAGTGCAACTACGGAAAGACAAAACAGCCAACCAACCAAAACAAAGTATGGCTGAAAATGATCCAAGAAAACATTCCATTACAGCAGTTCCTCAAGAATGACAGGAGTGCTCTGCTCATCAGAACCTGTCTATGTCTACAGTATAGTGGTTGAAATACTTAGAACACGATACATTTGCTATTCCACTTCAACATGTACAACTTTTTTTACAATGGTGGAGGAACTAGGCATTCAAGATGCTTGGCGAGGAAGATACCTGGATAGAAAACAGTACCCATTTTATTCGAACAGACACATGTCGTGGTCTAGAATAGACATGGTGTGGATGTCAATTGATTTACTGTATAATATATAAGACACAAATATTGAAGCAAGCACATAACCCAATGATAATTACATGGAAGGGACAAAAAAAGAAATCAAGATGGACATTAAACCAAACAATATTAAATAAAAAGGAATTTCAACAATTCATGGAAAAGGAAAAAAAATCAAAGAAATTGATTTTCTTTTTTTAAAGAAAATAAAAGATAACCTCATTACAAAATGTGTGGGATACAGCTAAAGTATATATGTGGGAAAAAGAAAAAGAAAAGACAAGATCAGAAAAAATTAGAAGAGGTGTATAAAAAAACTAGAGACGGAATTGCAAAAGATACACAAAATAAGAAAATAAGACATCAACATGTACAGCAGGCCAGCAGGCATAAACATATTCCTCTATATATCACTAGCATAAACCACTCAGGTGTTGGACTGTGGGGGAAAAAATCACACAAACTTGACCTACAATTTAATATGCTATTTTGTGCTTTGAGAAAACATTAACCTGGATTCTTCATGAAAAGCAGAAATGAAGTCAGTTTGTCTATGCTCGGGATATAGGAAGAGCACTGGCCAGGTAAGGCTGCCACTGTCCTCTATGTAGACTTTGGCCCCACTGCCGTTTTCAGAGCTGAGTCCGTCTAAAGACATCTCCGCAAGGTCTTTTGATATGGCCATCTCATCTGCTGAGGGGTCTGGAGACAATTTGATGTTTCGATCCTAGGTCAGAAAAGTAAAACAATCCAGCTTGAGGCACGGATCTAAAACACATCAGGACGGGTTCACATTTCAAGGATTGCTTTTTTTTCACAGCTACCTTAATAGCTTTAAGCAAGGCTTCTTTCTGAGACTGTTCCTTCTTCTCCTGAAATTTTGCTTTTCTCAAATCTCGCTCTTCAATACGCTGCAAGACAAATGAAGTTATGCAGCGATAGTGTAAGAGCTGCCAATGCTTCACCGAACTCTGTATCAGAGGGACTACATGTTTTTATTTTTAATCCTTTCTAACCTTAAGTCTGTCTGCTTTTGTTCTTATTTCCAGAAGTTTTTTTTCCTGTGGATCTAATTTCAGGCCCTCCTCACACCATGCCATAGCTTCAGAGAAATGCTTGAGTTCCACATGACACAGTGCTCCTATGAAAGTACAACATTTTTTTAAACTTGTATTCCATAGCAAACAATATACTTTAAACAGGCCAATGTAGTAATGTTGGTGATGGAAGTGGAGAAAAGTATCAGAAAAAAAGGGGGATGTAAAGACTCAATTGAGGGATTGAACCATTTATCCAAGCCAGAGGGGCTATTTTTCATCGTTAGACTACCATAGATCATCACTTCAGGTGCTTCTACTTAATTTGTCTCCTGCTGCCAAGAAATGCAAACAACCCTTAAAACTACATTGTTAATATCTGAACGTTTCCACAAAATAACACCTTGCAATATGCATGAATGTATTCCTCTGAAACTTGTATTTTTATAAATAGAATTCCTTGAATTACATGGAATCTAACATACTGTGAGAATTGGACATAAAAACAACAGTGGAGTTTCTTACCCCTTATAATTGCTTTGAGGTGACTGGGTTTCAGTTTTCTTGCTGCAACAACATCATTCAGAGCTGAGCGATAGTTGCCTAAAAATATATATAAGCTGAATTTAAAGATTTCACCTATGCAAAGCCTCTATAGTGAGATTTTCATTAGGAAAAAAAAATTGAACCATTCTGCAATAAGACTAATTTAGTATTGGAATACAAGTATTTTAATTGATTAGGGCAAAATATGATGCAACCCCTCCCTCCAATTACTCATGTTAATGTTGAGGGAGGTTTATTTTGTTAATGTACTTTTGATTTCGTAGTACAGGCCAGTTTCTGAGGCTTTGATTTTCCACAGTAACACTACACACTCTACTTTACCAAAGCTAACTGTATTAAAATGAATCCTCCGAAGAGATAAATGAGCATTAGAACAAATGAAAAGATATGTATGTATGTATGTATGTATGTATGTGTGTGTGTGTGTGTGTTACAACCCCTGGTATGGCCAAATATGGGAGGGAACGCACTACTCCCCCTTTCTGTCTATCGGCTCACTGCAGGAGACCATCCAGGCAGAAAACCATATTTTTAATGTTGCCTTTTTATATTTGTGTTGTATCTGTGCTGATAAATAAATAAAGGGAGACTAGTATAGATCTATTTCAAGCTATTTAGCTCTCATCAGCTAAATAAGGGTATCAGTAAGGGTATGGCTAGCTGATGAGAGCTAAATAGCTTGAAATAGATCTATACTAGTCTCCCTTTATTTATTTATCAGCACAGATACAACACAAATATAAAAAGGCAACATTAAAAATATGGCTTTCTGCCTGGATGGTCTCCTGCAGTGAGCCAATAGACAGAAAGGGGGAGTAGTGAGTTCCCTCCCATATTTGGCCATACCAGGGGTTGTAACACAAATACATACCTATTTCCCTGGCTCAGCTGATAAGGAGGAGAGCCTGTGGCTTAGTGGCTAATACATCTGTCTAATATGTAATACAGCCCAGGTTCGAATCCCAGTAAGGGTATGGCTAGCTGATGAGAGCTAAATAGCTTGAAATAGATCAATACTAGTCTCCCTTTATTTATTTATCAGCACAAATACAAAACACACACACACATACACACACACACATATAGAGAGAGAAAATGCATCACATTACCCAGATAAAAGTGGGCTGCTGCTCTGTTTGTATGAAGTATAGTATTCAATTCCAAGTCACTGCATTTCTTTTTCAGTCCTTCTGTGTAAGATATCACAGCCTTCTTATAATCCTTTTCTTTGAAATAATCATTACCTTCATTCTTATACATCTTTCCTTGCTCTGGTGAGGAAAACACAATAGACATCACCATTTTTAGAAAGCATCTGATATGAATTGGTTTAGCCACCAATACAATTCCAAAGAGGGAAATTATAACCTGTATAATATTAAAATATTATGCATAGTATAAAAGGGTACCTTCAGAACTCTGTTCTCCATCAAAAATGATAGACTGAAGGCATGCCAGATCAGGATTTTGTTTCGGATTTATTTCAGTAGGAGCATTCTTCATGAAAATTGGAATTTGGTCAAATTCCTATGAACACATAAATGGTAATTCAAGATAGTAGGAATGGAAGAAAATAAACAATTCAAAACTTCTACTTGATTTTGAAAATATACCCGATATCTGAAATATCTAGAAGAAAGGAAATTTTGCTCCTACTGTAAATCTGAGGGCCTCCAGATGTTGCAGTTCATTCAGCCAGCACAGCAAAACTATGGATTTCAATTAAACACATCTGGAGGATAAGTTCCTCACACCTGGCATGAAAATGTAATTGTACTCTTGATTTTTTTGAAGATGTTTTAATTTTTCAGCTGTCAACTTCGTAAATGAGTACAGCCATTGTTAGGAAATATTGCATTTAAACTTCCCTAAAACAATTGTCACTAAGAAAAATTATTTATCAGGTTGCTAAATATCAACACCAATTAGAGGGCAGATTAATTAGTAATAATCCATCAAAAGAAGTATATCTGTAATCAGACTAGTTTGACACTGTAGGCAAAAGGATGTAATCCCTGTAAAGATCCATTTAAATCCCCACCTAGGCTTCCTGATGATCGGCATAGCAGATCATAGGCTGTTCACAGGTTCAATTGCAATAGAGGTAGTCCTCGATTTATGACCACAATTTTTAAAAAATATTTTTTAAATTTTATTTTAATTCAAACATCACCTTCCATTAAACAGTATGTCATCTGGATACACATGTGTAAATATTTTATACTATAGCAATGACAGATTACAGCCGTATTTACTATTTTATCTATTCTTAATACTAATACTAATATATACCATATCTAATACTATAACAATCCTTTTCTTAACTTATTTAACTTTGTTAAAACATTTTCTCTATTTCACTCTTCTGCTTTTTTCCACTTTTCATATTTATTCTCTAACCATTGATAAAATAATTCCCATATATTGTAATAATCAGATTGTTCCTTCTGTTTAATTTCAAGTGCTAACCTATTTATTTCTGCACATTCTAATATTGTCCTAATCACAATGTCATCCATAGGAATATCCTCATTTTTCCAATTTTGTGCAAATACAACCCTAGCTGCGGTTATTACATGAATGATCAAATATACATTTTCTATATTTCTGGAATGACCTCCCCCCAGATATTAGGATTACCACCGACCTCCGCTCCTTCTGTTCAAAACTCAAGACCCACCTTTTTCAACTAGCAGGCCTGGCTCAACCATAGCTCCATTTTATTCCTCCTGGCAATTTTTAAACTTGTAATTTCCATTGGGGTTTTAATTTAACTTATTTTAATATTTCTGTGTTATTATGATGATTGTATTGTGTTTTATACCTCCTCCGTACAATGTACAATGTGTAATTTTATAATATGTGTTTTTATTTATTGTACGCCGCCCCGAGTCCCTTTGTGGAGAGGGAGCGGCTAACAAATTTAATAAAATAAATAAATAAAATAAATATAAGTTTCTGGTAAAATCCCCAATTTACGACCACAATTGAGCTCAAAATTTCGGTTGCTAAGCAAGACAGTTGCTAAATGAGTTTTGTCCCATTTTACGACTTTTCTTGACACTGTTGTTAAATGAATCACTGAAGTTATTAGATTAGAAACACAGCTGTTAAGTGAATCTGGCTTCCCCACTGACTGTCTGTCAGAAAGTTGCAAAAAGCGATGACACAACTCAGGGACACTGCAACTGTCATAAATACATGCCAGCTGCCAAGTATCCAAATTGTGATTGTGTGACCACGGGGATGCTGCAACCATCCTAAGTATGAAAATCGACCAGAGGTTAGACTAGAATAGAATAACAGAGTTGGAAGGGACCTTGGAGGTCTACTAGTCCAACCCCCTGCCTAGGCAGAAAACCCTACACCACGTCAGACAAATGGTTATCCAACATCTTCTTTAAAACTTCCAGTGTTGGAGCATTCACAACTTCTGGAGGCAAGCTGTTCCACTGATTAATTGTTCTATCAGGAAATTTCTCCTCAGTTCTAAGTTGCTTCTCTCCTTGATTAGTTTCCACCCATTGCTTCTTGTTCTGCCCTCAAGTGCTTTGGAAAATAGTTTGACTCACTCTTCTTTGTGGCAATCCCTGAGATATTGGAACACTTCTATCATGTCTCCCCTAGTCCTTCTTTCTATTAAACTAGACATACCCAGTTCCTGCAACCGTTCTTCATATGTTTTAGTCTCCAGTCCCCTAATCATCTTTGTTGCTCTTCTCTGCACTCTTTCTAGAGTCTCCACATCTTTTTTATACGTGGCAACCAAAACGGGATGCAGTATTCCAAGTGTGGCCATAGCAAGGCATTATAAAGTGGTATTAACACTTCATGTGATCTTGATTCTATCCCTTTGTTTATGCAGCCTAGCAGAGTGTTGGCTTTTTTGGCAGCTTCTGCATACTGCTGGCTCATACTGAAATGGTTGTCCACTAGGATTCCAAGATCCCTCTCACAGTTACTAACATTAAGCAAGGTATCACATATACTGTACCTGTGCATTTTGTTTTTCTTGCCTAAATTTTTTTTCCCCCAGTGCAGTTGCAACTTTGCATGGTCATTAAACAAATGCTTACAAATCTGTATTACCAGGAAGAATCGTATGCAGCCGTGGTGGCCTTAACAGGGGTCATCCCCTTCCATGTCTCCGAATCTCAGCCCACCTTACAGGGCTGTTCGGAAGAATCAAAACGCCCCTTCGGGACCTCTGGAGGAACAACTGTATAAAACGCTAGGAAAGGGAGACGATCTCGTCCCCGGATAAACCCTTAGATGATTTGCTTCGCCTCTCCCGTTCCTTCCAACCAGCGCTGCCCACCCGAGACACGAAACGCACCTCCCAAGCGCAGAACGCAGCCTCCCGCCGGGCAGTGCCCACCCCCGGCTCCGTAGCCTCACCTGCTCCCACGTCGTGGGATCGAAGGCCCCCTCGTACCGCTGCGGGCCCTGAAATTTGTCGAGGAAGGCATCCCAATCCGCCTCTTCGTTTTCCGCCATGTGTGAAAGCGTCCTCCCCCTCAGCCGCTCCGCCCTTCCGGAGGCGGCTCTTGCAACCGAGAAAGGCGAGCGCGGGCTGCTGGGGCTTGCAATGATGCGAGCCCGGGGTTTCTCTCCTCGCCTTTTCTGCCTGCGGCTACCAGGCCCGCTGGACTACAGCTCCCATTATCCTTTCTTGGGTGCTTACTCTGCTACAGGGGTGGCTCAGGAATTCTGGGAGTTGAAGTCCACAGGTCGTAAAGTTGCCCTGCTTGCCCATCCCTGCTCTAGTTAGGAAACCTGGCTAGAGAAAACAATTGTACTATAACCTCTCCCCCCACCCCTTAAGTGTGCACTGCCTAGTTCACATTTGTCTAATAAAAGATTTCTGCCTTCCTTGTCCATCAGCCCGCAATAGCAACAGCGTTTAGAGTTACAGACTGCTTCACAGTGCTTTACAGCCCTCTCTAAACCACTCACAGAGTCAACCTATTGTCCCCAATAATCTTGAGTCCTCATTTTACCGACCTCGGAAGGATGGAAGGCTGAGTCAACCTTGAAACCGTGAGACTCGAACTGCCCGACAGCTGGCAGTCACAGATTACAACTCTCACTGTGTAAACTCTTGAAAAGTTTAAAATCCTGCATCTGTTCAAGGCTGAGAGATTTTTTTTCAGCGTGACAGCCCTTACTTTGCTCCACAGCAAGGAGGCAGCCACGGCCTTAGCTAACTTCATAAAGCAGGCTCATTTTGGCTAGTGCTAGGATGAGCCACTAGCAGAAAATCCTTGTAGGACTTTAGGTGAAATTAAAATTTAAAAATCACAGGAGATGACTGTCAAATAATGTCCGTTCTCCCCCCAGAAGACACCATTGATATGTTATGAATTTAATGCAAGGGAGATTGTTGTCTCTCTCCCCAGCTACACTTATCCAGGTAGAAGTGTAGGCTATACACAACATTTTTGTCTCTATTACTAAGTTTATTATCTGAATTCCTAGAATACATTGAATTATCAGTTCACCGAAAGGGTCTGGGTTTGCACATCAGCCTGAGACAAAAAAAAAAGACCCAATCTCAAGAAAACTGAATTTAATATATAGTATGAACACTTACTCTCGTGGTAAATCTAAGGGTATGATTTGGAAAATAGGCCTAATGAGTTTGCCGGCATTTTGAAAGGTGCATATTTAAGACTACAACTTTTTATGGGCAGGTTCTAGAATAGGTTGTCCCAAATGCTTTTTCAAGAGGCAACTGGATTTTCTTTCTTTCAAAGTCCAGTTGCCTCTTGAAAAAGCACCTTGGAGACAACCACAACCTGGATGATTGAGCATCTCCAGGCTTCGTTCTAGACTAGGGATGTTCTACAACAATGGTTCCCAACCTTTTTTTGGCCATGCCTCATCTAAGCATCTTTAAAATCCCGATCCCGTGACATATAATTCTTACTTTACTTAAAAAGTGAACTCTACTCACGTGGAAGAAGCCTAAAAGGCCATTAACTTAGTTTAAACAAGGTTCAAATTGCCCCCATTAAAAATCCAATTGCCCCCGTGGGGCATGGGCCCCACTTTGGAAACCACTGCTCTAGAACAAAGATGACCTTAGTGCCAGAGAGACATCAAACTAGTTTCTCTTGGCCTCCAGACTAATTTTCTAGAAATTGCGAGTTTGGATTTATGGAATAATCGAATAGTTCCTGCTTTCTATATGATAGGGGTGGGGCCACTATGGCAACTTTACAACCTGTGGACTTCAACTCCCAGAATTCCTGAGTTAGTCAATTATGGGAGTTGAAGTCCATAGGTCATAGAAGGAAGAAAAGAGAAAGGGGAAGAAACCTAAATCAGAGTGGACAGAAAAGAATGACCTGTTCCAGATATATTTGGAGGCTCTTTCCCCTCCTTATTTTAACTCCCTGTAATGGCATGTCATCTACCAGTTTATTTTGAAGGAAACGAAGTGATTGCCTTTCTGTATTGAAAACAATGCTGTTGCCTAATGAAGTCAGCCTAAGGTAGATTCTAAAGCAGGCAGAACCTTATGATCAAAAATACAAGGCAAAAACTTTCATTTAAAAGTTTGATCAGTTAGGCAGCTTGAATGACAGAAGACTTTTAGGGACTTGCACTCCACGGGTGTGCCTTTTGATGGTTCAGATCAGTATCTTTCGACTTCAGCAATCTTAAGAAACGTGAACTTCAAATACCAGAATTCCCCAACTATCATAAGGTGTTCAGGTCTACACTTCTTAAACCTGCTGGGGCTGAGAAACACTAGTTTAAACTATACCCAAAATAAAAACGGAACTCAAAACATTGTGGTTATCCACACAAACAGATAATCTACTCTCATTTAAGGAAGGGAGCAGCTTTTTTTTTTAAGTACTTAGGAATGCTATGGAAGCCCTTTTTATAGGGAGAAGTTCACTCACTCCAGAAAACACCCTCTGTAGATAGGCCTGCTGTTTCTGTACCTGAAATGTACAGCTAGCCTAAGAGAGCCAGTTTGGTTTAATGGTTAAGGCCTCAGGCTAGAAGCAGGAGACTATGAGTTCAAATCTTGCTTTGCCCATGAAAGCCAGCTGGGTGACCTTGGGCCAGTCACTCTCAGTCTATCTCACTTCACAGGGTTGTTGTTTGTTGGGAAAATAGAAGGCAGCAGAATGTATTGGATATGTTCGCTGCCTTAAGTTTTCTAAAAATAATAAAGGTGGGATATAAAATAATAAATAAATCAAAAAGCAGGTTAGCTCATAGTAGGAATGTAAGCGGGGCAAGAGGCTCAGAAGAGACCCCCTCCTTTGGGGGTTATAAAGGGGATGTGGGGAGAAGGGCCCAGATGTGCAGGATTCTGTTCATGTAAGCCTCCAATAAAGTACAATTATCTAATCATGTTTCCTAGCTAGCCTACCTACCTAGTATGGGTGGCACATACAAAGCTTCAGAAAGAGAGGAATCATTCTGCTTCATTGTGGTACTTGGGTTACAAACTAGAAATTAAAACAATAAAAAATCCAATATACTCAAATTATTGTATGTTTTGATATGACAAAGTTTTAATATTTTAGAACCGCCACTATCCCAATCCAGTCTTCAGGGAATATGGACTTTACGTAGCAAGTCAATTGTAGCCTCTTTGATAAGGAATAGGGTTTCACCCGTGTTTTGGTTGCATACTTCAAAGAGAGGAGGGTCATCCAAAGCCTTCTTCCCACATACTATAACAAAAGGATAGCCAAGTTTGTCAGCGTCTTTTAACCTTTTTCCAATGGTGAACTGAGTCCGGTCATCCAGCACAAGTTCTTCTTTAAGTTGGGGTATGGCTTCAGCAACACACCTGTGTAAATCCTCTATGAGTTCTGTTGTTTTGTCTGCCTTACTGCCACTTTTGGGAGGAATAAGGCAAACCTGATAGGGTGCTATAAGGTTTGGCCAACGAATGGCATTCTCTGTTGAAAGCAACTCAATGGAGGCGGCAAGGATGCGGGTGACACCCAACCCATAACATCCCATTTCAGCTAGAACGGGCACATTGTCAGCGGTTTGAACAGTAGTTTTAAAAACGGAAGAATATTTCGTTCCCAAGAAGAATGTGTGGCCCACTTCAATCCCTTTCTTCTCAACCAGCTCTCCTTTGCAAATGGGGCAACGCATCTCATCTGACTTTACTATCTCTAGATTGGCTGAAAAGTCACAGTTGGTACATATCGCCAATCGGTCCTCACCGACATCCGAAGGTAGCTGGAATTCATGAGACAATGTCCCTCCGATGCTTCCTGTTGCTCCTTGGACTTTCAGAAACTGAAGCCCCAACCGGCTGAATATGTTGCAGTAGGCTTTGCACACAAGGGAATAGGTCTGGAGGGCGGCCTCCTCAGAGACATCAAAGCTATACATATCCTTCATGTAGAACTCTCGGCCACGGAGTAACCCAAAACGAGGTCTCGGCTCATCCCGAAACTTCCTTGTCACCTGATACAACAAAAGAGGAAGCTGTTTGTAAGACAAGGAGCCTTGAGAAGCTACTAGGTCTGTGATGGCCTCTTCATGGGTAGGCCCTAAACAATATTCTTGACTATGCCTGTCTGTCACTCGCAGAAGCTCTTTACCCATCAATTCCCATCTTCCACTGGCTTTCCAGAGCCTTCCTGAACATAACGTGGGCAGGTTCACTTTTTGGCCACCTATGGCTTTCATTTCTTGGTCTAAAACTTTGATAAGCTTCTCCATCGCTCGGACAGTATAAGGCATATAGTAATAGCATCCAGGGTTGGCAGGACAAATCAATCCAGTCTGTAACATCAATGTTTGGCTTTTACACATTGGTTCTCCAGATCTGCTCTCCTGGAATGCTTCAGTGTCATCCCGCAGGTTCATTTGTGGAAAAAGCTTTTGTTTTTTATGAAAATTGCAGTAAGACCTGTAACTCTGTCTTTGACAGCATACAACCCAATTAGCCAGACAAGGCAGTACTATTTTTCCTGTTTTAAAAAGTTGTTCCATTTTAAGATTCATTTAACATTCATAGAGGAAGCTTCAGTTCCAAATCTGCAGGAAAAGAGAAAGTAACAAAAACTAATTTCACATAATTAAGCTTATAAGCTACACTATGCTGTATGACAAAACAATTCATACTGCATTGATTGACAAGTAAATAAGAACTATTCTGGATGATATTGTAAAATGATATGAAAATAAGGTATTTCTAGAAAAAAAACTTGAAGCCTGTTTGCAGAGACTGTCTCAAAGAACCATTAAAAGGTGTCCCACCACCTCATGTACGATAAATAAAATGGACATCTTAAATCCTCACGCGAATTTATAAATGGTAATTTTCTCCAGACCCCCAACAATTGGTATCAGAATAGGAAGAATGGAAAGAAACCCAAGTATCTTCTTAATCTACTTCTTACCTTTAAAAAAAACCCAAATTTTCCTTTTCTAAATCCCTTCAGGGATATATAAGAGAGAGAGAGAGAAAGTGGGTAAAGAGGAGTGGAATTTTCCTTTTGTATTTTATATTATAAACTTGTTACAACAATTTCTTTTTATACTATTTAGCTAAATAGTAGTTTGGACTTTAAAAAATGTAGCTGGCATTTTAACTAGATCCATCCTGAACGCCAATTGAGCAACAGACAAAAAACCAGATTCTCAAACTTTTTGATGTTGTAAATTGTGTAACTAATACAAGGAAATATAATGTAGGAATCAGCTAGCTTTGCAGCTGCTGAAGTGAGCTGAAAAAATAACTTTAAAAGGATCCAAGAAATTACATACATTAATTTGATTTTGAGTAAAGTTTTAATATTTTTGGATATCAATTTTTTAAAATTGCAAACCTATTACATGGAAATTGGACAACAGACAGCGGTTATGTATGTCTTTCTCATCGCCAAGAATCCCTTAACATTGGAAAGACACATTAATGGGCCAAATTACTCAGTAGATTGATAGTGCTTGCAACTAGAACAAACATAGATTATATATTGAAGGGCATAATAAAATATGGCAATACTTTATTAGAACTGGACAAAAAATGTATGTATGCATTGTATTTATTTCTGGATTGATATATTGCTTCCTTTTCTCCTTTCCTTTTTCTTTCACTGTTGCTTTATTTTTATTTCTTCTATTCTATTAAAGCATTCCTTTCCTTAGTAAGCACCCAAATAAATAAAATATATTTAATATTAAACATCCTAACTCCTATTTAAATTTTACTCCATTCTATGTACCTAAAAGTAGGCTATGTTTTCATTATCTTACTTATAAAGTAATATATAGATATAGTTGTTACAGTGTATACATTTCTTGTAACATTAGATCTTGCATCATTTTGATGCAGAAAGAAACAATGAGATTTAATACCACCCAATAGTCTATTTTCAGTGTTATCCTATATTACAACTAGGAAGCAAATAAGCATTATTAATGATGAGTTAATTGTGTACAACAATTCTAACTCAAGGCAAAGGTTATCACATTTTGGGCAAAGACACATCTCCATTTAGAAGACCATAATGATGGAAAAGGCAGAAGGAAAGAAGAGAACAAACAGCAGCAATGTGGATGGCCTAGATTACAGTGGTGATGGGTGCACTTTGGAAGACTTGAAGAGTCAACTGGTGACAGATATCCTGGTCAAGGTCTACCTTAGTGTCTTTCAACCTCAGCAAATATAATATAAGTGCACTTCAATTCCCAGACTTCCCCATCCAGTGTGCCCATAAATGTTAAAGTTGCTGAAATTGGGAAACATTAGTCTATGTATTTGCTAAGAGTCAACAGTGACTTGATGAAATATAATGAATCAATCAACTATAAAGAATGCAAATGGGGAATAAAGGCTCCCTATTCAGCCATATCTTTACTTTAGTTACTTTTCAGAATGAGATTGGCATTTTAGCAATAGCAATAGCACTTAGACTTATATACCGCTTTACGGTACTTTACAGCCCTCTCTAAGGAGTTTAGAGCCAGCATATTGTCCACAACAATCTGGGTCCTCATTTTACCCACCTTGGAAGGATGGAAGGCTGAGTCAACCTTGAATCTGGTGAGATTTGATCTGCCAAATTGCAGTCAGCTGGCAGTCAGCAGAAGTAGCCTCCCAATCACTGCAAAGTGCTTGGGATAATGAGAGCATAGATGTAACCCCTGCCTGCAACTTTTTAAAAGCAGTTACATTTTATCTCAGGAACAATCCAATCTTTCCTTAGCTGTGGCAGGTCCAAGGGAAAAGATAGGGCAGGTTTAAAGACTCACAGGCAGGTATTGCATTCATGTTCCTATGCATTCCAAACACTTTTGGGATACTGGGATACTTTTGGGATACTGCAGTCTTGTAACTCACGGCTTGCATGGCCAGTGAAGATGGCTAACGAGAACTTTAGTTCAGCTATATCTGAAATAATGCATGTTTTCTAACTCTGCTTTACTACGGCCATTCCAGTTTTCTGGAAAAGTATGGGTACAAGTAGAGGAGGTTATTCTAATGCGTACTTTGTTAAATTAAATGCTTCTTGACGTTTTTGTGAAGATCATCAGCAACAAACCTCCAAAGGAAGAAATTCTGGGAAATAAGTCACACGGCACGCAATGGGCATGGAAGATCATATATTTCGAGAGATTCAACCTAGAAATAATCTCCTTATATGCAAGCTCTGTTCCATTGGTTGATTGTTGACTGTCAGAAAATTTCTCCAATTTTCTGACAGTGAGAACAATCAACCAATGGAACAGAGCTTGCATTCGCAAGTTGTGGGAGCTTCACCACTGGAAACTTTCAATAAGACACTGGACTGTAATCTGTCAGAAATGGCGTAGGATCTCCTGCTTGGGCGGGGGTCGGAGTAGATGACAAGATCCCTTTCAACTCTGTTATTCTGTTATCTGTTACTCAAACTGCACCGCTGCCCCAACTGCAGATATACAGCTCGGTGTCTACAAAACAACAGTCCCGTGAGCAAACTCGCCAGGAACAGCCCGAGAACAAGCTACCCCTCTTTCATCCTGCGTTCACTTACGGCACCGACCGTGGCTGGGATAGCTTACCTCCTTGCAAAACTCACCGATGCCATTCAATGCGGAGCGTGACCTTCCAGCAATTGCGCAAGACCTGCGAGCCATTCGATTGCAACTACGCATGCGTACACATAGTTTCCCTTTTATTTCGGAACGCTTCCGGGCTGACGCAGAGAAGCGGGCTTTTCCCGCGTCGAGTATTCTTGGAGGAATAATGGCAAATGTTTCTGGTCCGAATTCCACCATATGTCATATTAAGGAGGCAGTGCAAAGCTATTTTTTTTGGTTTACATTTTTACGGCAAGCGAACGCATACGTTCGCCAGCTTTTAAATCTTACTTGAGACATATGCCTGGTCAGAACATTGGATATAAGCACGACATTCTGTGATATACCCGCGCCCACGTTTCAGGGTTATAAGAGGCTTTGTATTTCATGCCTGTCAGGTTGCAAATGTTGCAATGCTCTTTAATTTTAATAGCTATTATTGAAGGGCCAGCCCTCATCTATGAATCAGCAGAGAAGTATTGCAGCATGGGATTTTGCTTCTGCGTTGCTCGTAGGCATCCAGTCTACATCGGGACTGAACTGGATCGTTGCGCAACGGTGCAGTCCAGATGACATGTGGACAATGCGTGATGGGCAAAGGAGAAGTTGATCATTCTGGCTTTGCTGATCTTCCTGTTCCCCGCTTTTCCAGCAGGCGGGAAGAAGAAAAAACCTTCCTGTCAGATCATATCAGAAATGGGCAGGTCCAGCTGCAAGACTTTCCGCCGATTTCTAGTCTTCTTGTACCCCTTATCCTCCGTCCTATTCCTTGTAAAAATAAAATTAAAAAGAAAAACAGATTGAAGAGAGAGGAATCACATTCAGTATTTGGATTTAGAACTTTTCTCCCCTTATTTTTCTTTAGCACCAAGACCTGACTTCCCAATTCTTCAATGTCCCTTCTGTTCAGGAGGCAATGGTCCGTCATTACATGCTTTCTATTTCAATCTTGCAATAAACTGGTAGGAATTAAAGCAGGTATGCCGAGCAATTAAAGAGGTGTGCTGCAGTGCTGTTTCGATAGACTTAATTTTACTACTTGGCTATTGGTTTTATCATGAAGAATATAAAGTGATAACCTCCATGTTGTACTATGTGCTATTTGGTAGATGCCTGCTTGTGGCAGGAAAGGTTATGCCAGCCACAGCAGAGCTGATAGAGAAAGGCAAAAGGAATCTCTATTTTTTTTTAAAAAAAAAGAAGCTTCACTTTTTCCCCCCCGGATCAAAATAATAATGAATGTGTTATCTTGGGGTCTGCAGTCTGTGAAGATTTGGGTGGGGGACATCAGGGTTCAGCTGAACTCTGGCAAGGCTGGCTTTAGTTTAGGGGGCCTACTGGTTGTAGAGCTATGCCACCTTTGCTGCTGGATGGGGTGGTATTGCCTCAGACGGATCTGGTGTGCAATGTGGAGGTATCCCTTAGATGACGGGTGTCAGACTCAACACGTCACGTTGCCATCATCATGACGTTTTTCCCATTCGTGGAGTTGGGGTGGGTGTGGCCTGTGCGTGATGCATCCGGCCCACGGGCCACCAGTTTGACATCCCTGCCTTAGATTCACAACTCCTACTCAATGTACAGATAGCAGTCTTGGCTAGGAGGGTCTTTGCACAGCTTTGTCTTAGGTGCCACCTGATCTGGATTGAGAGGTTCACTTAGTCACCTCCATATTGAACTATTGCAATGTGCTTTATAAGGAGCTGCACTTGAACAGTGTTCGGAAACTTCAATTGTTGCAGAATGGAAGACCACTGGAAGATCTCAGAGCTATACATTAGACCAAGAATAGATAGGATAGATGATGGATAGATGATAGATAGATAGAGAGATAGATAGATAGACAGCAAAAGCACCTATATTGCTTCACAGTGCTTTTACAGCCTTCTCTAAGTGGTTTACAGAATCAGCATATTGCCCCCAATAATCTGGGTCCTTATTTTACCCACCTTAGAAGGATGAAAGGCTGAGTCAATTTTGAGCCTGGTGAGATTTGATCTGCCAAAGTGCAGGCAGCCGGCAGGCAGCAGAAGTAGCCTGCAGTACCACATTCTAACCACTGTGCCACTGCGGCTCTTAGGTATAAATGATATAAAGATAGATAGATATAAATGATATAGAGATAGATGGATACAGAGGTGGGTTGCTCCCAGTTCGGCTGAACCGGTAGTGATAATCTGGCCTGGGTCGCAGAACCGGCAGCAACTCAGGCTGGCCATGCCCCCGAACTGGTTCACCTGTCTCCGTTGGTGTTGCTGGCATCTTGTTTATTACCTTTTAATGGTCGCTGTCGCGCACAAAACGCAAACCGGTACCGGTTCGCATAGGAACCCACCCCTGGATGGATAGATGATAGACAGACAATAGATAGATAGATGATAGATAGATAGATAGATAGATAGATAGATAGATAGATGATAGATAGATGATAGATAGATAGATAGATAGATAGATAGATAGATAGATAGATAGATAGATGATAGATAATATAGATCAGGGCTGTCAAACTCGCCGCCCATGGGCCAGATACATCACGTGCTGGCCACACACATGCTCAGTTTAGCGAAGGGGAAAATAGTCCCAATATGTCATGTAATGCCATCATGACAATGCGAGTTTGACGCCGCCAAACTATATCTGTATTGTCTGTCCGTCCGTCCACCTCCATATAAATTTGTGCAGATATTTAGTTAGTTACTAGTTACTAGAGGCTGAGCGCAACTTAAGTGAGTTTTACCTCTAATTTTGGTTATCAAGGACTTTCTCAGTTAAACTTTTAAACTATTACATAGAAAACTGATGCTTATCCTATGGGTTATTAATTTTACTGCAAATCCTGCTTTACTGTTCCTTGCACAATATTCCGTTTTTGCAACCTGATCAACAAGGTTAGATAACTATTTTAGAGATGTTTTTCTCTAAAGTTACAGAAGCCTGCAGCAATTGGATACCATAAAGTTAAGTAATATGGGACTGGTGTATTTCCTTCTTGTTTTTCTGTCTTAAGCTGTTTTCCTCTAGGCAATTTTGTTTAAACAGTATAAGTGGAATAAAATCTGTGCCTCTAATAATTCTGCAGTTGTAAAATATTAGAGTTCTGATATAACAGCAATAATATGGTTTGTTTGGTTTTTATTAGCAGTCAGTACAAGCCCACCCAGCGTATTCTATAAAAAGTGCCTATCTTAGCAATGGTTAGTCCTGCTAATTGTAATTTAAGCTAATCATAACTTTATAAGTTGTGAGACTCTAGTCTAAAAGCATAAATATTCATTTAATTCAAATTGTTTTATTTATCATCAGAGGTCAGCAATAGAAACACCCAAATAAAATCCAACAATTAAAAGGAAAAGAAATAGATTGTTGAGTAATTTTTGCTTTCAAGTGTCAGAAATGTGGCTATTGTGGAGGTGGTTTTGGATATGAATCTGAAAGTAAAAAGTGGGTTTAAAAATAGTCTATTCTTCCAAGAGCCCCTTATAAAAGAGGAATTATCATGTCTGTCTGAAGACTATTGTAAAGTTATATTAAAGAAGAATATGTTGAATTAGCTCAACTTACAGTACTTATAGTCACAAGAACAAGTGCATTGAAATAGGGGAATGAGTACACATCTAAATTAGGTGAGAGAAAATGTGTGCATATGGTCTGCATTAAATATATAATCTTAAATTATCCTCATGGAAATCTGTCACTGCTGCCTCTGTTCATTTCCTAGGAAAGAAAAATCCTTGGCTCCATAGATTTAGAGAAAAGTACTTTTACTAGGAATAAACTGAAAGCAAATGGTTTCAAGCAAGCTATGAGGGACAACACACAAATACATCAACTTCAAACACGGTATACAGCCCATTGTAGCTAGGCAACTGCATACCAGAGCCAACGGATCCGACCTTGAAGTTAACAGCAGTTGCAAAGCTGCAATGTAATCTTCCCCCTATTCCCTGCCCCTTTTATATGGCAGCAAGCAACAGGCTAGCTGGCAAAGTCTTTGGTGGTAGAGAGCAAGTCCATGACATCCACAGTCCTACTTCTAACATAGAGAAATGGCTGGGTGTACAGGAAAAATTTAAGAGATTGCTACTCTGTGGAGTCCTTGGTGCTTTCTGAGCTTGGTTGATTTTTTGCAGACACTTCATTACCAAACTAGGTAACATCTTCAGTGCTAGAAAAGGGAGTAGGGTTTGCTATCTATCTATATCTAGTAACTTGTGCTGCCTGTGAAGATGTTGTTTTCTCCTTGGTAGTTTTTTTTTTAAATTGGGATATTGTTTATCTGGTCTCCTGATATTAATCTTTGCTTATCTGGGAGTTGATTGCTGGCAAGGAGGTATTCTGATCTTTTTGTTTCCTTTTTAGCTTCTTCTGTTTATTTCTGTTTATTGTTTTTAGTGTGTAGATGCTGTTATCTCTATGTGCTTGTCGATGGCCAATTTGTCTGAGTACCAGGCTTCCAGGAATTTCCTAGCATTTTTGGATTCATTTAGTTATCAAACATCTTAACCGCCCATCTCCCTTGTAGAGGGGATTTAGCTTGGTCTAGAATGCTCATCATTTCCTAGCTCAAATTACTGTCATATAGTGAAAATACAGATTGCTACTCTTTCCATTCCTGTCACTTATCCTCTCTCTCTCTCTCACACACAAGTCAATTCTGCCTAAAGGCAGGATTGCTCTTGGCTCCTCCAGTTGAACATAGCTTGTCATGGGTGCTTTCAGTTTTTTGACTTGGCCTTCCTAAATTGCTTTCAAAGTTCTGTAATTGATTTATAGCATATGACATGGATTTGTTTTCAAGTGAATTGTAATTTTAAAAATCTTATTATAAAAATAATATTAGTAAACAGCTAGACAAAAGATGGTCTTTATAATGCCATAAGTCCAGATGTTCAGATGGAAATTTGACTGGATTGTATCAGTGAAAATGCTATCCCAGGCTGATGATTATTTATTTTATTTCCTGAGGTAATTTCCTGGAATTGGAACAATTGTACAAAACAAAGGAGGGTTGAAATAAAATAGATTTATCACTGTGAATTTGTTATTTTTATAATAATTAAAAGATGCTTATTGAATGTGTGTGACAAAAGGGATGTAATTTGAGTGTCCAAAGAATGTTCTGGTCCAGTTTCAATCTCGGTTGCGTAAGAATGATAATGGATACAGTTGGAGAGGAGGCAGGTAGGTTTATTTGAAAGCATAGAAACAGAACTTGAAGCTACAAAATAGAGTACAAAAGATCAGGTACTTTTATAGGGAACATGGTCTTCATGAGAGGATGTAGGGTATGAATAAATATGTGCCTCTGGTGATGTTTAACTTGGTGCACATGCAACTCTGGGGGGGATATTTTAAATAACTATGTAAAATATTTTCCATTTGTTATTATTTGTGCATATTAATTAGTTTAGTCTGGTCATTAATTACTAAAGGAGGTGTTGATAGGTGATCTTTATAGCACAGTTTTCAAGTTTGGGTTACTGGTGGGCTGCGTTAATGATTAAAAGGAGTGTTGGAGACAGTACAGGAATAAAAGTAATTTTGAATTAAAATTCTTTTTACAATTATTAAAATTCTTCCCAAATGAGAAAGTGCCTCAAACATGACCTTCCCTAGTATTCATTACAAAAAGGAAGGGAAGGGGGAAATATATTCACAGATTAGCAAGATTCTTATTTGTGTGTAGTTTATATAGTTTGTGTGTCTTTGGTTTCCAAGTTTGGTCTAAGTACAAGTTTGACCTGGCAGTTGTTTGCTGTCAGTATTACCTGGGAAGAGGAAAAAAAGGCCCACCTTCTTTGAATAACAGAATAACAGAGTTGGAAGGAACCTTGGAGATCATCTAGTAGTCCAACCCCTTGCTCAAGTAGGAAACCCTATACCCGTAATGGCAAATCTATGGCACGCATGCCACAGGTGGCACACAGAGCCATATTTGCCGGCACGGCAGCCCTCAGCTCCGTCACACATGTGCGCGCCAGCTAGCTGATTTTCGGCCTTCCGGAGGGCTAGTGGGAGGCCGTTTTCACCCTCCTCAAGCTTCTGGTTGGGGTGTTGGGCCATTTTTCTCCCTCCCCAGGCTTCAGGAAAGCCTACGGAGCCTGGGGAGGACAGAAATCAGGCCCAATGGGGACGAACTTCCGGAGGCTTTCCTGAAGCTTGGGGAGGGAGAAAAACGGCCTTCCCTGGCTCCTCAGAGGCCCTCCAGAAGGCAGAAGCGGATTGTTTCTGAAATTCCAGTTGGCCTGTTGGACATGTTTTTCACCCTCCCGAGGTTCTGGAGGCTTTCCTGAAGCCTGGGGAGGGTGAAAATGGCCTCCCCCGGTCTCCTGGAGGTCCTCTGGAAGGTGGAAACAGATCATTTTTGAACTTACGGTTCGCCCGTTGGGCCTGTTTCTGCCTTCTGGAGGGCCTCTGGGGGGTGGGGGAGGCCGTTTTTCGCCTTCCCCAGGCTTCAAGAAAGCTTCCAGAGCCTGGGGAGGGTGAAAATTCCTCCGTCATTGGGTGTGTGTGTGTCGTGTGCACATGTGCAGGTGGATGGGGCATGTGTGTGTGGTAGCGTGTGCTTACAGTTTTGGCATGCCTTTAGAAAAAGGTTAGCCATCACTGCCCTATATCATCTCAGACAAATGATTATGCAATCTCTTCTTAAAAACTGGAGCACCCACAACGTCTGGAGACAAGTCGTTCCATTGATTAATTGTTCTAACTGTCCGGAAATTTCTCTTTAGTTCTAGGCTGGTTCTGAGATGACGATCATTTCTAGAATTCCTCAAACCGCCTACAGCTGCCTGTTCTTAAGTTTCATAAAAGCTTAAGAACTGGTGCTGGAGTTACTTTGATTTCCCTTTCCAATTGTGATCCCCCCCCCCCTTGCAGTACATATTTTTTCAGTGTTTAAGCAGCCTTTTGTGTAGGAGATAGGGGAGAAATGCTAAGTAACTACCACTTGTAAAATTAAGAGGAACCTGATTCCCCAGGCAATTTTGCTTGTCTTTTTGCATTTCCTGGAAAGCTGACCTGCACAGGTCAGGCAGGGCCTCGTAAGTCATAACCTGTTATTATCATGTACTGCTGGGCTGGTTTTATCAGTTTATGTTTATTTTTTTTGACCTTGGACACTACAATACAATGTGGATTTTGGTGAGATAACAGATAAATGCATGTTTCGAATTATCAGAGAAGGAAATTCATGGCGGATTCCAGAGAAAGATAATCCCGGCTGTGAAAGAAACAAGTTTACGGTTTCCCTGAACAGTATGATAGAGCACAACTGAAACTCCGCCCATTGCCTATTTGGTGCCCTTGTTATGAGTGGTCAGGTACCACAATTCTACTTAAGTGAACCTTAAACTTTTTTTTTGATGGATAAGAACTTTAGTATTTTAGGGGTTGTTACTGTGAAATCTGATGCACAGTTGCTGGAGGGAGGAAGGTCTTTCAGGAGGAGCTAAGAGGTAAATTAGTCTGAATCCTTGGTATCCAGGAAGACTTCCAGAGTAGACCCTCCCTAACAGTTCCCTGGGTATATCTAACGGTTATGGAAGTTGTGCTTTAATTTAGCAAGTTTCTTTCTTTGGATGAACAACAATAAAGAGACTACTCTTTATTACATCATCGTGTTGTCCTTACATCTGACATTAAACAGTCTCTTCCTATACCAAGGATATTAGGATTATTCCAGCAACTTTACACCAGATTTCACTGCAGTTGTGATGGTCCAGAAACAACATCTCAATTTTAGCTCTTAAATCACCAGGACCTTCTTTGGCAACTCTGACCACTCCAAATAAATCTTCGGAGCATTCAAAACAGGTGATTTCAAACATCAAGCAAGAGGGATGTCAGATAACGTGTAAGTGCAATTTCTTGTTTATAACATTAACTAGATTATATAGTGGGTTAGTCAGGAAATTACAGTTAAACAAACAATGGTTTAGCATAACATGAAAATCAGATGTCTGCAGATATAAAATTGTACACTATTCTTGATAGTTTGCTATGAATATTTAAAGAACCAATGAGCTGGATATAGTACATATTAAAAGATGGATGTTATAGTGATTGTGGTGTTTTTTAAATTATTATTTATATATATTGTATATTAAATTGATATTTAAGCATATTGCTTGTGTAATGTGTTTTTGTTCTTACATAGTTATACTAAAGAGGAATAGATTCGTAATAACAATACCAATAGCGCTTAGACTTATATACCACTCCATAATGTTATATAGCACTCTCTGAGCAATTTACAAAGTCAACATATTGCCCCCAACAATCTGGATCCTCATTTTCTTGATCTTGGAAGGATGGAAAGTTGAGTCAACCTTGAGCCTGTCAGGATCGAACTCCTGGCTATGGGCAGATTTAGCTTGCAATACTTCATTCTAACCACTGCGCCACTATGCATAATCCTACACATGTTGTTGAACAGTTTTATTGATAATTATGATAGCTTTTGTAATATTAGGATAGTTGATAAATCTATAAATTAAAGTAAATTAATTAAATATATTAAATATAGTTTTAGAAATCTTTAAACCTGGAATCCTGGTTCCTGAATCCTATTTACCTGAAGATCTGTTCATTTTACTTGCTCTACTGTTTAATATATTTTGCATCTTGCTGTCTTAAGTAAGTTTGAATAACAAAATGATGATATGGTATCACTGTTTAAACCTTCTCCTATCTTAGCAGGCTTTCTCTGTACAAAGAAGGTGCCAATAAAATTGAACCAGAGACAGATCTGACTCGTTGGCGACTGAGCACAGTAGAAGGACGACAGAAGTGGTATTATGTGCCTGAAAATGAGGAATGTGCCAGGGAACAGAATGCACTTGAAGCATATACTTTAGGGCTAAACACAGTAAGTGGTCAATGATCATTACAAGTGCAGAAATAATGTCCATAGTGGCAGAGAAAAGCATGAATGCTACCAATGCAGGGCAGCCCTGCTGCAATTTAGCAAATACTGATTGTCTTTTTTCTGCTTGTGGTTTTCTTTCTGACATGTTTAGGGTTTCTTACAGTGAGAAAGGGGCCTTGTGTATCTACCACCCCAATATCTGTACCTTCTTGTATATTAACTAGAATTATTACTGGTGCAACACTCCTGATAGCCCTAGTCCCTTCTGTGACTCATGAGCAATGCATGCCTTGAATCATTTTGATGTGCATAAAATATGTCATGCAAACAATTCATCGATGTAATCTGCTGACAGAAGATTAGTAACTAGTAACTGTAACTGAATTTCTAAACAATTGTATGATTTATTAAATTCACAACTCAGATCCATAAACCACACTGAGAATGTGATTCTTAGGGACATACTACATTATTATTACTACTAGTAGTATTTTTATGTTGCCTTTTCATATCTATAAAAAATCATTATCTATCTATCTATCTATCTATCTATCTATCTATCTATCTATCTATCTATCTATCTATCTATCTATCTGTAGTCCTTGACTTACGACCACAATTGAGCCCAAAATTTCTTAAAATTTGTTAAAACGAGACTTTTCTTGAGTTTTCTCCATTTTATGATCTTTCTTGCCACAGTTGTTAAGTGAATCACCACAGTTGATAAATTAGTAACACTGTTGTTATGTGGATTCCTCATTGATTTTGCTTGTCAAAACATTGAAAAAGGTAATCACATGAACTCAGGACACAGCAACAGACATAAGTATGAGTCAGTTGCCAAGCATCTGAATGTTGATCACACGCTCATGGGGATGTTACAAAGGTCATAAGTGTGAAAAACTGTTATGTCACTTTTTTCAGATGGAACTGAATAAATACTTACAATACAATAGCAGAGTTGGAAGGAGACCTTGGAGGTCTTCTAATCCAACCCCCTGCCTAGGCAGGAAACCCTATACCATTTCATCTATCATTTATGGATATAGATAATGCTAAAAGAGTGTTTATATCTGAATTTTAAACTGAAAAATGGGTAAAAAGCCTTTGCTCCAATGTTTTAAAAAAGGAATGTAGCCAGAATGGAAAGGGTTCCTTTTCAATTCCTCATTACCAAGATTCCAGACCTAATGGTCTTCTCTGTTAACAGATAAAATGTCCCCAAAAGAAACAGAGTGAATATATTGAAAAATGTAACCTGACAGGAATGTATTTATCTTATCGCCATTATTTATTTTACAGAGTAAATTTTTTCCAGAGTTACCCAAAGCCAGCACAGCTCAGGAAGCAGTGCTGAAAGCAATTAAGTTTTTTTCGGGTGTACAAGCTGAAGATGGCCATTGGCCTGCTGAATGTTCTGGGGTACTCACCCTTGCTCCAGGTATAAATTCACTCTGTGTAAATCAACCAGTTAAAATTATGTCTGTACTGTGAATTAAGTTCTCTTCTCACCTATGGAATAAGCAGACAGAACTGGGAAAATTTGGGGGAGGGGGGAATTCCTCAGCTACATATGGCCAAGTAGACCACAGCTCCTTCTAGCTCAGTGTTGTCTCTCCCAATTTGGTACTCTCTAGATGTGTTGGAATTGATCCCCATAATTCCCACCCAGCATAACCGTTATTTTCTGTCAATGCACAGAGTTACAGTCCCCACCAGGTTGAGAAAGGCTGCCATGTGATTTTTAGCCTTCCTAGCCTTCCTCATTTTACTCATTCTGGAAGTTCCAAAGTTTGAACTGGGATCTTGAATTTGGATTCTTTCGTATATAGAGGGAAGAGGGAAAGGATACTCCAGAACAATGGATTGTGAATGATTTCTGAGAAGCAGAAACTATTCTTCCTTCCAGTCTCTGGCATGTTGCCAGACATTTAAGGAAGAATTGGATAGGCAGTCTGCTTTTTGCCTCCTGAAATAATTACATTTATCTGCAGGCTTTTGTGTATTTATTTAAAAGTAATAGATTCCAGGAATATTGGAGAAATTACTGTTGAGAAAGTGCAGTGATTCTCTGTTTGTTCTTGACGAATAAAATCTTGCTATATTGATCCTTTTTTAAAATGGTCTTTTAAAAAGGGAAATAAAAACACAAATTTACCCTTAGATTATCAGACAAGGTGACTTTTAGTGCTCAATTTTTTTTTAAAAAAAATCCAAACTTAGGGGTTATTCATGGTCTTTTTCATCAAACAGGTCTTTTGATTGCCTGCTATGTTGCTAAGGTTTCCCTCCCAGAAGAGGTAAAGAAAGAAATACACCGATATATACGTTCAAGACAGCTTCCAGAAGGCGGTTGGGGTCTGTGAGTGAAGTGAAAATATTGTTGCTTTTTGGGGAGGGGTTGTGTGTGTGTGTGTGTTATTTTTGATAAATTCCAAATAATTGGAGAAGGTTAGCTGACAACTTTCTATACCCCCTTCTGCTCCCTTCCGTATACTTCAGCGCCTACAGTAAAATGCAAAGTACTTACTTTCTTACATCCCCATCTATGATTTCCCATGTTAGTTCTTGAATTATTTCATTTTATTTTGTTTTAAATTCCAGATCGTTAATGATAGAAGATTAAAATACAACGTTTGCTGTGGAATAATAGCCTGCAAATTTCCATACTCCTTTCTGCTTGTTTACTTACATACTTATTATATCAGCACCTACACTTTTCCATGTTAGTTCTTTGTTTTTCTTATAGGTTGCTCCAATGGTGATCTACTCTAAAAGGCTTTAAGACTTTACCAAATAGATTAGCATTTTTTTCAAATTTCCAAACTGTGTTATTTTCAAAAAATTAAATATTTATTGGCTACTTAGATGTTCTGAGTGAGACCTTGTAGTTTTCACACTAGAGATTTACATCCTAAAGCTTTATTTTACACTGTCAAAGTTTTAAAAGCATCTTAAATTCTAAATTTTTCTTTCCAATTCCATGTACATTCTAGCAAGAATGTTGAAGCTTATTAATCAAATAATACTAGTAGGTACTCTCAGAATGATAGAAAGTACCCAAGGAAGAGAATTGTAAATTTGCCTGTGGATAGGGGACTTAGAGATCCAAGAAATGTGTCTTTTTAAACTTCTTTTTCTAAATCTCTGTATGGTAGCCACCTCAGGGAGCAACAACCAACCATTTTTGGCACAGCCCTCAACTATATAGCTATGCGAATCCTTGGATATGGACCAGATCATCCAGATATAGTGAGGGCTCGAATCTCTCTCCATAAAAAAGGTGAGAATCAAGTCAGAAATATCCAGGCATATATTGAACCATGAAAATGATCTCTCCCCATATGTGGTCAAAGGCCTCCCATCCATGTGACTTTTATGCATTTGAATATGTAAGAGCTTTTACTTTTTATTATAATGGCACCTTTAAACATGGTTGTTATTCTTATATTCTAGCTGAAGCCTGAGATATTTGCTTCCCTTTTATCTCTATTAAGGGCAGAAGGGTTTTGAAAATGTGTTAATTATTGGGTATAGATGCCTTTTGCTTCAGGCCAACCAAGCCAAGGAGTTCAGCAACTTTTCTAAAGGCAATTTTGGTGAGTGTAGAGAGATGGCCAGCTAAGTGTTAAACCTGCTGATCATTCTAAACTTTTAATCCTTTTCTTATAGCATACAGGGCAACAGTCTTGAACTCTCTAACTTTATATAAGGGATGCATTGTCTTTAAACATGCAGAATCTAATTTAATCCAATCATCAAAATCTAAATAAATGTTTATTAAGCCTGAAATAGTGAGAAGGTAATCAGCTGCACCATTATCAAAGCAAATCAAGTAATATATCAGCAAGTTATGTAGATCTATAGATTTGTGAAGCTTTGTGGTTCTTGTGCTTAGAGTGGGTGCTGCTTCCCTCTCATCCCCACTGACAATTCTTTTTCCAGGTGGTGCTCTTGGTGCCCCACATTTGGGGAAAGTCTGGCTGGCTATTATGAATGTGTACAGCTGGGAGGGAATGAATGCCCCGTTTCCTGAGTTGTGGTATGCACTTTAAAGTTGTGTTGCATTTTGTTTTGCTTTCAAGGAGACGTTGAATAAAATTAGCCAACACAGTATTATACTGTCTAATCAGTAAAACCCTGAAGATTTCTACACAGCTGTAATCTTTCCCAAATTGCAAATGCAGATATCTAAATTACATTTGCAGCAATATTGGCTTCTAACCCAGTTTTGATTCTCCCGGGATATGTTTACAAATTTGTCAATTTATAAAAATTAACTCTATGTAGGTGCCTCTTTGAGGGAACTATGCAGTTTAGAAATATGAAATACAAATAAATGAATAGATTCAGGATTCATACTGCTGTAGACTAGAAATTCAGAAGAACCTAGCAAGGGAGGGGCATACAGTGTCAGGAAATATGAATGCTAGCCGATAAGACTGAGAAGTCATAAGTAAAATGCCCAATTTTGGACTATTTTGAACAAAATATTATAAACTAACAAATGAGTAATTTGGGGAGTTATCCAGAACTGAAGTCAACTGGGCCTTGGATGGAAATGGGATTTGATTTTAACAACATGAATATTAAATCTTCTTCGAATGCAAATTGTACTGCGTTATACATATGAATATTTCACAATATCTTCCATTTGTACGGTGGATATGCTGTGATGGTCTTGCTGTAAGAGACTGATATTTATTAGACTACTTTTGTTATTTGTCATCTCAGCCACTTGCAATACTTAGCCAACTTTAGTTTCTATCAGAAGCTAAACAAGATTTTGCCTGAATAGTTTAGGGATACATGATTGTCTAAGAATTCTAGACTTCTGCCAAGAAAACTACATGGATCAAGGTCTCAATTCAACACAGGCCTAAAACTACTGATTCCATCTTCAGCAAAGATGAAGGCCTGAAAAGGCCTTAATATCCGTAGATGAATGAAGTCCAACCTTCACATTACTCTTAGAGCAGGGGTGTCCAAACTTGAGAACTTTAAGACGTGGACTTCAACTCCCAGAATTCCCCAGCCAGCTGGCTGGGGAATTCTGGGAATTGAAGTCCACAAGTCTTAAAGTTCTCAAGTTTGGACACCCCTGTCTTAGAGGCTCTGCTCTCTTTTAATGTTTTTTCAAAATTGTTGGAACTCCTTTGTGGAGATCTAGAATTACAACAGGGAGAAGTCAAATGTTCTGAGATATGTTTGCAATCCAGGCAACAGTTTTACCTACTATATTTAAGATTCCCTTCTATCTCTTTATGATCCTGTTGCTTCCCTCATTCTGAGGCAGGCTGTTACCTACCTGGGTGCCAGGCCATCCCTCCACTTACTGGTGCCATGCCCGGCATATTTTGCTTGCAACGACCTACTGCCAACTCAACCGCATAAGTGCAGAAGAAGATGAACTGATCCGGAGTCTTAGGCAGGTAAAAGAACAATATTCATTATGGATTATTTCTGTTTGTTTCTTTTCCCGGCATTTGCTATTCCAAGAAAGCTGTTTCCAAGGTAAATTCATAGCCAATGAATCCTTGTGATTTCTTACCAAATTCCTATGAGAAAAAAAAATCTCTTGAACTAAAATTAATCCTTCGAACCAATAACCCTTCAATCAGCCGGGGGAACTAACGGATGTTGCCTCCATCCAGGCCCAATAAATGTGGCACTCACTTTCTGGTTACAAAATTTTTTACTTTATTACTTGCATACAGCCATAATTAAATAATTGTTGGACTTCATCTCTTGCAATGAAGCAATAACCATTCAGATTTACAAACAGGTTATAGAGGTATGAAAATAGCTTTATGCAATGTACAATATTACAGAACTGAATTCACTGGGCTGGAATGTCAGTTGCTGGAAGCTTGCTCAGTAAATTAAATGCATATTATAATTGGTGTAAGCCTATAAAAAGAGGGACACAAATGTCCACAACTTTAGGCTTCTCTTTGCCTCTTGCACTGACACTGTGCTGCAACGAGGCTGTGCTGACCTCTGTTTTTAAGACAGCTCAAGATCACTGGCAAGCAAGAGAGAAAAGGGAATTATTGCCTCCTACGAATTCATACACCTATGAACTTTCCTATTGTACCCTGTTGACCACCTTGTGCCATCAAATTCTGCACTAGGTGGACTGATCAGGCATGGCTCTTCTTATATTCTTAATCACAAAATATCAATAGCTCTCTATTGTGGTTTGGTATTTAATATCCGTTTCTGCAGATGGAAACTTTCTAAATTTCTCTGTGAATACTTAGATTTGGCTAAAACTAAACTTAAACCTAAACCTTAAAAAAATATCTCAGTGATTAGTGCTACTGTTGTGGGGATTGCCAGATTATTTTATAATTATCTTGGATAAGTAATGCAAAACAATTGTGATTCAGTAAAGATTCCTAAGCAAGCCACACAATTTAACACTGAAAATAACATCTTTCTACACACACACACACAAACTTTTTTTTATAATTTTGAAAGCATATCTATGACATTGGATAAGGTTTCTGTGAGCTCAGGACAAAAAGAGAATTAGTTCATCTCCTGTTTGAGCTTTATGGCATTTTAAAATTGGAGTTTTCACAAATCATAATCCACTTCATGCAGGAAAACATAATCTGGTTAATCCTATCATTTCCAGTTTATTGTTGTACTATTATTTCCTTTTGTGGTGGAAATGCTTGATTCTTTCCTCCATGGACCACCATGTGGAAGAAAGAACAGATTATTAATATAAATGTTGTCTAGGTCTTAACAAAAGCTGTTGTAGTTTTGATATTGTAGTTCTATTAATTGGATCCTCAGTGGATTTGATATGTGAAAACAAAAATATCCAAATGCATCCGAATCTCATGATTTTTTAGGAATAGGATAGAATAGAGTAGGGCAGAATAGAATACTTTATTTGGCCAAGTGTGATTAGACACACAAGGAATTTGTCTTCAATATGTAAGCTCTCAGTGTACATGTAGAACAACAGAGTAATAATTACAGGATACATTAATACATTACATTAATAATTACAGGATACATACTGTAATACATTTAACTGAATTACAATATCAGCCCCTGTTTTTTCTGTAATTTTTTTCTGGCTAGAGAAGCAAAGAGAATTGGTAGGAGAAAGCCTGAGATTGTTTCAATCACACTTAACCATTTTTGAAGGATTAGCATTGTGTGTGTATAAATATATGTAAAACACATGTTAAAGATCTTTTAGCAAGTGGACCAGTCTTGTGTCCTATTTACTAAAGAACGCATGTCTTTCTATTCTTTTACTTTAGGAACTTTACGTGGAGGATTACTCGAGCATTGATTGGCCAGCCCAAAAGAAATATATTTATGAGGCTGATTTACAGGCACCACATACATTGGTCCTGGATGTGTTTTTTGGTAAGTGGCACTGAGAACAGTACAACTTCTAAGGCCTTGCGTTTCCAGTTGAAACTTCCTCGATTCATCGGTCCCAGAAACAGACCAGCTGCCTTTTGGATTCTTAGTGCTCTTTTTAAATGCCCCAGATGGTGAATTGAAAAAACTTGATGGCACAAGTCAGTCAATCAAACCTTGCCTGAACCGATACCACGAACTCAGACTGAAGATAGAATTGTAAACCTAATGGCTCTGCTTCTAGAATGTTTGTTTGCTCCTTTTTGCAGCCCTCTTCAATTTGTACGACAGATACCACCTTACAAGTCTCAGAAAGAAAGCCACCACTGAGCTCTATGAACAAATCAAGGCGGATGATATATTCTCAAACTCTACTAATTCTAGCCCGGTAGGTCTTTCGAAAGTACCACACAGAAATGACTGTTTCTGTAATAAAATTTCCCCCGATGGAGTGAGTTATCTCCACATGGGAGCCAGGGATTCAATTTTTTTTACTACCGGTTCTGTGGGGGTGGTTTGGTTTGGTGGGCGTGGCTTGGTGGGCGTGGCAGAGAAGGATGCTGTAAAATCGCCATTCTCTCCTCACTGCAAGGGAAGGTTACTGCAAAATTCCCATTTCCTCCTGATCAGCTGGGACTCGGGAGGCAAAAAATAGATGGGGGCAGGGCCAGTCAGAGGTGGTATTTACCGGATCTCTGAACTACTCAAAATTTCCGCTACCGGTTCTCCGGAACTGGTCAGAACCTGCTGAATACCCTCTCTGATGGCAGCCATTGGTTTAGCTTCCTTTCAGACAGAGAGCTATGCTTGGAACTTACCTGTTCTGTTCTCTAAAGGAGTATCTGCGTTTGGCTGGTATCATAAAGATTGCCCTGGAACGGAGGGAGTTGCAAAATGCCTGACGGAACTTTTTCATTCTGTAGATTTGCAAACCATTCCATGTGTTGATCTCATGGTACATGGATGGTCCCAATTCTGCAGCCTTTCAAGAGCATGTCTCCAGAATCTACGATTACCTTTGGTAAGATTCCTGATGCCAAACCCTTTCAAAACCCTTTCTCACCACATGTGACATATAGGAGAGGTGTTTGTGGATCATGAGGACAATGGAAGATGTCACCCAATTTCCCCCTGTTTAAAGTCCTCCAGCTGCAACACTTGAGAACCCCATCTATCCTTATCAACAGCCTTGCTTGATGGGAAATCTAGGCTTTGTAATCTATCACAGAGACATAAAATTAGGGAAAGTTGCCCAGAACAGTGCCACTGTAAAATCCAGAGCAGATTTTAGGTTCTGCAGAGATCTGTCTTCCCTTTTCCCCTAGAAATCACAGTGGCCAATGTCTAAGGTTAATTCCAGAGAATTTTCATTCATGAAAAGAGGCTTTAGAAAGATATTATCATCTGCGTCCCATTTTTAAATATTCTGCATGCCGTCGTGCTCCCATACTATGCCTTTAAATTGCCCTTCTAGCCTTTGCACATACTATAATCTGTCTTTTTTATACATCTATGCAGGCTGACAGACGAGGGGATGATAATGAAGGTAAGATTGTGGAAAGGAAATTGGTTATTGTTAAAGCCCATCTGCCCTTTTACTGCTTTGCAGGCTGGAGTCAAAAAATTTTTTTTGACAGCAATTGTTTTTTTTAATGTAAAATAATGGTTGTTTGACAATCCCCATGGACCTCTTTTACCACGTCCATGTTAATTAAGTGATCTAAATCATAATATAATTTGTACGTGGTATAGGATGTTCTGTAAGCCCAGCCATTATGGTTTACTTGATATGGCATAGTTAAAACAAAGCAATTGTTTTGGGGCATTGTGAGAACTCAACCAATATGTCGCTTGATCCTCAATTTGGATCAGAAAGGACATTTGCACCAAGTGGAAGTATAAACAACTTTGAGTCCTCTGAAGTACTAACTCTTTATTATGGCTTCTGTAAACACTAATCTACTTCATTAAATGTGTAAAATGTTATAATCAATTTTAGTTAGATCATGTGAATATGGAGAGGGAGAGGGGGAAAAGCCGAAGGAATTCTTTCCTCTTCTTATTGTCACTTGCTCTGCTTTGACTCTGCAAAAGTCTAGACTTGAAGAGGAGTGGATGTTTGACACAGCATTAATGTGGAAGCACTGTAAGTTTTGAAGTATGGTCTAATCAGAGGTGAAATGCTCTGAAGTCTGGTTTGCTTCATGCATGCATGTTTGCCAAAAGCACGCTTCGCGCGCATGCGCACCTTAGGCACTAAGAAGCCTTTTCTGAGTCTGCAAAGGTAAGTAGAATAGCGAAAGAGGGGGGTGGAACAGCTGTGCCCCGCAATCTATATTCTCTAGAAAGCAGGATTTCCTGTTTTCTAGCAAATATAAATCGTGCGGCACAGCTGTTTGTCGCATAAATGATTGTCGCAACTTTTTTTTTTACTTTTTTAAAGCATTCGGGTGAACCTGTAGTAAAAAAATAGTTTAAAAAGTTTTTTTTAAAGTTCCGACAATCAGCAATGTGACAATCAGCTGTGCCACGCGATTTCTAGACGCGGCCCAGCTGATCGTCACAGAGCTGACTACTGGTTCGCCCTAAATGATAGCATTTTTTACTACTGGTTCAGGTGAACCGGTAGCATTTTTTACTACAGGTTCGGGCAAACCAGCTCGAACTGGTAGCATTTTACCCCTGGGTCTAATTCAGAACAGGAGCTCCTAGATTTTGGTTGAGTGCTGTGAACATTTTCTCAGTGGCGGGAGCACTGTTTCTCAAATTTGACCATATTAAGATGAGTTGACTTCAACTTCCAGAATTCCTCAGCCAGCAAACCTAGGTGAGAAATTCTAGAAGTTGAAGTCCACATATCTTAAGGTTGCCAAAGTTGAAAATCACTGAGTTAGATTGTACATTAATTTATTTAAAAAGACAGTAGACTACCCTTCGTTAGATGTATTGAGGAAGAAGATAGATAAAATTTATCAGGGATGCTTTAATATGGATTCCTGCATTGAGTGGACAAGTTAGGCTTGATGACATCAATGGATAAAAAGAGGAATTTGTCTTTTTTTTAAAAAAATTAAACTATGTCTATTTTTCTTGTCTAAGGTGATGGGATCTCAAACCTGGGATGCTTCATTTACAATTTTTGGTTTTCTAGAGGTATATTTTCCTATTATATTCTTGTTCATTTGTCGTGCTAGAAAGACTTAACATGGTTTTAAAAAGCTTTTCAAAGTTTCTGGCCATTAATATAATATGTGATGTATCTCAATCTCATCTTCAAAGTTAGAAGTGTTTAAAGAGATCATCAGGATATTTGATAGTTTCTGGTTTTAGGAGACAATGTCAAAAGGATAGGCCAGGTTACATTAACAGACGAAAAGCACCTGTTCAATACCTGTTCAGGCAAAGCTTTACTTTGCCCCAGGAAGAGATATTCCAATGGCTCTCATCTGTTTTGGGTGTTCAGATCTTTGATCATTGATCAAATGGATTGATTTTGTGGGAGTTGCAGTCTAAACAATATCTGGAAGCACCAGGTTGGGAGATAAACACAGTGCAAATATTTTCAAGTTATCCTTCAATTGTCCCGGTTCATGATAATCATGTCACTTTTACATAATATTTAAGAAACAGGAATCTTATTGATAATAGAAATATTTCTTAGAATCATATTCAGCAAACAGAGCATTAATAAAGAAAAGTTTCATTCATGGTCGCTACTTACTTATGATTGAAAAACATGCATTTCATTAAGAAGCTGTGTAAAGTTTTGCTTTCCTGTAAGAGGCCTGTATTTTTTTAAACTTATTGACATTCATCCATTTTATAATCTTTTTTTTTTTCATTTTCTAGGCTGGTATCCAAAATAACCCGGAGTATAATACCTGCCTGAAAAAAGCTCATTCATTTTTTAAATGTTCTCAGGTAAGAAGCTGGCTTGGAATCACATATACTAGACGTTAATATTGACTTTAGAGAAGTACCATCAATTTGATTCCACAAGGGCAGGATCTAGTAATTGCAGTTGTTTAAAAACCATATCATGCATGATACATGGAGGCTGTTTCAGTAAGCAAATACTTCTTTTAAGATATCCGCTAATTCCAGATCCAGTTTTAAAACTGTTTACTTAAAACTGTTTACTCAAACTGTTTACTTGGGCTACCTATCTCTCAGTGGCTTCTGATCATAACTTATAGTTTTGGCATGCATGCTGGCCAGCTGACAGGGCAACGCCTTGCGTGCCCTGACAAATGGCTCGGTGTGCCACCTTTGGCACACATGCCATAGGTTTGCCATCACGGGTCGAGTCAGTCTCAAATTAGTAAGATGACAATGGCAAACCATTTCCAAAAAAGGCCGCCATAAGAACTTGACTCAGTGAGAATCAAGATAGACTTGAAAAAAGTAATCCTTGCTGCAATATGCATCACAAACCTGTTGGTAGGAGGGGGATTGGCACTGAGTAACAGCCTTCACTTTGCTGCATGGACATGGTGTCAGATGAACCAAAACATGTTTTTTGCCATTGTAAATTGCAATTAAGATGCTATTAATGCCTTCTTTAGGTCGTGGATAATCCACCCAACTACCAGAGATACTACCGTCAAATGAACAAGGTACTTTCAAAATCTGATTGTGTGTAAAACATAACCAATAGAAAGGAAACCCTCAGAGGTCCAACTAATAGAAGTTATAAAGAAGAGAGAAATAAATATTTGATACATAGCTTTTCACATTTTCTCTTAAATCAGCAGCCCCCAACCTTTTGGGCACCTGGGAGCCATTCCATGAAGGCCAGGGTGGAGGTGGGGAATGATTTCATGCACTGTCTGTGTTAGATTCGGGCAACGAGAGGACAGACTCCAGACAATTGTGACAACAGCTCTTTATTAGTTAGGTAGTAGTGATCCAGCTGAATACGGGGTCATGCAGCTCCCCTTTTATGGGGAGCTGGCAGACCTCCCGTCCAATCAGAATAACCCCTTGTTCCCGCCCTGGCGGCGGACCTGAGTGGAGACTACAGCAGTTTATGCAAATATCTAACACCTCTCCCCTCTTAGATGGAGTGTTCCTGTTTGTTACAAAGTCCTGTAGGTAAGCAGGTTTCTGCCTTGCTCTGGTGGACCTGCGTAATTCGGGTTGCGCCTGAGTTGGTGCTTGATCGGAGTGTTCTTTTTGTTCCTCCGACCAGGTTGGGGATTGTTGATTCCACTCGCTCGGGACATGCTCCGTTCTTACGCCGGCCTCTGGTTCCACCCTCAGTTCCGCTGTGCTGTAGTCGTCTGTGATGGGTGTGTAGGGTTGTTGTGTCGGCACTCCTTCCGATCGTATAAGCTCCTCGTTAGATGACCTCAGGCTGGAGTGAGTTAGGCGACCTCGGAGTTGGTCGATATGTCTTTTCCAGTTCCTACCGTCCTCCAATTCTAACAAGTAAGAACGAGGCCCGGTGATGCCTATTACCTTTGCCGGAATCCACAGCGTCCCCCCTGCATAGTTGTGGGCGTATACTGCATCTCCTATGCTAAAATTCCGGATTTTGCTCGTGGAGTCTGGGGGCGATGTGGCAGAGTAATTTGGGTGTAGCCGGTCTAGGTGAGACCTCAGCCGGCGACCCATGAGGAGTTCAGCGGGGCTCCTTCCCGTCGTGGCACTAGGGGTAATGTGTTGTATTAGGAGGTAATGGTCAACCCGTGTTTGCCAATCACCCGGGCCCATCCTAGCGAGGGCCCCTTTTGCAGCTCGCACCATTCTCTCCGCCTGACCATTTGACGCCGGATGGAATGGCGCGACGAGGGCATGCCGAATTCCCTGACTCGCTAAATAGGATTCGAATTGCATGGCCATGAACTGGGGCCCGTTGTCGGAGACTAGAACATTGGGCAGGCCGTGCGTGTAGAAAAGTCTCCGTAGTACCTTGATGACCGCCTCTGCCGTGATCGAGGTCATCAGGACTACCTCTAACCATTTGGAGTATGCATCCACAACTATTAAAAAGGTCTGGCCCTGAACTGGTCCTGCGAAATCTATGTGTATTCTCGACCAGGGTGCCTGCGGTTTGTCCCACTCCGTAGCGGGCGCTTCAGGGGGAGCTGGTCTGGACTCTTGGCACGGATTGCAAGTGGCCACCCATTCCTCTATCTCCTTGTCCATGTTAGGCCACCAAACGTAGCTCCTTGCTAATGCTTTCATCCTTACAATACCTGGATGCCCCACATATAAAGCTTCTAGTACATTCTTCCGCAGTTTGTGCGGTATAACAACTTGATCTCCCCACAGTAAACAACCTTTCAAAACCGACAGTTCATCCCGCTTAGACCAAAACAGTTTGAATTCGGGTCCCACAATCCCTTTGGGCCACCCCCTCCATACCCAAGTTTGCACTTGTCTGATTACGTTGTCCTTAGCAGAAAATCTAGCAACGTCCACAGAAGATACCGGTCCTGTGTCCAAACAGTCAATCAAAAGAACCGGTGTTTCCGGAGTGGGGTCGGCCAACAGTTCCGGTAACGGGCAACGGCTAAGCGCGTCCGCGTGTCCCAACGTAGTACTCGGTCGGTGTACCAGTTTGTAGGAGTACGCAGCCAGGAAAACAGTCCACCTGGTCATGCGCAGGGAGAGGGAGACCGGTGTGGGTCGGTTTCCCGCCAGTAGACCCAGCAATGGTTTGTGGTCCATCACAAGTTCGAAATCGCGGCCGTAGAGATATTCATGAAAACGCTTGACTCCCGCCACAGCGGCCAATGCCTCCCTGTCTAGTTGGCTGTAGTTACGTTCCGCCGATGATAATGTCCTTGAGTAGAATGCGATGGGGGCTTCGTTTCCATTTGGCATTCTGTGGCTGAGTACTGCGCCGATGCCGAAAGGTGAGGCATCGCAAGTTAACACCAGAGGTAGGGTTTGGCTGTACTGGATTAGCAGAGAGCCGGCCGTCAGCAGGCACTTGACTGTGGCGTAAGCGGCCGCCTCGGGACGTCCCCAGGTCCATTCGGCGTTTTTTGCTAGAAGTCGGTGCAACGGTTCAGCAACAGTAGCCTTCTGTCTGAGAAAGACGCTGTAGAAGTTAAGAAGTCCGAGGAAGGCCTGCAATTCGGTCTGATTTCGTGGTGTGGGGGCGTCCTGAATTGCCTTAATTTTTTCCCGATGTTGGGTGTATTCCCAGTCCATCGATCCTGTAACCCAGGAATTCTACGCTGGGCACGTTAATTTGGCATTTTTCCTTTTTCAGGTGGAGACCCTTTTCTCGAATTCTGGCCAAAACAATCCTAACACGTTTTAATAGTTGCTCCTCATTTGCAGCCGATACTAAGATGTCGTCGAAATAAGGGACGACTCCTGGTATGCCCTGCAAAAGCCGTTCCATGACGCTTTGGAATAGTCCCGGAGCAAAACTTACGCTGAATTGTAAACGGTTGCATTTAAATGCACCCCTGTGCATCACTATAGTTTGGCCCTCCGCCGTGGCGCTATCCACTGGCAGCTGCTGGTAAGCTTGTGCCATGTCTAATTTTGCAAAAATTTTTCCTGGCCCCAATGAGTGTAATAGGTGTTGTACTACGGGCACAGGATATGCGCTCTCTTGGAGAGCGACATTAATTGTGCATTTATAGTCCGCGCAGATGCGGACTGACCCATCTGGCTTAACCGGGGTCACGATTGGGGTTTCCCAACTAGCGTGGTCGACTGGTTCAAGGATTCCTTGCTCGACCAGCTTATCTATCTCCTTATCAATTTTGGGTCGGAGCGCAAAAGGCACTCTCCTGGGTTTGAGTCTGATGGGTGCCACATTTGGATCCAAATTAAATGAGATTGGTGTCCCCACATACTTACCAAGGCCGGGGCTAAACACATCCTCGAACTCCTTAAAAATTTCCTCGGAGCTGCTGTTTCCCACGGCGTTGATGCCTGTGACTTCCAGTCCCAGGGCTTCGAACCAATCCAGTCCCAGGAGACTTTGCAGTGGCGCGCTGGCTATGGTCACGGGCAGATGGGCTGGGATGTCTTTGAACTGGACTCGGAACGTGCCTTGACCCACGATGGGGACCCTGTTCCCCTGGTAATTGCGAAGCAGGATGTCTGGTTTCCGCAGTTGGTGCTTCTTCAGGTTGGGAATCGCCTTTTTCATTGCTGACCACGAGATGATCGTCAGCGATGATCCCGTGTCGACTTCAAGCTCGCATGGGGAGTCCTCAAGGAGGACAGTGAGTTTCAGCTTTTTAGGTTGCTTTGTGCGGACCTGTCCTATCGTTTTGAGATAGGTTCCTAGTGGTTCTTTCTGGGGATACTCTCTCTCGGCTGACTCCCTTGGTTCTCTTTCTGGGCGCCCTTTGTTTTTCCGCCAAGCCCCTGGGGTGGACTTCTGTTGGCGGTAAGATGGCGGTTGCCATGTTGTGGCAGGGACTTCGCTCTGACACACTTTTACAACGTGTCCTACTTTGTCACAGCACTGGCACACCACGTCTCTAAAACGGCAGGTAGATCGGGGGTGTTTTCCTCCGCAGCTTGCGCATGGCGGCAAACGGGATTCGAATTTTCACGCCGGTTTTGTGTTGCTACTGCGCATGCGATGGCTGTCTTCGCACTCGCTGTCCTCGGTCTCCTGGTCGGTGGCCTCGTGATGCACCTGGGTCTGTCTGGCCCCGGATTGGGGTACGCCGTACTGGCGTTGCAGCGTTTCTGTTGATCTGTCCGCCGATTCTGATGCCCTTGCCTCATCTAGTGCGATTTGCAGGGTTAAGTTGGGTTTTGCCAACAACCGTTTCTGCAAAGCAATGTCCCCCACTCCACATATGAGGCATTCTAGGATGTGTTCGTCCAGATTCCTGAATTCGCAATACGTTGCTGCCTTTTGAAGTGCTGCAACGTATTGGTTGATGGATTCGTCCGCTTTCTGGTTCCTCATGTGGAATTCGTGGCGGCGAACGTGGCGGGAAGGTTTTGGCGCGTAGTGCGTCTGTAGCGTCTGTTGTAGCGCCATCCATGTTACCGCCTGGATGGGGGTTGGCTCCGATAGATCCCTGGCCGTTTCTAAGACCTCTCGACCACAGTAGCCCAGGAACATGTTCTTTTTCTGGGAGTCCGGTAGTCCCATGAGATCGTTTGCCTCGAGGAAGCATTCAAATCTCAACATGTAGGATTCCCAATGTTCGGCTACTGGGTCGTACGGGGTTGGTGGAGCGTGCATCGCCATCTTGTCCTGCGTTTGAATTTGCCGCGCTGAGATGGCTGCCGGGATTCCCGCCGATTCCCAGGGCTGGATCGATTCTGTAGATGCTTGCTAGTAGATTTTTGTCTTATCTGCCTCTCGATCCCATCCTCGTCGCCAGTGTTAGATTCGGGCAACGAGAAGACAGACTCCAGACGATTGTGACAACAGCTCTTTATTAGTTAGGTAGTAGTGATCCAGCTGAATACGGGGTCGTGCAGCTCCCCTTTTATGGGGAGCTGGCAGACCTCCCGTCCAATCAGAATAACCCCTTGTTCCCGCCCTGGCGGCGGACCTGAGTGGAGACTACAGCAGTTTATGCAAATATCTAACAGTCTGGGTCCTGTGCATGCACAGATGGGGCTTTGCTTTCTTACGTGGCCTGGTTCCTGACAGGCTGTGAACTAGTGCCAGTCTACAGCCTGGGGGTTGAGGATGCCTGCCTTAAATAGATATTTGTGGTCCAGAAATGCCTTTCCTAAAAACCTTAATTAATTCTAGTGAAAGAGAAAAATTAATTTCTTCAGTGATTTTTTACCAACTTGGCTATATCCTTGAAGGAGATTCCAAAGCATGTTCCAACGTTTTGCTTGCTTTTATTTGTTTCCTCTAAGCTTTATTCTGAGAGAGTTCTAACACAGAAATTTAAGAAACAGCTGTGCAGTAAAGCATATAACATATTAAAAGGTTCAAATGCATTAAAATAACTTTTCCTGATGCCTAAATTAAGAGTTATTGGATTCTATTAAATGATAATAAATCTAATAATGGAATAAAATGCCACCTAAATTCCATATTAATTGATGAGGATCAAAGATACCTGCACCATCTCTCCCTCCCTCCCTCCCTCTTTCTTTCTTTCTTTCTTTCTTTCTTTCTTTCTTTCTTTCTTTCTTTCTTTCTTTCTTTCTTTCTTTCTTTCTTTCTCCAACCCCCACTATCATACCATAAGGTAAGTCTGGGTGGCTTACAGTAAATATATATATATATATATATATATATATATATATATATATATATATATATATATATATATATATATATATATATATATTTAGATAAAAGATAAAATCTAAGGACATATGGGGAGGGTAGGATCTGTTGTTACTTATCAACCACTATGCTGTTTCCCCTACTGGGATGGCCTTCCCCTACAGAGCAGCTCTTTAGGCCAAAAGGATAGGAGGGTTGGGGCCAACTTCACAAGATGTTCCAGAGGGCAGGAGCAACAACAGACCCCACCAACCAGAATAAGTGGGCCGATGGGACCCACAGCATGCCTCCCGCTGGCACAAGTGGGATGGAACAATCACAATGGGGTGACACAGTCCCACAAGTAACCTTCCATAACTGAGTCTAGAGCTGAAATATAGATTCTTTTCTTTTATGGAGCAAGCAATCTATTTATTTATGTTATTTATTTATTTAGTTTGTCAAATATGTAAAAGATAACAGGTATAAGTATAAACATAAATATGAACCCAGTAAATGAGTACAAATAAATGGAGAAAGTTGGACAGGGACTGTAGGCACGCTGGTGCATGCCATCTTACAGACCTCTTAGGAATGGGGTGAGGTCAACAGTAGACAGTCTTAGATTAAAATTATGGGGGTTTGGGGATGTAACAACCGAGTCAGGTAGTGCATTCCAGGCATTGACCACTCTGTTACTGAAGTCATATTTTCTGCAATTGAGTTTGGAGGGTTTACCTTGAGTTTGTATCTATTGTTTGCTCATCTATTATTGTGGTTGAAGCTGAAGTAGTCATTGACAGGTAATCTCCAAAGAAACATCTTATTAATATCTTTTTTTAAACCACTAGGGAGGATTCCCATTCAGCAATCGGGACAACGACTGGATAGTCAGTGACTGCACTGCTGAAGCAATCAGGGCATTGATGTTACTTGAAGAACAGTGTCCTTTCATAGAAGATCACATAGCTCCACAACGTATCTTTGATGCTATCAATGTGGTGAGTGCAGGGAACCCCAAATAGAAAACATGGCATTATGGTTAATGAGGTTTCTGAGGGCTGGAGGGAAGGTGATAAAACATGCATTTATTTTGGAGTATCTCATTCTGCAGGAGTTGGTGGTAAATGACAACACTTTCTCTTTGACAAATTTGTCCAAGAAGGGATGAGAGAAAAAGTTTGGTCCATACCCAATCCCCACACACGTCTGGTAAACGTGTGGGGATGGATCAGGATCAAATTTTGTGTATCAAATTTGTACACAATTTAGGAAACACTTTTTTCCATGTTGGCAAAATTTTGCAAGACAATCTCAAAGCATTTAAAATTACCAAATACCGTGTTCCCCAGAAAATAAGACAGGGTCTTATTTTATTTTGACACCCCCCCCAATAAACGGCCTTATTTTCGGGCAGGTCTTATTATTTTTGAGGTGCAGGAGGCGGCGAGCGTGGTCACCTCATGGCTGCTGCTATCTTGCAATATTTTCAGGAAAGGCTTATATTAGCACATGCGCTCAAAAGTCTGATTGGGCGTATAATCCGGGGAGGTCTTATTTTCGGGGAAACGGGATAATAAAAAAATCTTATAAAGAAAATTGCATGGGGAAAAAAGCAGTCTTTTGAAAGAACAGGCACAAAAATGGATAGACGAAAAAGAAGGTTAAAAATATAAATGTACAGATTTGGAAACCTGGGGAGAATAAACCATATCCAACAGGTTCAGTTGTCTCAAAGTTAAAGGATCAAAGTTGCAGTCAGACTAAAAAAGTTCTTAATTTTCTGAGAGTCAAACTGAATACATGCTGATAAATAGCACCGACAATAATAAGTTAGTCTGATTCATTCAATTACCTTATATTGTCAATATATTACTATATTTGTAGTAAAAATAAATTTTAATAATTAATTAATGATTTATAAAAATGAAACATATTCTGTTCTGAACTCTCATTTGGCTTTAGTCAATAGCAAGAGAACAGTTAATCCGAGACCATGTTAGGAGTTTCTGTTCTTTTACTCCTCATTTATCTGACATGGTTATGAGGATGAGGATGTGAGAAAAATATACATTATATATTTCTTTTCTGCATGAAGCAAGGCAATTGAAAAAATGGTCAAGAACACATAATAGTAACTGAGGAAAAGTATCATGGAAAGCAGAACTAAATTTCTGTTTGCGGCATGCTGTTCAAATTAGAAGTGCTGTGAAAAATAGAATTTGATAGCCATGAATACAATATTTGTATGAACTGTTTTCTGAGGATATTTTTCTATTGGACATAGCATGCATTTCGACTGAGACAGACCTTATCAGAACTTGGGGCATCAAAAACTGGCTTTGGTTTTCAATTGTTTGTAAAACTGATTGACATGGAACAATGGGTATTTTTAGAGGTGCATTACTACTAATATAATTACACATGAGCACTTAAGAGAACCCAGATAGTCCCCATTTAGTAACCACAACTTGGACCAGCAACTCACTGAGTGAAACTACAGTTGTGCTTATGATCTTATTTCAGCTTTCCTTTTACCTAAGTCAGTGGTTCTCAACCTGTGGATCGGGACCCCTTTGGGGGTCGAACGACCCTTTCACAGGGGTCGCCTAAGACCATTGGAAAACACATATTTTCGATGGTCTTAGGAACCGAGACACCAATTTTATGGTTGGGGGTCACCACAACATGAGGAACTGTATTAAAGGGTTGCAGCATTGGGAAGGTTGAGAGCCACTGACCTAAGTGATGTTGTGTGAAATAACTATTGTAGTGTGATTAAATTATTTGATTAGGATTACAGGTAGTCTTCAATTTACAACCACAACTGAGCCCAACATTTCTGTTGTTAAGTGAAACATTTGTTAAGGGAATTTTGTCCCATTTTACAACCTTTCTTGCATCAGTTGTTAAGTGAATCACTGCAGTTGATAAGTTAGTAACATTTTGTTAGGGGAATCTGGCTTCCCCATTGACTTTGCTTGTCAGAAGGTCACAAAAGGTGAGCACATGATCTTGGAATACCGCAACCGTCATAAATATGAACCAGTTTCCAAGCAACTGAATTTTGATCACATGATCATGGGGAAAGGTCGTAACTGTGAAAAAAGGTCATGTCACTTTTTCAGTGCCTTTGTAACTTTGAATGGTCACTAAATGAACTGTTGTAAGTTGAGGACTACCTGTACCAAGATTTAATAATATTTGGCCAGTAAAATCAGTCTTAATGAATTGAAATGACATTGTTTTTAAAGGAAGGACTAAATCTGTGACGGTGAACCTATGGCTCCTGAAGGCTCCGGAGGGTGAAAACGGCCCTACAGATAAACTGGAAGTCACCGTTCCTGAACTTCCAGTTTGCCCATAAGGCTGGTTTTTCATCCTCCAGAGGCTTCAGGGAAGCCCCTGAAGCCTCCGGAGAGCTGTTTTTGCCCTCCCCAGGTTTCTAGAAAGCCTCTGGAGCCTGGGGAGGATGGAAAAAGTGTGCCAAAAGTGGGGTGGGGGGGTTGTCATGCTGGTTGCACATGCATGCGCACGGGGGGTCATGCATGCATGCGTGCTAGGGTCACATGCATAGCATTATGGTGTCGCACGTCCTCTCATGCCCCCCCCCCCTGTGCTCCCTCCGCTTTTGGCATACAATCCAAAAAAGGTTAGCCATCACTGGACTAAATGTTGCTTTGAGATTTAGAACCGTGGGATCATGTGCTGATCTGCCCTCAACTTTCCTCCACAGCAAATATTCATAAGTAACTTCAAATATTGAATAGGCAGTACATAAACAAAAGGAATGGTGATCTAATTACTCTTGAGTTTTAGGTCATCTATGTGTACAAATATTAACCAAGATATTTTGTTGCTTGATGTAAAGGAGAAGATAACGCTTTCTTTCAAAAGTGAACTTTTACGATATTCCGATAGTGACAGTAAAATATCCGTCATTCTACCTGATTCATAGTACACACAACTGGGCCTGCTAAAATCAACTGTCTAATGCCCCTTGAATTTGTGCCTAATTTTTGTGGGAGGTGTCTAATAACGTCACTTCTAATGCCACCTGTTTCTTCCCACCTCTATTTCGATAAATGTGCAGCTCCTGAACATGAGAAATTCCGATGGAGGTTTTTCCTCTTATGAAACCAGACGTGGAAGCTGGCTGTTAGAGGCCATAAACTGTGCAGAGACCTACGGTAAGAAGAAATTATCAGGTGTTATCTGCAAAATTCAGATTGGAGACCCTGATTGGAATGTAGCTAGTTTAGAGGGCATGGATACGGGCTCAGGAAATGAGTAAATTCCTTCGTTTCCTTCCGGATTGAGAGTACTCTCAATCTGTACCGACAGGCATAAGTAAACCAAAACCAGGAATTGTGTCTGGAAAACTCAGGCTATCCAGTCCAAAATAGTAATTGTTTCAAATTCAAAGAAGGAAGATGAGATGAATTAAGGAAATCTCTCAGCGGTGAGCAAAAACATGTTATTAACCAAAAGACGTGAACATCATTTAAAACCAACCACAGGCAATCATCACTTAATAATTGACTCATGCAACAACAATTTTCAGTTACAACTGTGATGAAAAACTAACTTTGCAACCAGTCCTCACATTTATGTCCATTGCAGGTCTGGAAAGAAAAGGAAAGATGAAATAAGACCATAAGCACAGTTTGGTTTCTCTTTCTGCTGCAAACTCTGACCAGCCAGGTCAACTTCACTTGATGAGTTACGGTTCCAGGTTATAGTTACTAAATGAGGATCACCTGTGTGCTCTTAAGTGTTCATGTCATTTTAATATAACTGAGCTGAAGAATCACAATATCTTGTATAGTTGTCGTATTGGCAGTCCTTTAATGTAGCCAAAATGAAGTCAGCCAGCTTCTTTGGTCACAGAGAGGCTAAGATACTGGAGTATTGCTGCCAGAGAATCCTATTTGAGTTTTCTAGCTTCCTACAACTACTTGCACATGTGACGCTTGCCTTGAAGATGTTCCAGAAATTATAGTGAGATCACAATGCCATGACTAGCTTCTTGATTGAAATCTAGATAGATACATAAGGGTTGGGCAAGTTATTATGCATGTTTATGAGTTTAAGGATTCAGGTTTCAGAACCTACCAATAGTAGGTGACCATACTGAGCCCGAGGAAAGAGTTAAACATCACATCAGTCTTGAGTTCCTTTGCACCCAGATCTGTAGTCATTTGAACAGCCTTGTTTCCTAAGTTATTGCACTTGTCACCACTTCTTTGAATAGTAATCCCCTGCATGAAAAATATGATTTTTGATTAGAAAGGTGGAGCCTTTTCTGAAATAGAATCTATACCATGGGCATTATACTTGATAGCTTTTTGCAAAATAAGTGAGTACATATAGTCTATTTTCCTTCAGGCTTGTGGGCTGCAGAGGTAGCAAGGGGTTCTCTGCCCAATTGCTGGGTGGATGTGGCCATGATAGGCGTGGCCCAGTTGGCCTCCTACACCACAGCTGGGGGGGGGGTTGCCCTCCCCGGGCTCTGGAGCCTTTCCTTGAGCATCTGGGAGGCGAAAATGGCCTCCCCATGCTCCGGAGGCCCTGGAGACCGGAAACTTCTGGTAGGCCCATTTTTGCCCTCCCTGAGCCTTGTGTGCGCCTTGCACTTAACTGCATCCCAAACAGGCCACGTGGGGACTCCTGGGAGAGGTGGATGGGACCAGCCAGGAGTGGGATTTGGGGGTTCTCCGAACTGCACAGAATCTTAGCTAGAGGTTCTCCCGAACCTCTGCGAACCCCCAGCAGCTCACTCCTGGCTTTAAGAAGAAAAGAACTATTGTTCTGTCCTTGTTTTCATCACTAGGCTTGCTATTTTTCAGTGCAATGTTTTTAGATAATTGGTATTACTATTGTAATCTAATGTCATTAATAGAAACCAATAGGAGACACCTACCGTATTTTTTGGAGTATAAGACACTCCAGAGTATGAGACGCACCTTAGTTTTTGGGGAGGAAAATAAGAAGAAAAAAAAATTCTGCCTCTGCCTACCAGCACCCATGGTATTCAGCTGACACATGGTAACAAGGTCAGCCAATGAATAGGCATAGCAACTAAGTCAGCCAATGAGGGCTATTTGGACTCTGAAATTTTCTGTGTGAGCAAGAACGAGACAGGAAGGAGCCTGGCTTAGCCGAGAACTGAAAGTGAAACTGCTTGTGTTTTGTTTGTATTTGCTACCTACCTCCGAAAACCTGCTTTTGGTAAAGTATTGTATATTATTATTATTTTGAATCCTGCTGAATCAGTTACTGTGCTTTCTGAATGTGATTGCTGCTGTAAACTCTGACCAGCCAGGTCAGCTTCAGCACTTATTGCAGCCTGATTCAGCACAGCTGATTGTCTGGTGGATTGGACTGCCGGAATATCCACAATCAGCTGTTTCAGGCTGCAGGGATTGCCACAGACCATTGCTGCCTCTATGCCTCATGTTTTTGGCCTCTGGTGGGGATGGATGGGGCTACATTCAGTGTATAAGACGGACCCAAATTTTCACCCTCTTGGGGGGGAGGAGGGGAAGATGCGTCTTATACTCCGAAAAATACAGTATACTTCAAAAACTTTCTTTATGTTTTCCAGCTGACTGTATGGTAGATCACACCTATGTTGAATGTACCTCATCAGTAATGCAGGGACTGAAACATTTCCAGAAGAAATTCCCAGATCATCGGAGAGAGGAAATCAGGTAGCTGAAACAGAGGAAATTCCCCAAAGCTGAGAAAGAAATCTGTGTTGTAAATTGAAATAGATTTTACTTAGAGCTTAGTAATAATGTACTTATAAATCTGATCCACATTGCCTCTTAGGTGAATCTTGCAACCCTGTGCCTTTACATTTTGAATTGGCAAATTTCAGTATAAATTTTCTTAGGGTTCATTTTCATGTTCACCTAACCACAACCCATAAGTATCCTAGTTATTAATTCTCAGTGGGAGGGGAGATAAATGAGGAATCCACCAGTCACTTACTTTAACTCGTCACTCATTAAAACAGCTAGACGATAGCAAGCTCTTACTACTGAGGCAAAAAGGGAAGAGGAATGAGGGCAAAACAGTGTGTACCAGTATACTTTTCTGCCATTTCAAGGACTAGTAGGTTACACTTTAATACTGCCCAAGAGTGGCCCAAAAGTTAGCAATTAAGTGACATCTCCCTAAATATTTAAAACACAAATACCTTCCACATCAGAAAATGATTTAGAGATTGGATAGTTCACTAATGATTTAACATAGATTAAATACAGAAGTGAAATCCCATTATTGAAAAGATCGAAGTTGCAATTCTGTTACTTATTTTGGAGTCGGTTCAAGAGAGAAGAGGGGCCTGTTAACTATAGTTTGACAATGCAAATTCCCTCTTTATAATATTTAATTAATTAATTTCTTTGCCATACATCTCGCTGCAAGGTAACTTGCACAGACTATTCCTGGAACTCTGTCTAGTTTAGATTTCACAGCCTTCCAATTACTTTATGTTTACTTGCAATCTTCAAACGCCCACACATTTTGGTACAATCTTCAGGTATGCTCATGCACTATTTCATCTAGATTTATTTCAGATAAATTTACAAGGCCATTTCTTTTGCTCTGTCCTCCCTCTAAGCAACCCATGATAAAGTTTCATAAATAGTTTGATTTAGAGATTATGCTCCAAAAGAGGCTAAATATAATAGCATTTAAGACGTGAAAGTTCATACTACATCCTCTGGAAGTTAATACTTTTAGTAGCTTACAAAGAGATGGACAGTATTCAAGTTATTTTGCCTTCAAGGAGGGGGGTGGGCAGCCTGGCCTGCTGTAACACAAATCACCATTACACAAGTTCTGCCACTATACAGGTAGTCCTCGACTTACCATCACAATTCAGTCCAACATTTCTGTTGCTAAGCAATACAGTTATTAACTGAATTTTACCTAATTTTACAACCTTTCTTGCCACAGTTGTTAGGTGAATCACTGCAGCTGTTCAGTTAGTGACATGGTTGTTAAGTGAATCTGGCTTCCCCATTGTCGTTGCTTGTCAGAATGTTGCAAAAGACGATCACATGACCCTAGGACACTGCAACCGTCATAAATATGAGTCTGTTGCCAAGCACCTGGATTTTGATCACATGACCATGGGGGTATTGCAGTAGTTGTGTGAAAAATGGTCATTAGTCACTTTTTTCAGTGTCGTTCGTAACTTCACTAAATTAATTGTTGCAAATTGAGGACTACCTATAAATAATTAACAAGTGAATCTTAAACCTCTCCTGGTTTAGAGGCCAGTCCCTGGAATCCAAGTTTTAAAATCTTGATCACTGAATGTCATTTTTTCTATTGACACACCTTGATTAAAATTCCATCCAGAAGCTTTTCAGTTCAATAGAATAGAATAGAATAGAATGGAATGGAATGGAATGGAATGGAATGGAATGGAATGGAATGGAATGGAATGGAATAGAATAGAATAACTTTATTGTCACTTTGAATGTACACCAATTGGCATACATTAATAATGAAATTTCATTGCATACAGCTCTTAAAGGGTCACCATCTCCAATTTTACACTTACATAAACATGACAAGGTAAATAAATAAATAAATACAAAATTATGTATATACCAACATATGACACAGAGAAACAAGATTACAGCACAATCTAGTTATATATGTTTATGGCACTATCTTAACCAAACCCTTTTATTTCTTTCTCTTCAGTGATACACTCCATAAGGGTCTGCAATATTGTCGTAATACACAGAAAGCAGATGGATCCTGGTTAGGGTGAGTTGCTTCCCATGGCTACTCAATGAATTTAGTTGCACTGCGCTTACAACATTTTGAAAAGGTTACTTTCACGAAAGGAAGGCATCTTCTTTAGTTTGTATTCATCCAGTGCTTTGCACAAGTGACACAACCGTTTAAAAACATCCTACGTTAAGACACAATGGGTAAAAACATGTTCAGTTATGGTGCTGTGCAACCTGAATCAAGTGGAGGGTTGCAACAGGGGATCAGGGCGCATTTTGGATGAAAACTTTGTAGGAGTCAGGTTTAAAGCAGAGGTGGTATGCTGCCGGTTTGCACCAGTTTGGGTGAACTGGTAGTGGTGGCGGCGCGAGGCTCCGCCCGCCCACCCTGACATTATCACAGACATTTGCTCCTACTACCGAACTGGTAGTGAAGATAATATGATACCATTACTGGTTTAAAGCTTTAAGAGCTTCCCAACTTCCCCCAAAGAGGGAGCTGAACCCATCACACTATCTGCACTTTGTTCAAAAAGCATTGATCTTAGTACATTTCCGTACTTGATTGGTTCATGGATCTCTCTTCCTTGCAGGAGATGGGGTGTGTGTTTCACATATGGCACTTGGTTTGCATTGGAAGCATTTGCATGCTTGGGATACACTTACCATAATGGGTAAGTAAGTTGCTTTTCTAGCAGAATATTAGGCTCAATGATTGACTGACAGCACCTCCATTTTTTACTTTGGAATGAGACAGGTGGACATACATTTATTCTGCTTTGTTGAAAACTCAATGTTAACTCCCTCAATTAATCTGGGTAGTTCATGGCCCATATTTCATATTTTTATAAGCTTTAGAAAAATCTGATTCACTTTAATATAGATAACTATACCAGGCAGCAAATACAAAACAAATAAACCAACAAAAAAAGCACACAAATTAAATTTGATATGATATACACAAATGGTATGGTGAGGAAGAAAAACCGTTTAAGAAACAGCACTTTTAACAGGATGTTATTCTATAATTCCGTTCTTTCATTTAGTTTCCAAGTTTGGAGAAGATAGTGTGAAAGTTTGAAGGTATGAAACAGTGAGATAGGAAATAATCATGCAAAAGATAAAGCGATTTCTGAGGGTTACATATTTCTGATTTCCTGCCACTTTCTTTCTCATTATACATAAAGAAAAATAAGTCATTTCACTAGTAGTTTCTCCTGCTGGTTTTCATCATAAATGTTTCACCTAAATGTTGTGTTGCCTGGAATTCACTTGAATGGAACCCAGTCCCATTATGGAACAGATCAAATCACAGAATCATAGGATTAAGACAGGACCTTGGAGGTCTTCTAGTCCAACCCCTTGCCCAAGGCAGTTATCAACTATATCATTTTTTAAAAGAAAATTAGTACGTGTCATATTTTCCAGACTGGCATGCAGCGAGGTGACCAAAGCCTGTGCCTGGCTGGTCTCCAAACAAATGAAAGATGGCGGTTGGGGAGAAGAATTTGAATCCTACAAGTTTCGCAAATATATTCAGCATACCATTTCCCAGGTCCACCAGACTGCATGGGCTCTGTTGGGATTGATGGCTGCTAGGTAAGTGCAAAGACCTACCAATGTTTCTTTTAGGGAACCCGGATGCGAAGGAAAGGAACACAAATTAGCACTAGGCAGTAATCCTTTTGGATGTTTTAACTTGCCAAGCAATTTCCAGAAGATACATGAAACTTAAATTTTCTCTTTTGTCGAAATGTTACTGGCATTGTAGTAATATCACATTAGAAATTCTGTATAATCTCTGGACTCCAATAGTGGAGGAATAACTACCCAAAGTTTTAGAGGATTGTTGTTTTCATCCTGATTGTCAGATTTGGAAGCCATTTTTTTATTTTAGCTTCCTGACTGCCACATATTTTAGCCTGGAAAATCGGGAAGGTGTTTTTTTGTTTTTTGTTGTTGTTGGAGCAGTGGAAACTTAGCCATAACAACTTTCTTTACTCAATTGTCAAGGACATTTGCCTGCACCTGGATGGGAGTGACGGGATTGTTTCCAGTTGTGTTTGAAGAATAGATTGGACCATGTGATGAACTTGTGGGTGTTGAGCAGGGTTGTGAACTTTCAACGGGGTGGGGAAAACTTGGATGCTTTCAGATTCGGGGTTTCCCAGATGTGCCAACATGGCATCTCTAATAAATTGGAACTTTGAGGAACTTCAGACCTTAGAGTTTTATTTTGTTGAGGGTGTTTCTTGGAACCTTGACACTGATCTTTCTAACTTATCTTAGTAAAAAAAAATCATTCTTGTTCTAGAAAACCAAAACCAAAACTTTCTGACTGAGTCTCTGCTGTCAGAACGAATGACCATTGTTCCATTTGCCTTGCAGGTATCCCGATGTTCGTGTTCTAGAAAGGGGGATCCAAGTTTTGATTGACAAGCAGCGAGCCATTGGGGACTGGGCTCAGGTGTGTGAATAGCTGTAGTTTTTATCCAATCAGGTAGAGCAGGGTGGCTCATATGGTTAAGACGCTGGGTTGGAGGTTAGCAAGCCTGTGTTTGAGACCTGAGTGCTGTTGCACAGTGGGGTGGGTGTCCACCATTCACTCCAACACCTCAATGCAGACATGAAAGGAGCCCCCACAAGTGTCCCTCAGGCAACAGTGATGTCACCAGCTATCTGGAGGGGCCTTTAAAAAGGGTGCCTCTGACAAGAACGGGACAGGAGCCAATCAGGTCTTCCAAATGTACAAATGCAAATACTAAGAGACTGAGATAGATAATATATTTTCTTTTTGATGTCGTTGCTGCTAGAAAGATGCTCCCCCACTGTTGGTTTATTGCAACATCTGTAATGCAACATCTGTAATGTGTGATAGCAATATGACGGGGGTGGGGGGGCAACCTGCTAATTTTTGCTGTCCTCTCCCTTGCACTGGACTAGCCCTTTCCCCAAAAGCTTCCTTGGGAGATACCCATCTAAATGAAAACATGGAAACATTCACATTCTTAGCACAACACAACATGTAAGACCAAGACAAAGATTAGTGTGATTTGGTAGGAAAGGTGCGTTCACTTGTCCTTCAATCAGCAGCTTTCTTGTAACACAAAGGCGGCGACAATGGTGAATTCATTTGCTTAGATCTGGTTTTGCCATACAGAATTTGGATATTTGCTCTGAGATGGCAAAATATTTTTCAGAGGACTAAGTTACACATTACAGTTCTAAAACATGGTGAAGTAAATGTCGGCACTAGTATTAAAAAAAAAAGAAGAAGAAGAGCTGTACTGATTAAGAAAGATTAATTTTCTTTTTTAACACCCTCCTGGTGTCTGTCTTCCTCTCTGCTGGTTGAGGAGATTATTTTGCCTAGTCTAATAAGAAGGCTGCCTTGACTCCAAAGAGTTAGAGAGCTGATACATTCACCTTATTTAACAACTAAGTTCTGGGCAATGTATGAAAGAGGTTTGTTTTTTGTATGAGTAACTATCACATCTTGTTGTTTGGGATTTTATCTTTAACTAGCTGATAACCCAGCATTGCCTGGGTATTTATTTATTGGAGAAAATGTCTGGACCAAATGTAATTTCTAATGTTGGATTTTCCCCCTTACCAGAGTGAACTTGTGGAGTACTGTGAAGCCATTGCCATGGCAACTCCACTGTGCCATACAGTAGAAGCATTTTACGCCAGTACAGTAGAAGGCATTTTAACACACAACAGACTTCATCTTAATAGAACACCCCCCCTGAGGGGTGTTAGGGATGCCTTAACCCCACAGTATTTTTTTCCATAGAGTAAGTCATCTGTGTACCAAGTTTGGTTGAAATTCAATCTTACACGGGAGAAGACCCAAATACAACAAGACCAGCATGCATATATATATTCAAATCCCAGTAAGGATATGGCTAGCTGATGAGAGCTAATTAGCTCGAAATAGATCTATACTAGTCTCCCTTTATTTATTTATCAGTACAAATACAACATATATATATATATATATATATATATATATATATATATATATATATGTGTGTGTGTGTGTGTGTGTGTGTGTGTGTGTGTGTGTGTGCGTGCGTGCGCGCGCACACACACACACACACACACAGAAAGAGAGAGAGAGAGAGAGAGAGATGTGAAAGCATTAAAGCATAAGCAGGCTTTTTAGGACATTTCTTTCTTGCCTTTTCTTAGGGTGACATTGCTACCGGATTCTACAAAGCTGGCACCCTCCATTATTCAGCCTACCGCAACATCTTCCCTATTTATGCATTGGCTCGTTTTACCCATCTTTATCCTGATAGTCCTCTTGCTAACCAACATCTGAAGAATGGACCAATACATAATTCCAAGGAGGGCCAGACAAAGAAGCACTGAATAAGATTTATCAACATTCCAGGAAAAGTCAGCCTTGCTGTTTACACCATCATAAGATGTTTATCTTTTAACATTTTTGCTAAAGTATCAGCTAACTGGCTTTAAAAAAAAAACTGGATTAGTAGACTGAAATACTGTATTCACATTTTGCATTTCTATTATTTTTTTGTAAGCATCATTTTCTCAGTGCCTTCATGTCAAGTAATAAGGAGAGAGCCAAGGGAGTCTGCCATTTTTGCAAGCAGCAGTACAAAATACTTGTGTGGAAGTGAGTTTTGGCTGATGCCCAAACCAGTCAACCTAGCTGTCTCTGAAAATTTGCTCCTCCTGATTGCCACCCCACATGAGGAAGAAGATTAGGGGATGTTTTCTGCTAGTGGTTTTGGGGATGGAGGAGACAAGAGAGTAAGAACGTTGAGTAATATATTCATATTTGTTCTTGATGTGGAATAAATAAGGATAACATAATTTTCTAATATTCTGTTTGTATCAAGGTAGATACTGCCAATGACAAGAGTAAATTTCATGGTAATAATTTCATGCCAGCTCAAAAACCATTAGGTAGAACATTGACTTGGCCATGAAAAATTGTCAGAAGATACTGACAGCTGGTAGAGGACAGGGAATTTGAGAGAATCAGAGAGGCAACTGAGAGACTATGAAAGCTGAAGTCTAAAACAAGTGACAGCTATCAAATTTAGGGAGGCTGGACTGAAGATATATAAGGCATATACAGTATGTTCTTATATTGTAATGCAGTTTGGGTCCTACTCAATGTCTTTTGGAGATCTTCCAGAACCCAACATGTATTTGCCATAATTCTATTTTGTGCATAAGACAAAGAGATTTGAGATGTAAGATATAAGATAAAATATAAATGCAGTAGTATAATAAGTAAAATTGACAAAGAATTAAGCAGGTGTGTACGCATGTACTACACATTCTCTTTGTCACAAACCCACACAAATAGTAGCACTTCTTTGATTCCAACTGAAAATGGCTTTTTGAATTAAGTAGGACTTTTAGAAATTATACTGTATGAATTACTGTTGGATATCTAATTTAATTTGGGGAGTGACACACACACACACAAAGATGAAGATGATATGATGAAATACCTCTGGATCTGCTTTCTGTCTTGGTATGCCTGCATAGCTTACTCTTGTAAGTTGCCCAGAATTGCATTATTGGGAGAGGTGTGGCATATAAATTTAATAATAATGATGAAGATAATGATAATAATAATAGTTTTTGTATTAGAAAGCTGATTCACACATTATCTATGGGGAAGGGTGTTTTCCATATTCAAGAAGCTGTAGCTTGCATTTGAAAAATATTTCTTATGTGTGTTTATGTATATAATTAAACATTAAATGGAGATAGCTTAAAAGTGTAATGAGTGATAGGTTTTTCACCTCAGATCAGACCAAGAGAGGGTGATTAAATACCAATTGTGCTGGCCATGGGAGCTTTTGCACCAGAAATTTGTATATTCATAGTGGGGTTTATGCTGCAATTGTCATATTCTGATATTAGAATGAAGATCATGGATTTTTTTTTGAGTTGACATACACATTAGTTTGCCATTTGAATAAAATCAAAATGTTTACCATCATTTTCTTCCAATAAATACTTTCTAATTTAAGGCATATGATAGTGTAGTTTTATGTTCTCTGCTTTCTGACACGGTGAAACGCTCCAGCTACCTGGCCTTGATTTTGTTGGGGAAAGACTCATTGGTGAATTATGACATTTTTAAAAATAAATTACAAATGTTATAGAATATAAATGGAAGCAAAAGAAATATTAAATATACTAAAGATATAATCAGAACCCTTGCACATCAGATTCCTAAATTGTCAAACAAATACGGGTTTCTTTTTATATCTAACTAGCCAATAACCTGGGCATTGCCTGGGTATTTATTTACAATGTCTGGACCAAACGTAATTTCTAATGTTGGATTTTCCCCCTTGCCAGAGGGAGCCCCCTTGTGGAGTACTGTGAAGCCATTACCATAGCAACACTACTGTGCTGCACAGTAGAAGCCATTTTAAAGTACAACAGGCTGTATATTAACAGAACACACACCCTGAGGGGTTTTAGGGGTGTCTTACCCCCTCGGTAATTGTTTCCAGAGAGTAAGTCCTGTGTATCAGGTTTGGTTGAAGTTGCTCCAGGCATTCCAGAGTTATGCTGGAACATACACACACACAGCCCTCTTTTGGATAATAATAGCTACCTCATTCAAACTAAGAGAGCAAGATTCTTAAGTGGCTTGTAACACACATGGGAGGTTGTGGCCATTCAGATGCAGTGACGTGCGGTGAGCTTTACGGCTGGTGAGGCTGGTGACGTCATCAGGAAGGCGGGGAATGGGACCACGTGTGCTGGAGCCTGAGGCTGCCTCAGCCTCAAGTACACGTGATCCCATTCCCCGCCTTCCTGAGCGCGCTTCGCCGGCTCGCGTTCCGCAATCCCCAACAGCAGCTGCTTTTCTGTGCGTCTGGCGTTTAGGACATCCGGCTATCTACCTAAATGCCAGATGCACAGAAAAGCACTGAAAAGCACTTTGCCTCCAAGCCACTTCGTGTTGATGATGTCGCCGACGTCGCTGCTAGGCGCGGCCGGACGGAGGTAACCAGAGTGGCGCCGAGGGGTCCGGGCGGACGAAAGAGCGAGCGAGCGAGCGATGGAGGATCAGGCAGCCTGATCCTCGGTCGCTCGTCCGCCGGACTGCCTCGGCGCCACTCTCGCTACCTCCGTCCGTCCGTGCATGGCAGTTATGGCGATGTCATCAAGCCCCTGCCACTTCTGGACGTCTATTGCAGTCGCGAGGAGCGCGCAAAGTACAGCGGAGGCAGGAAGGTTATTGGCGCTTCCGAGAACCCTCCTGCCTCCGCCAGTTGCCCAGATGGCACCGCCCCACACGCGCTCCTCCTCCTCCCTCCTCTTCCTCTTATATATATGAAACTCCCTTGTGGATATTATTATTATATATTATTATTTCATGATGAGAGGTGAGGCTCTGCCTCCCCTGCCTCCAATGACCGCACGTCCTTGTTCAGATGTTACTGAACTCTTAGCATCTCATTAACGACCTGTAATCTGCTAAACAATGGAATCTGCAATGGTATTCATTATTGTTAGACTAGCTTCAAGTAGATATCAAAGAAATAAACAGGGTGGATCTACTTAGCACTTAGACTGAAGGACCACTAGGAAAAATAGGAACCGTAAGCTAGACTGGGAAGTAAAAAATACTCCTGGAAGAAGACAAGTCAATCACTTCTATCATGTGGTTAGGAAAACAACATGGATATTAAAAGTCAAGCTCAGTTTGAAGGCGCTTTAGTTACCTGGAGGCATAAATGGGACTGCAGCATAAATCAGGAATCTTCAAACATTTTTGTCTAAACCAGTGGTTCTCAACCTGTGGGTCGCGACCCCTTTGGGGGTCCAACGACCCTTTCACAGGGGTCGCCTAAGACCATCGTAAAACACATATTTTTTTGATGGTCTTAGGAACTGAGACATCGCTCCTCTATGGTTGGGGGTCACCACAACATGAGGAACTGTATTAAAGGGTCGTGGCATTGGGAAGGTTGAGAACCACTGGTCTAAACATATGTTAAATAACCGTTGTGGCACAGAGCAGTATTGCAGGCTAATTCTGCTGACTACCAGCCGTTTGATCCTGTTCGGCTCAAGGTTGAAGCAACCTTCCATCCTTCCAAGGTTGTTAAAATGGGGACCCAGATAGTTGGGTGCAAATGCTGACTCTCTAAACCACTTGGAGAGGGTTATGAAACGATATATAAGTCCTATGGCTAAAGAACCCATTTTCATATGCTAAGATCTGCAGCTCAAAACCGGTTCTAATGTGGAGGCTGTGGTACAGTATCAGCACTATGTAAAGTACAGACTCCCTGGCTTAAACATTTCACTTATTTTTCATAAGTTCTTTGTTCCTTACTCTCTTTTCTCTGACACCTTGTCTGACTCTTGTAAGAATTTGATTAGGTTTAAAAACGAGTACACTAATTTTGCTCAATGCAAATGAAGATAATATGCTCAAACACTTCTATATGCGCAAGATTCAATGCACCCATATTTCTGAATGTATTTTTTTAAAAAAAAAAGACACAGAGAGAAAGAACAGATGTTTTTGAAGATCACCATAACTCTGGTTTCTCCAAAGGTACATAAGGGTTTTGAGTCTCTAGAAAGCATTATGGCTCTCAAACATATAGTTTCTTTCTGCTTAATAAAGAGAGTTTAACTAGTGGGGTAGTAGATAAATGAAGAAATACTTGAAGCAGCAGGTCAAAAAGAGAATGAACGTTCACTCAGCCTGGCTCGATTAAAATCACATTTCATGGTCTCAAAAAGCAGCTTCACTAGTTCTGTCTTCCCTCGAGCCAGCATAGCTTTGGAAAGTTCAAGCACCTCACTGGTGTGATGCCGACAGACCAGTCGAAGTTCCTGCTGCACTTGCTGGCTTGGATATTTCTCTTCCGCCTTCTTCACCCACAGCTCTACCTCCTTCATTAGCATCTCCATGTTAATCCTCTTCTGAGCAAACAGGGTAAGCAGCAGCTCCATTAAGTACCGGAAGCTCTCTCTGTGTGTGGAACCCACATCGTCCAGCTCTATGGCTTGCTTGAAGCACTCCATGGCTTCCAAAGTCTTGTTTTTAATCCAAAGACATTTCCCTTTCAGCACCTGGAGTTCAGGCAAGACATTTCCCAGGTCTAATTCCATGGCTTTAGTAAGGAGCACAAGGGCTTTGTTGAGGGCATTTTCATCCACAAGGAAAAGCTCCTGCATAGCATCTACTCCCAGGTAGTAATATACCTAGAAATTTTAAAAATGGGAGAAAAAAAAGGTCATACATGTTTTAAAAAGCATCATCAAAAGAATCAAGAAGTCCACAGAATGTGGAAAAGCGCAATTGTAAACTTCAGTGCTTTAAGAAATGCCCCCCCCCCCACTGCATCTGTGATGGATCATGAAATATTTCACAAGGAGGAATATCTTGAATTGCAAAGTTTTGACAACTTTAGCGTGAGACTCTGATCAGTCTGCAGATATGAAGAATTAGCATGCAGAAAGTTTATTTTTATTTTTATTTATTATTCATATTTATATATAGAAAGTCCTGGTATATTCCTTCTATTATGGGAAGGACTGTTACTCCTTTTTTTCTTTTTCTTCTTTCTTTGGTCAACATACCATGAATTTAATGATACCAGTTAGGAAGCAAGGAAGTTCTGTTCTTCTATACTTTTAGAAGTTTCTTTTAAAAAAAGGGTGTGTGTGTTAGAGCTTAACAGAGATATTTTTGCTGGGATGTGGGCCTCAAAACTCATAGAAAATGTCAGATCTATTATTTAGCAATATGCCCCAACATGTTGCTTGCGCTATCTTGCACTGCTAGAAGGTATGTCAAAAGGATATATGGATGAAGTTGGTCATGCTTGCCTTGGACAAACTCTTTAATAGAGAATTACCCTAAGATAATGCTGCTGCAGAAGAGGTTTAATAAGCCAATGCAGAAGCTATTTGGCAGAAAATGGAAAGAAGACCATGCTACAAGAATAGAAACAACAAAAAAAGTTGGTGACCCTGAATCAAATCAGGCGGATGTTATCAAGAAAAGTTCTGGGATGGGGAACTTGTCGAAAATAAGAGATTGGACTTCCATTTGTCAGAATGGTGTAGGGTTTCCTGCTTGGGCAGCAGGTTGGACTAGATAACCTACAAGGTCCCTTCCAACTCTGTTAATCTGCTAAAACCAGCAGACAGCCTGATCTTCCCCGGGGTGGTGGTTCTCCACAAAGTTGGCAAGAAAAAAGCAGCACTTCCTTGCTTCAGTAATCCAAAATCCCTGAAAGCTGAAAATTTCAGAATACATCTGCCCAAATCTGCCCAAAGTACAAGGATCATGTTGCATCTCTATTAAATAAAGAGACTTGGGCTGTGTGGTTAGGCTGGTTAATGTGGTTAGGTTATTTCTATGAGCTGGATTGTGTTCAAAGCCACCAGTGCTGGATTTGGTTATCTGCAGTTGTGGTTTTAACCCTGGAACTCCACCCAGAGTCACTTTTGGGAGATGGATGCCCTTACTATTATTACTACTGTACCAGAGGTGGTATTCAGCAGTTTCTGGCCAGTTCTGGAGAACCGGTAGCGGAAATTTTGAGTAGTTCGGAGAACCAGTAAATACCACCTCTGATTGGCCGTGCCCCAATCTATTCTCTGCCTCCCGAGTCCCAGCTGATTGGGAAGGAATGGAGATTTTGCAGTTACCTTCCCCTGCCACACTCACCAAGCCACACCTACCAAGCAATGCCACGCCCACCAAGCAACGCCCACAGAACCGGTAGTAAAAACATTTGAATCCCACCACTGTACTGTACTACTACTATTTCTAAAAAAAACCCTAAATTTTAGGGTTCAGCAGCACATAGGAAACAAAAGAGACCTTAAGAATTTAGGGTAACTTCTCTCACTATCTCACTATCCATCATTTTTGTAACACTATCTCTAAATTTTATGTTGTTCTGTGAGGGCTTTCCTAGAATAAATGAAGGTGAGGAACATCCCAGGTGTTTATCCTTCTACCAAAATGGCTCACCTAACACCTTCCTTAGGACTCTTTACAGTATCATGTGTAAATATGTATCTAAACCAGAACTTAACTGGATTGCTTGTACAATATATGTATATGTGTATGTGTATGTCTACATGAATGTATATCTACGGTGTATGTAGTAGAACTTTTAAATCAACATACCTATGCTTTAAATACAGTACATTTGGTCTCTGACTAGTGTGGTCTTTTTAATCTGATTTTTTTTCTACTAAAGAAAAGTATGTTGAATGTCTGTTATTTTCTGCTGGTTTTAAATATTGCAAGTTGCATTTTTAAAATTACAGTTATTCTGTTTTTTTCAGACTTAGAGTATTTTGTGACTGGTGTGTGTGTGTGTGTGTGTGTGTGTGTGTGTGTGAAGAGCAGTCAAAGTGATGTAAGCAATATTGAAGCATTTTGGTGCAGAATTTCCTCACTCGGCAAGGAGCTGAGTGTCCAATTTGATGTTCTAAGTACTTGTGGATATTGCTATTCTTGATTGGTTGTATCAGTTTAATAAATCCATAAACAGGTATTTTTAAAAATGGGAGCAAATTGATTTTGAATAAATAAACAAGAACATTTTTAGCTCTATATTGTAGTTTGCTGAATAACAACGTTTTATTATTTGGTTAGGCTTCTAATCTATCATCACTAGACTTCAAGGTAGCCTTTTAAAAGGGGTTCCAACATCATTGTTTTCTCCTTGTGCATCGCACCTCTCTTTCCATCAATCCTTCTGCCTCGTTTTGTCAGGAAAAACAAATGGAATAGCTACCCAAAGCCTTTGGTTTGGTACCCAAAGTAGTTTAGTATTCTTCATCTGGAAGTTCCTGAAAATAGTGAACTCAGTGAAAATATATGGACAGCATGGATGATTTCACTTACCTGGCCAAGATCAATGTAAGTTTTCACGCAGGGGTGGACTTTGATGACTTTTTCAAGATCAACTTTGGCCCCCAAAAGGTTGCTCTGGTCTGGCATTTCAGCCAAGCCCATCTTCACACGTTCCACATCCCGCAAATACAGTTTAATCAGCATCTAAAGATAAATGTATAGCGCTCAGTTGACTGCTGAAACCTTGGGGAGCTGCTGAAAGAGAGAAATTGACCTCATGTGGCTTTCTCTGCTTTTGAGCCTCCTAGAGGGGAGCAGAGGGGTATGATCTGTCTAATGGCAGTGCTCCTCCACCTTAAGATATGTGGACTTTAACTCTCAGAATCCCCCAGTAGCATAAGTAGCTCAGGTTCTGCGCGTTGAAGTCCACATCTTAAATTTGCCTAAGTTGAGAAATACTGGCCTAAGGAAAAAGTTGCTAACTAACACATTCACTTAGAAAATAACAAGTGGCAAACTACCAAACAACTATACCAAGGCAGATGTCTATGGAGATTCAAGATTGTCTCTTGAAAAAAGCACCTTTGGGCATACCAAGGCAGGGAGTTTGGGTTGAAAACCTAGGGCTTCTAGGTGAGGAGTTCTGAAACCTTCAGACTTTCAATGTAGTTGGTCAAATTGTCTGCTACAGCTCCTTTTAATGTCAATGTCATCTAATGTGTATACAAATGTATATAGCAATAGCAAAAACAGCACTTAGACTTATATACCGCTTTACAGTGTTTTACAACCCTCTCTAAGTGGTTTTACAGAGTCAGTATATTGCCCCCGACAATTTGGGTCCTCATTTTACCACCTCAGAAGGATGGAAGGCTGAGTTAAACTTGAGTCTGGTGGGATTTGAGCTGCTAAATTGCAGGCAGCCGGCAGGCAGCAGATGTAGCCCGCAGTACTGCACTCTAACCATTGCACCACTGAGGCTGTTTTACCTTTTTAAAAAAATTCTGTTCAATTGTGTCGAATTAGTTTGATGTCATAAAATATTTTTTTTAAAGGCATTGGATCCTTTGGAAATGTTATCACTGGGTAGGACTGCACTAACAAAATAAGCACTAACTTAATCATCTATACAAAAAATATCCCCAGGTGTTTTGCTATGTGATCAAGTGAGTTGTTTTAAGGACGAGCTACCTACCTTAGCACGCATACAATATGCCTGCCAGTTAAGTCCTGGATCAGGGATTACATCCAGAGCCATGTTGCAAACTGCCATTGCCATCTCTAGCTTGCCAAGGAAATGGAAGATTTTTGACAGGCGGTTGAGAACAGGAGGATTATCTCTAGCAACCTCTATTGCCTTAAAAGCAAATACATTTTTCTCCATTAATCACCAGTTGTCATGAACAGGGAAAGCTATTTGTTATATTCACAATTTGGACACAGGTTAAAAGGTGGAGTTCTTTGACCACTTGCGTTAGGTGGCAAGTGAGTCAAAGACAGGATTTCTCTACTATGTTAATATTTGTTGTTACTGTAAAAGCCTGGCTACTCATTTTGACTTAATGTCCAAGAAAGTTGTTGAATTCAGCAACCATTTTCACAGTCACCCCACCTGGATGCTGCATTAGATTACATTTTCCATAATCATTAGCCAGGTGATTGGGCTGAGACCATTTGTAATCCAAGACATGTAAAGTTCCCCAGCTGTCTGCCAAGACATTTATAATGCCACTTTGGACATGCCCTCATCTTTAATTCATGGCTGAAAAAGAATACTTGGTTAGTTCCCTATAAGGAACTGAAGATTTAGCAAAGCAATAGAATAGCAATAGCACTTAGACTTATATACTGCTTAATAGTGCTTTATAGCCCTTTCTAAGCAGTTTACAGCTTAGATTGCCTCATTTTACTGACCTTGGAAGCAGTGACGTGCGGTGAGGTTTATGGCTGGTGAGGCTGGTGATGTCATCAGGAAGGTGGGGAATTCTTAACAAGGCGCCGGCCACGACTTTCCAGGGTCGTTTTGCGAGCAAGCTGGCAGGGAAACGGTAGTCGACGGTCTGAAAACTTTCTGCTTTTGCGAGCAACTTCCCATAAACCTGCCATTGCTCAGTGCGAGGAAGGGAGCCGCTCGCGCATGCGCATTCGCCCTGGAACATGAGCTCCGGCGTCAGAACCCGACAGAAGGCGGGGAATGGGACCACGTGTGCAGGAGGGAGACTGAGGCTAGAGGAGCCTCCTGCACCTCCCTCTGTCCTGCACATGTGGTCCCATTCCCCGCCTTCCTGAGTCAACATGAATGGGACCACGGCTCATGCAGTCCCATTCCCCGAGGCTCCTCAGCGCCTTTTCCCTTTTTTTTTCATGATGAGAGCGGTGAGGCTCTGCCTCCCCTGCCTCCCCTGACCGCACGTCCCTGCTTGGAAGGATGGAAGCCTGAGTCAACCTTGAGCTGGTGAAAATCAAACTGCTGGCAGTCAGCAGAATTAGCCTGCAATATCGCATTCTAACCACTGTGCCACCACAAAGAAAAGGCATATTCAATTATTTTAGACTTGGTTAATGTTTAAAGCTTTAGGAATATTTCTTATATCAGTGAGCTAGCATTACAGTAGAATATAAGCAAATGAGCAACATGCCTCCTCTTCCTCCTTTATAATTGTGAAGCTTGGAAGAAGCTTTTTGCTTCTCTTGCTTGCATACAAAGGAGACGATGAAACCAATAACATCATCCTTTCCTTATGATCCTGAAGTATTTTTTCTGGGTGCACCCTCCTTGTTCTAAGTACTCCTTCCTACGTTAAAAAAAAAAAGGAATGGGGCATAGTATGTGTTGCCCCCACATTTCTGTGAGGACTGAAACTTCTCCCCACATCAATGCCCCAAACTTCCTATCTTAAAAATAAGATTTGAAGGACTGTCAACACCTCTTAAAGAAAATTGCATGAACGGGATTGTGATCAAGCAAAATTTCCTGTTTAGCATTCTGCAGATACTCATGCAAATGGCTGAGCTTGTACTATCTAATGCAGGCTGAGGTTGCTAGCATAGAGATGGAAGTACCAAGCTCAGGTTAGATTACCAACGCAACCACAATTCTTTGTACTTGCTTCCAACTAACCAATCAGCAAGCTCCCTTGCTATGCATTTCCCCTTCCCCTTGCAATGAAGTTTAGGTGTTTCTGTGCTCAATTGAGAAGGGAAGGATAAACCTCACTCACAGTGTTGAGAGAAACAATTAACTTTGAATCCCACTTGTAAAATGGAAGAAAATGGTGACGGAAGATATAGTGCTAGTTATGTATTATGCAGTAGGAAGAACATTAAACAAAGAAGCATGGAATATATTATGAACCATGGTGGCACAGTGGTTAGAATGCAGTATTGCAGGTTAACTTTGCTCACTGCCAGGCGTTCAATCCTGACAGGCTCAAGGTTGAGGTTAGCCTTCCATCTTTTTGAGGTTGTTAAAAATCCAGATTGTTGGGGGCAATATGCTGACTCTGTAAACCACTTAGAGAGGGCTATAAAGCATCGTGAAGCAGTATATAAGTCTAAGTACTATTGATTTTGAAATATTGTCTTTAAAAAAATGTTGGGAAACTGGGTACCATTCCAATCTTTGTCTTTTTGTAATGATTAATTATATCAGCCTACCTTTCCAAAGCAATCCAGGGGATCAGTTCCAGCATAACCACAGTCATTAATGCCCGGGGGAGTAGTTGAGAAAGAATATTTCCTTTCTAGTAGCATCCCAAGATAGCACCAGGCTACAGCTAGAGAAAAAATAAGATATACTTCAGACCAGATCATTCCATTCAAAAATAAAGGGGAAGTTTCTGCCTTATTATTAATCTTAATGTTTTACTTATTAATTGGAGACAGGTCCTGGGATGATATACTGTAGGTATAGAAAGGGTTTTCCACATCAGAAAATTCTGATGCATTCTAGCTAAGCCAGTTTACTCCTGGTTAATACCTGGATGGAGAACCATCAAGGCAATATAGACCTGTAGGGCAGACTATGAAATTTAAAAGATACCCTGGAGGATAACTCCAAACTACTTATGCAATGCTGCCAAGATACTGACTTGATGGACAGGGATATGTGCATCAAGTCACCGAGAGTTGAGTTCACTTGTGAGAGTCGTGCATTAGAGCATTTCTCTTTTCTTCTCTGCTTCTGAACATCTAAAGCTGATGGAAAGTAGAGATCAGCTTACATTTGTTGCAGCTCACATTATGTAAATAATTGCAATAAGTAAATGCCCACATACAATACTTACATATTCATTGTTCTGTTTATATCGCTCTGCATTTAAAAAAAGTCATTTGTATGCCTGCATATATTATTCTAATCAATAGATGCCTGGACTGTTTTTTTTTCAACTGAAAAGACCCTGGGTATAGCAACAAAAATGCTAGAAGAGTATAGAATGTTCTTTCAGATCCATGACATTATTGAGACTAAAGCATTTGAGTATGCAGAAGTGATTGCAATCAAACTGGGGGTAACCCTTCTGATAATGTGCGTGAATGAAGGAGAAACTTCCTAATGGGGAGAACAATTAACTAGTGGGACATCAGAAGTTGTGGATGGTTCATCACTGGAAGTTTTTAAGAAGAGACTGGAGAGTCACTTGTCCAAAATGGTATAGGCCAGGGTCTCCTGCTTGAGCAGGGGGTTGGATTAGAAGACCTCCAATATTCCTTCCAGCTCTTTTCTAATTGATTGACTGATTGAAATTGGGCTTGTAAAAAATGGAATTGTTGTATGTATATTAGCATGTGCATTTGAGTGTTATAGAAAATGAGCCATATTGGTCCATGGCAACAACCAGTCTGTCTTCCCTGTCTTCTCCTTCTCTATCCCAATTTAAAAACCTACATCAATTGAGACACTCTATGGATATGATCAAGTGAGTTGCAGCATACAAGCTTATGCTTCGTCAAATTGTTAATCAGAAAAGATGCTACCAGATTTTGGGGTTTGTGTGTATATATGTGTGGCAAGCAAATACATGCATTCTGGCAATGGTATCCCACTGTTCTGACCTGGCTTAATCCTTGCGGGCTAATGATCAATGAATCATTTCCCTACCTCTGTAGTGTAGATTAGATGACTTCAGTACTTGTTGAAGCAAAACCAGAGTTCTGTTGAAAGCTGTCAGTCTCTTCTTCTCATCCTCCCCTTTGTTCATCCACACCCCATCTAGTCTGAAGCAAAAAGAGGAACTGATATCATTCATACATACAGATGTGTATAGGCAGGATTTGCTGAACTGATTGGCAACATACTTAAAAAAAAATCCCTATAGCCGTGATGGTGAACCTATGGCACGCATGCCAGAGAGGACACACAGAGTCCTCTCTGTGGGCACGCGTGCCATCGCTAGCTGCTCTTCTGGTTTTTGGTACACACATGCGCACCAGCCAGCTGGTCTTTGCGGGCACCAGAGCACCAGAAAATGGCCAAAACATTGGCCATAAATGGCCTGAAAACAGCCCCAAAATCAGCCCTGAAAACGGTCCAAAAAATGGCCTGAAAACAGCCTGAAAACGGCCCAGAAAACAACCCCTACAAATGCCCCCCAAATGGCCTGAAAATTGCCCCCCAAACACCCAAAAAACAGGTATATGCGCACTGGCCAACTGGTCTTTATGTTTCTGGTGCTCCAGCGTGCGTGTATGCACACACGTTTCAGTTTGGGCACTTGATGCTGAAAAGGTTTACCATCACTGTCCTATAGAATTATTTTTTAAAAAATCAAATGTTGGAAATACTTCTTTGAATCCCGTTCTTCCCATCCCTTCTAACAGTCATACTTCTAGAGCAGTGGTGGGTTTCAAATTTTTTTAGAACCTCTTCTGTAGGTGTGGCCTGCTTTTGGGAGTGGCTTCCTGGCCATGTGACTGGGTGGGAGTGGCTTGCTGGCCATGTGACTGGGTGGGCAATTGTAAAATGTGGTGAAACTCACTTAACAACACTCTTACTTAGCAGCCAAAATGTTGGCTCAGAAACTCTGGCATTTGAAGCACGCAAGTCTTAAAGCTGTCAAGTTAGAAGACCCTTGCACCCCTAACCCTTTAGAAAAAAAACCCCAGGGGTGTTCAAACTTGACAGCTTTAAGACTTGTGGACTTCAACTCCCAGAATTCCTCCTCTCGCTCTTCATCTTGATGATGTGCGGACGGGCGGGGGGAGGGAGCTGGAACCGGTTCTAAAAGGCACTGTAGATTTGTGGAACCTCTTCTATAGAAGAGGTTAGAACTGGCAGGAACCCACCCCTGTTCTAGAGAGTGATATGTGTTATATTCCTTTCCTCCCTGACTTCCGATCGGGGTTTCCCCTGTTGTCAGCCAGCAACAGCCATGCTGCGCCTTAGCCAATCAGGCGCGGCATGGCTGAAGGCGGGCTGACTGGCGTTCCTGATTGGATCCTTGGCCTGACAGCTCTTCGTATAAATAGCTGTCAGGCTAAGGAACGGGGCTTCTCTCCTGTACTGCTTGCTGTTGTTAAATTGCGAATAAAATAGAGTTGGACGTTCCTCAGTTGTCAAGCCTCATCTTTCCCCACACTTCTTCACTGGCGACGAAGGTGGGATCCTCCTGAGGCGACGACCCTGACGGAACCCGACCTCTTTACACAGCCGCTTGAGTTTAGCTCCCCGAGCCGCACAACTTCAAGCCGCAATGTCTTCGCTTCCCCCGTTCGCTCCCTTCGGAACCGATGGAGAGGGATGGACGGGATTTTTGGAGCGCTTTGAGTGCTTCCTTCGAGCCAACGGAAAACGGGGTATTCCGATGGAGGAGAAGTGCAGCTTCTTCCTCAGTAGCTGCGGAACCCCGATGTTCAACGCCGCCCGGGCGTTGGCAGCCCCTGTGCCAGTCCACGACCTCGACTGGGACACGCTGATGGCCAAGCTGAAGGGACATTACGCCCCGACCCCATCTAAAATCACCAGGCGGTACGCTTTCCGTCAGTGCGTCCAGAAGCCGCACGAAGACGTCAGCCAGTTCCTCCAGTCCTTGCGGACCACAGCCATACCCTGCGAGTTCCCAGACTTGGAGGACAACCTGGTGGAACAATTCGTTAGCGGCATCAGGGACCGCCGGCTGAGGAGGCGCCTCCTGGCTCGGCCAGAAATCACCCTGACAGAGGCGGTCGCTGAGGCACGGGCGGTGGAGTTGTCAGAGCAATCCGTCGCTGAGATGGACCGCCACCCGTTTCCATCTTCCCCAGCACAGACCTGCCTCATCGATCAGCTGGTGCCCATACCGAGCCCGGCTGAGGAAGAGGAAGAACTCGTGGCTCGCTTGGCAGAGCTGCAGAGACGCCGCAATCCGCGACCTCCGCGCCAGACTTTGACAGCCTGCCTTGGCTGCGGTGCATCCATTCCGGGCATCCATCTGCCGCCGGTGTTCGAAAAAAGGGCACCTGGCCCAAGTTTGCCGTGCTGTGCTACCACCACCACCATCCCAGGGAGCCACAGGCCAGCAGATGACAGCCGGACCGCAGCAGCAGCCCCGCCGCCAGCCGCGCTCGAAGGCCAGCTGTTACACCGTGGAGCCAGGCCCTACAGCAGCCGCCCCTGCTGAGGCGATCTACCAGGCCTCCGCAGGTGCGGACAGAATCAAGGCGTCAGTCCTCATTGAGGGCGCGCCTTGCGTAATGGAGGTGGACTCCGGCTCGTCCCGCTCCTTAATTGCCTGGGCAGACTTTCAGAAACTGTGCCCCGGCGTCCTTAAACGCCAGCTGTCTGCTAGCCCCGTGGCCTTGAGGGACTATCAGGGGTCACTTATCCCAACCCTGGGCTGCCATACAGTCAGGGTTGAATACGGGGGGTTTTCGGGGTGCCTGCCAATCCTAGTGGTTGAAAAGCCCCTCCCCGCTTTATTGGGGCTAGATTGGTTCCCCGCCCTTGGTCTCTCCGTGCAGGGGGTGCACTCCATCTCAGACACGCCCCCTGACGTAGCTGCTGTCATCTCCGCCTACGCGGACGTCTTTGACGGCCAGCTGGGACTATACAAGGGCACCCCCATCTCTCTTAATTTAGATCCCCAGGTTGCTCCCATTAGGCTGAAGGCCCGCAGGGTGCCTTTTGCCTTAAGGGCCAAAGTTGATGAGGAGCTTGACCGCTTGCTGGCGCAGGGCATATTGGAGCCTGTTGACTACTCACGTTGGGAGACCCCTATAGTGGTCCCTGTGAAGGCCGACGGCTCCATACGCCTCTGCGCCGATTTTAAATCCACCATCAATTTGGCCCTTCAGGCAAACCCCTATCCAGTCCCTGTAGTACAGCACCTGCTCCACTCCCTGGGGCAGGGCTGTATTTTCGCGAAACTGGATATGGCGCAGGCCTACCAGCAGCTCCCGGTGGATGACGAAGCGGCGGCCGCGCAGACTATCGTCACCCACCGAGGGGCTTTCCGTTGCCGCCGCCTCCAATTCGGCGTTTCCGTGGCCCCGGGGATCTTCCAGAGCCTCATGGAGCGATTGCTCCATGGGCTCCCTGGCGTTGTACCCTATTTCGACGATGTCCTGATCGCTGCATCCAGCCGCTCAGGACTCCTCGAAGTACTGGGGAAGGTCCTCGACCGTTTTAGGGGCGCGGGTCTCAAATTAAAGCGCAGCAAATGCTCATTTGCTGTGCCTAAAGTGGACTTCCTCGGCTTCTCCATAGACGCCCACGGAATCCACCCCACCCCTGCGAAAGTCGCAGCCATCAAGAACGCCCCCACCCCCGCCTCTAAGGCGGAGCTGCAGTCGTTCTTGGGGCTTTTAAATTTCTACGCGCCATTTCTGCCGCACAAGGCGTCACTAGCCGAGCCGCTGCATCGGTTGCTCGACCGATCGACGGCCTGGCGCTGGGGCAGCCGCGAAGCGCATGCGTTCGCGGCTGTCAAAGACATGCTGACGTCAGAGGCAGTCCTAGTCCAATATAGTGACAGGATGCCCCTGACTCTAGCGTGTGACGCCTCCCCCGTGGGTTTGGGGGCTGTCCTGAGCCACGTACTCCCCAACGGCTTGGAAGCCCCCATAGCTTTTTATTCCCGGACACTCTCTCCAGCGGAGAGAAACTACAGCCAGATCGACAAGGAGGCTCTGGCTGCCGTGTCCGGGGTTAAAAAGTTCCACGAATACCTCTACGGACGGCATTTCACGCTCTTCACTGACCACAAGCCGCTCCTTGGGCTTCTGGCCGGTGACCGTCCGACCCCTCCCATTCTGTCACCCCGGATGACACGTTGGGTGGAGTTCCTAGCGGCATACTCGTATGCCCTGGTCTACCGCCCTGGCAAGCAGCTGGGGCATGCTGATGCCCTCAGCCGCTGCCCCTTGCCCGTCTCCAACCCTCAGACAGTGCCTTGCCTGTCTGTTTTGGCCATTGCAGACCTCGCCTTGCCGCTCTCTGCGGGCGATGTGGCGGCAGCGTCTCTGGCCGACCCCACCCTCTCCCAGGTGATGACCTGGGTTCTGCGGGGGTGGCCTGGGGGGCCGGTGTCTGACGGCCACCGCCCCTACAAGGCCAGGCAGTTAGAGCTGTCCCTTCACAGTGGGTGCCTCCTGTGGGGGGACAGGGTGATCATTCCACCCACACTGCGTGACCAGGTGCTGTCTCTCCTCCATGAGGGCCACCCTGGCATAGCGCGCATGAAGGCATTGGCGCGCAGCTATGTCTGGTGGCCCCGTCTGGACGACGAGATAGCTACCTGGGTTGCCAGGTGCTCGACCTGCCAGGTCTCCCGTCCAGCGCCTCCGGCGGCCCCGCCGCGGGAGTGGGAGATTCCCCGCGGCCCGTGGTCACGCCTCCACCTGGATTTCGCTGGGCCTTTCCGAGGCCAGGTTTTCCTGGTTGTGGTGGACGCTTACTCACGCTGGGTGGAGCTCATGCTCATGACCTCCACCACAGCCGAGGCCACTGTCCGAGCACTAACGCGCCTGTTTGCCACCCACGGCTTGCCGGACGTCGTTGTGTCGGACAATGGTCCTCAGTTTGCGTCCACCGTGTTCCAGGGTTTCCTGGCCACCCAAGGCATCCGGCATGCCCTCGTCGCTCCCTATCATCCGGCCAGCAATGGCCGGGCGGAACGCGCTGTCCGCTCGGCCAAAGACGCCCTTGGACGAATGGACAAGGGCGACTGGCCCACAAGGGTGGCTGCTTACCTCCTGGTTCAGCATTCCACCCCGTGTCCACTGTCCGGAAAAACCCCCGCGGAGCTGCTGATGGGCCGGCGCCTGCGGACCACCTTAGATAGGTTGCACCCAACCTATTCTGAGGCACAGCCGAGCAACCTGGGACCCCCTCCCCGTTCCTTTCGTGAGGGCGATCCAGTATGGGCAAGGGCTTTCTCCGGGGATATTAAGTGGGTGCCTGCCACCGTCACTTTTGTAACCAGCCCCTGCTCTTACAGGGTCCGGACCGCCGACGGTGCAGACTGGCGCCGCCACGTGGATCAATTAAGGCGTCGCGAACCTTTGGATCCACACAACAACCCCGCAGGGTCGGCCTTGCCAATTTCACCCGAGGCCCTGGGGTTGGCGCCGCACCCGATACCCCCGCCGTGGCAGTTGCCCAGACCGCAAGAAGTTTCGGCAGAGACTGTTCCAGGCGCCTTCTGCCTTCCACAGCCCTCCATCGTTCCAGCCCCCGTTGGGCTACCAGCTCCGCCATTGCAACCGACATTGGCCTTCCCTCAATCAGGCCAGCCTCTCCCTAGTTGTAATTCAAAATTCCCTGTCTCAAGCCCGCCAGCGGCCGCGCCACCCCGGCCCTGCCTACCTGCTACTGAGTCTCCGCCTCCTCCTCCGCCTGGGATAGGCCTTCAAGATGGCGCCCGGAGCTCCACTCCCTCCAGGGAGGAGCTCCCACAGACACCACCTCCTCCTCCGACGATCTGCCCAGTTCTGAGACGGTCTGGGCGTGTCCGGCGCCGCCCAGCCTATCTTAGCGACTACGCATGCTCCACTGTTACGCATGCGTCCTCGCTAGGGGGGAAGGAGTGTTATATTCCTTTCCTCCCTGACTTCCGATCGGGGTTTCCCCTGTTGTCAGCCAGCAACAGCCATGCTGCGCCTTAGCCAATCAGGCGCGGCATGGCTGAAGGCGGGCTGACTGGCGTTCCTGATTGGATCCTTGGCCTGACAGCTCTTCGTATAAATAGCTGTCAGGCTAAGGAACGGGGCTTCTCTCCTGTACTGCTTGCTGTTGTTAAATTGCGAATAAAATAGAGTTGGACGTTCCTCAGTTGTCAAGCCTCATCTTTCCCCACACTTCTTCAATATGGTCCAGAGGCAGCTTGTGATATCATTGTGAATTAGTTATGTTTGTTATCTTTTGATTCATTCTTTTAATTTGATAATGGGAGATCTCCAAATTATTCCCACAGAAGTAAGTTAGTATAAAGGAATCAGATATGGAAAGGTTTCAGACAACCACCTTGCCTCATTCAAATCATTATTTTCACCCCCTGGTTTAAGATCAGTGTTAGATTGGGTAATGGATAGGCACACACAGGCTTAACAGTAACAGCAGCTCTTTATTAAGTACAACAAGTGAGAACAATCCAGAGAAGGTTGAGTCTGATAGCAGCCCTTTATAGGGAGCTGTCAGACCCTTCAACCAATAGGATTAAACCTATGTTCCCACCGGAACAGAGGACCTTGGTGGAAACCACTGAAGTTAGAGCAAGTATCTAACAATCAGTATTGCTCATCCCTTGCCATGGAAGTCAGTTGTGTGATTGCTCTGATCTGGATATAGAGACTGACTGTGTGTGTGCTGGGTTCAAATTACCCATAGCAATTTTCCAACAAAAAGCACTGCCTTAATGTATTTGCTAACCTTCGAGAAGTCTCAGGGAATTTTGTTGTTTCTACTAGTACATCTAGGGAATTACTTTCACAATGGCTACTAAATACTGATTCCAACCATACAACATATATTTTAACTAATGCCAGATTTCGTCCAGGTATTCATTATATGGATGGACACAACTGAGCCTAAAATTTCTGTTGCTAAGCGAGACATATTTTAAGTGGGTTTTGCCCCATTTTATAACCTTTTTAGCCACAGCGGTTAAGGGAATCACTGCACTTGCAGTTGTAAAGTGAATCTTGCTTCCCCATTGCCTTTGCTCGTCAGAAGGTGCAAAACAAGATTACATGGGCACTGCAACCATCATAAATACATGACATTTGCCAAGCATCCAAATGTATTTTTATCACATAACCATGGGGATAGCACAACAGTTTTAAGTGTGAAAAATGGTCATAGGTAACTTTTTTTTAGTAACTCTGTACTGTCCCTAAAAGAATGATGGCCAATTGAGGACTACAACTGTTTGTGCTCTAGCTTTCAGTGGAACAAGATGTTTCTACCAGTTTGCCCCAAAATGTTCTCCTTCTGTTTTTAATTTTGATGTCCCTTCTTTGTGGAGACAAGTGATGGTGAATCTTTATTCTGGACTCCTTCTCGTGCCTCACCTGATGTGCAGAGTGGCCATGGCAAAGTACCAGCTCCGTTTCTCCTCTAAAGGGATCTGAAATTGGGACAAAGAGAGGAAGTGGGAAGGACAAAGGAGTCTGATTAGGCACTGGGGACTGAGTGATCGCATTCCCCAATACCAGTCATTGAACATTATTTCATGAAATGAAAGATTGTAGTGGCTAGCCGTGTTCTTTCTGCAATCCACAAACCATATAACACAAAACTTAAAGTCCATCTCATTTGATGTAATAAATTCAAACCTAAAAATAAAGAGCAAAATCAGTTCATCAGCTCTTTTAAATATTGAGTAGTCATTATTTGTCCTGTCCTGTAAATCTACTGAGAGAGGAGACTGACATTAAAAAGTATTAAAGTATATATTTAATGGAATTATAGGAGCAACATTTTAAAAACTCCAGGTAGAATTTAAATGCTACAATAAAAATCAAAACACAAATTAGAGACAGAGAAAAAACAGAAACAAAAGCTGAACAGTTTATGCCATACGCAAATTCAGATCCTTTCTGAATCCTGATCCTGTGGCTGAATATTTTCATGCATGTATGGTATGTAGTTAACAAATTCAGTAAAATCAGTCAGATGAATTATCTTCATTGAGAAAACATCCTTTTCTTGCAAACTATGCCAGTTTATGCAAACGTGTCATCTTTAATAAATAAAGTAAGTGGTAATTGATTATAAACCATAGGGTTACTTCACTAACATTTTTTAATATAGGTGATAGTTCAAAAGGTCACAAATGCAGCAAATCAAAAAAATATTTTCATATTGCAGAAAGCTCAGGGTAAAAAATAATATTTTTACTGTATATGTCTATAAGGCAACCACTTTAAAATGCATTTATGAAGGTTATTTTGATGCCATTCTGTTTTCTCTACTGCCTAAGAACTTTGAATCCTGCACAATGGTATAAAATTAAACATAGACCATCCCTTTAGTGTAAATATTGTGTTATAACAAGTAGTTACAGTTTAGCCTCCTGTCTTGTGTTATGGCCTTTAGTGGTTGGGAGTACAGATTGAGCATTAAAAAGAAAATAACTTCATGACAGCCTTAAATCAAGAAAATAAGAATAACAAAAAACAACAAACAGCAACTACCTATTTCTGGTCCTTGGGAAGGACTTGACAGGTAGAGAAAAAATCCACATCGAATCTAAACATCTGGCTGACTATGTAACCAACCACACAATAATAATATAACATGAAACCTCAACATCTGCCTATGCCAGGTCCTTGGGAAGGGCTTGACAAGTGGATAAAAATGCCACATCTAGTCTAAACATCTGGCTGGCTGTGTAATTAACCACAACAATGAAGATCCTAATTAGAAAACTGAAAGTTAATACTGTTTGGGATGGATCAGGGCTGTTCAGAAATGTCCTTTATATGCAACTTCAAATGCTTTAACCTATTTCCTGCCCTGGTTATTTCTGGATATATCTTATAGCCATAAGGAAAAGTGGTTATAAAATGCTTCAGACGACCATGAAGCAGTTAGTTACGGAATCCCAAGGCTTATGTATTTACTCTGTTTAACTCCTTCATGATCAAAATTTGCTGCAACATAATGTAACCATGATTTCATGATTAAATTGTGGTAGACTGTGAAGAACACACTAAGCCATCAACTCTACTTTATAAGCCACAAGCCTAGGTTCTCATAGTATGCTAAGCCATCAGAATAGCTCTATATCTTGCACAGAAAAAGATAAAATTAAGATTCCGCCAAAAAATCCTTTTCACATTATTACCCACTGGCACTGCCATTTTCACTTCCTCGTGCAGGACCAGGAGCTTGGTGATCACAACAGTTCTGGACAAAGTCCTGGCTCAAAGAAAAAGCATGGCTTATAATGGAAAAAGCCTAAATGTTTTATTTAGTGTCATAAGCGTAATTGTAGATGTACCGCCTGGTCTAATAACTTGCACTTTTACCCAAAGAAGGCAATAGCTAAGTGCTTTGTCTTGATGCTGGTGAAAGATAATCTTACAAGACCAGCCTTTTCCCCAACATGGTGACCTTCACATGCGTTGGTCTCTTCCAGCATGGTCAATATTCAGGATGTCTAGGGATATCAACGCAGCACAACATATCTAAAGAAATTACCCAGAGAAAGGCTGTTAGGAATTTTCTCCTGGTACCACATCATGCCGGTCACAGAATGCTTAAGAATCCACTTTGTCTCCTCCCACTCTTAGCTCCCAGTTTTTGGCGCCTAGGTGGGTTTTGTTCAGCATGCAGGTAGTCCTCGACTTACAACACAATTGAGCCCAAGGTTCCTGTTACAAAGTGAGACATTTGTTAAGTGAGTTTTGCCCTGTTTTACAACCTTTCTTGCCAAAGCTGCTAAGTGAATCACCACAGCTTCTCCATGGACTCTACTTGTCAGAAGGTCGCAAAATGGGATCACATGATGTCATAAATATGAGTCAATTGTCAAGCATCCAAATGTAAATCCCGTAAACCATGAGGGTGCTGCAAAAGTTGTAAGTATGAAAAATGGTTGTAAGTCACTTTTTTCAGTGCCGTTCAGGGGTGGGTTGCTGCCGGTTTGGCTCAGTTCGGCCGAACCGGTAGTGGCGGTGGCGGGAGGCTCCGCCCAGCCACCCAACACTTCTGCACATGCACAGAAGGTTCTGTGCATGCACAGAAGTTTTGAGGGTGCACATGTGCACGAGCAAACCAGTAGTAAACTGGTTAGCAACCCACCACTGGTGCCATTGTAACTTTGAACAGTCACAAAATGTAAGTCAAGGACTACCTGTATATGATAGAACTCCAGTCTCCCACTAAATACAAATGATACAAAGATACAGGATAACTTAATTACCTGCTTTCCATAAGCCAGAGCCTTGCTGTAGAGAGTGAGACCTACAGTCAGCTTCTCAATCTTCTCTTCCTCATTTGTTAGCCTGATATCAAAGGCATAAGCATAGCCCTGTTCAGCCAGGCAATGGGCTGCTCTGTCCTGGTGGTTTCCCTGCAGCTTGTCTTCTGAATCCAAACCCATAAAGTGGGAGAGCTGCTCAGTGCACTCAGCCTCTTCTTGCTCCTGGTTCAACCTGTCATAGATGTAGGCCAGGTTGGCCCAAGCATTTAAGTTCTCAGGCTGTTCCTGAGTGATATGCAGAAAAATCTCCTTGGCTTGCACCACTTCCTCCAGGTAGAAGGAAAATACCCCGAGAAGGTTTTGAATGGCGTATTGCTGTGAGCCAGTTTCAAACTCCAACTCATAGAGTAGACTTTCTCGTTTCAACTTCAAGTCTCTCCCTTGGAAGCTGATTGGCGCAGAAGTTTCAAAATTTAAATTCATATCTAGATGAAAGTGACCAGGAATGTAGTCCATCTCATCAATAAGAGTGTCAATGTCCACGGTGGTGTCTTCCATTTTCCCTGCTGGAAAGACTCCTGACCAGCCCAGGAGTCTTCAATCAGCAGCTTTCCAAGATTTCCTCTCTTTCTCTCCGTCTTTCAAATTTGTTTGTCTTTCTGAATTCTCCACCTCTCTTTTTTTTTAACCAGTATTTCTGGTTTAGCTGCTGATTCATATGATGCCTGCAAAAGGAGGAGCCGGATTAAATGCCTGTTCTTCCTTAGTCAACCTGCTGCTTCATATTCAGCATTTGCTCAATTTATCACCCAAAGTAGAAATCAATTCCAGTGGTCAATAATCAGCAAGACTGAAAACCATCACAAGGTAAAGGAGAGCATGGAAATCAGGCATTCTGAATAAACCATAGTTATATATAAAATGGTTAATAGTTCAAGCTACAAGCTGAAACACTATTATGCATTTCATAATCAGTTGGCTAGAAAGCCAAGCAGAAATCTTTCTCCATATCATCTATCTGGGATCTCCATGCATTATGATGAGTTTGGAGCCCAAGAATCACCCTTGGCTGGGAGCATACTTCAAAACATAGAGGGTGTGGCCAGACAAAAACTAACCTTCATTTCATTTACATTTAAAATTAAATGAATAAATACAGCAGTTCATGTATGAATAATAAAATTAACATAATGTAATTAATAATTTTTTGTTTCCTTTCCATTAAGTACCAAAATTTAGAAAAATATTCAAGGAACTGGAAACTTTGACGTCATATGTGATTTGAAGTCTCCAGCTTGTCTATAACTATTTTCCAGAATAGGGATCTCCAAACTTGGCAACTTTAAGACTTATGGATTTTAACTCCCAGAATTCCCCAGCCAGTCATGCTGGCTGACAAATTCTAGGAATTGAAATCCATGAGTCTTAAAGTTGCCAAGTTTGAAGACTCCTTTTCCAGAACATAGATTTGTGGCAGAGCAGTGTATAATTTAAGATGAATAATGCAACAGGGCAGGAAAGTTAGAATATTTTGGACATGTGATACAACACCTAGAAAAATACGGCATACTTTGCTTAATCGTCCAAGGAAAGATTGAAGGCAAACGAGGTCCAGGCAGAAGCAGAACATCATGACTTCAAAATCTAAGGAACTGGTTTGGACAAAACTCAGCAGCACTTTTTTTGTGCAGCTATTGATAAAAATAGGATCACCAACATGATTGCCAACGTCCAATGATGGATATGGAAGAAGAAGAAGAAGAAGGAGAAGGAGGAGGAGGAAGAGGGGAGGAGAAGGGCAGGTCATGATTTCTTGCTTACAGTTTTTTCCAAACTGATTAATTCCAAGGTTTGTATTTGACTCTGCGTTTTGTTTCGATGGGAGAATCCTTGATATTTGTGTTGCAAGTAGTGGCGGGGAAAACAATAATTCTGTTATCATCCAAGTAGTCCTTGACTTATGGCCACAATTGAGCCCAACATTTCCAGTTGCTAAATGAGCTTCACCCCATTTTACGATCTTATCACAGTTGTTAAGTGAACCACTGCCGTTGTTAAATTACTAGTAACACAGCTGTTAAGTGAATCGGGTTTCCCCACTGACTTTGCTTGTCAGAAGGTCACAAAAGGTGATCACAAGACCGCGGGACACTGCAACCGCCATAAATACATGCCAGTTGCCAAGCATCCACATTTTGATCATGTGACCATGGGGATGCTGCAAAGGTCATGTGCTAAACAGTCATAGCTCATAAGCCACCTTGTTCAGTGCTGTTGTAACTTTGAATGATCATTAAACAAACGATTGCAAGTTGAAGACTATCTGTTCAACAAACTTGCTTACTTATATCTAAACTTCTTATAGCATCTCCTGTTAGAAAAACGCCAGCTTTCAGCTCTCTTTTCAATTCAAAGTGAGGTAGGGACCAGAAAGCCCTGTCACTGTTTTCCCACTTCTTCCGTAACTGAAAAATGCTGCATTTTGAATGGTGGATTGTAGGTTTCCCCTCCAAAAAATGTCTTAAGTTGTTCAAATGTTAAATAATATGTGCTCTAAAATACTAAAGTACCATGCTACCAACAACAGAACGAAGCATTATATGTTAAGCTGACCCTTCCAATGGATTACCTTGTTATTTCTTCAATGCATATAAATCATAGGTTTAGTGGGGAATGATTCATTAGCATCAAGGCCAACCCCACTAGCTGAGAATTATGTGAGTTGTGGACTAATGCTAGGGTTTAACAATTATGGCGTGTGTCCTCCCTAAATATATCCGTGCCATTCCTTCTGCTATCCTTTCTGTGCTGTTACTTTACAGGTGCCATGAAAGACCAGCTGGGCAGGATCTAACCATCTTTTCCAAGCATAGCCCAAGACTGAGCCTGGAATAGCTGCCAGCAGCACTGACAAGGCTTTGTGAACAGAGCTGGTTGGCCTGAAGACACACCTCTGTTAGGACCATGGAAACAGAAGCTCCAGCATCTAGTGTTGTCATGGCAGTGAAATTCCAGAGCCATTTTCTTCTACAGTTGCCAATCAGGAGCATGATCCTTCTTTTCTTTTTCTTCTGGGCAGCAGAAGATGGAAGATGGGATCAAAAGGCTTCACAGGTGCCCCTTTTGGGACTCAACAAGCCAGGTATGGACAACTTCAGCAGGATTCGAGAAGAGAGACACAAAT
>NC_138549.1:108726971-108899783 GCF_964273705.1 Natrix helvetica | reverse complement strand
CTTAATTGCTCTTATCAACATGGTATAAGCCTGAATATTGACTCCTATCAGTGCTTGGTCAGAATCACTCCTTGTTTTACAACAATAGTACTCTACACACCTCTTTGCTTTGTTCGTTTCCTGGAACATCTTGGAAAACCACAGGATGCCCTAGTAAGAGGGCATTCAGGTACAACTTCCATGTTTCAACAGGGATTAAGGCCTTGAGAAAGCTGATTTAACAAGGGTCTCTGGAAGCTCTTCAGATTCCATCAGATGCCCACAGTGTCTTCTGTGAACTCAGTTTTACTAGTAAAAACTTCAGAAAGATTTCCTTCTACCTGACAAAAAGTATCCCTGGATATCAGCAGAGTCTCCTGAATGACATTTGCCATTACTCTCCTGATGTAAAACCTAAACTTCAGTCAGACACCTCTAAGAGGGGAATACCCAGGTGAATACTGAGGCCTACCTGAGGACGAGGCAAGCTTTTTAATTGATAGACCAGGCATTTAGCAACATCCTGTCCCTTTAATCCCATCGCAAATACACGAAGGGACACAAGTGCCACAGTCATTTGGGTTCTATATGTACTTTATATTCATATAAATAATTTTCTAAATTCTATCATCATAATATGAGAAACATTCTTCATTTTGCTCTATGATGGGGCCGGTTCAAGGAATTTGGGGTCCAATGCAACTCCAGTTTGGAGCCCCTCCACTGCACATAGTTTAATATTGCAAATGGAAAAAGAGAGGGAGGAAGAAGAGACAGAGCTTTAGAGAAAATAGTACTTTGCATTGACAGAATGATGTGGGAGAGAACAGAATGAAGCAGCATCTCTTAGTAAAATCTTGCTTGGAATTACCCTATTACCTTGACTGATCTGTTGGTTGATCATGGAGCAATGGCTGCCCTTTAATCCCTCACCTGCTGCCCCCCTGCGAAGGTCCACTCACTTTTCTGAAGTCCAGGATACCTGCATCTGATGCCACCTCCTTAAATCAGCTCTGCTCTATTTTTCATAGAATGATGTTTGCAAAGTGGAATCATGAATTCCATGTAGAAACAATGTCATCTGGACAACTTGTAACTGTCCATTAAACATCCTCTACAACAGGGGTTTTCAAACCCACGAAACCTGTTTCTTTTACACCTGGAACCCCAGGTCGAGAGGCAAAGCACTGGCTGGTTTTGAGTGAATTTTTGTTGTTATTGTTACTCTTATTTTCTCAAAGAAATCCCATCAATTTCTGATGGGCCCATAGAGTTCCACTTGTGTGGAAATTACCCCCACATACATGTGAGCTGACTTCACTACCAATCCTATAAGATGCCCCCTACACCAATGGTGTGATTCAAACTTTTTTGGTACTGGTTCTGTGGGCGTGGCTTGGTGGGTGTGGCATGGCTTGGTGGGCGTGGCAGGGGAAGGTTACTGCAAAATCCATTTTTCCTCCCGATCTGCTGGGACTCAGGAAGCAGAGAATAGATGGGTATTTACCACTTCTCTGAACTCAAATTTCTGCTACCGGTTCTCCAGAACTTGTCAGAACCTGCTGAATACCATCTCTGCCCCACACACATAAAAGTGATCCTGAGTGGTAACAGGGGCAGGAAACTAACAGGAACCACTGGTCTAGTTAGGCCAAATTGTTACATTCATTGACCTTATCTCAGACGTAGTAGGGCTAGCATGCTGACCTAGTAAGAATTGATAACTAATACCAAGGTCATCAGGTTGTTTTATCAAAAACAGGGGTATCGTGCAGTAATTTACGCTGTGTTTGCCTTTCCTTTCCTTTCCTTTGTAAGGCACTAGGCCAAAGGTATATAAGCTGTGGTTTAGTTTTGCTCAAGGCTGTTCAGTTAGTTGCTAAATAGCTGTAGTTGTTGACAAGCATAATAAGAAGCGTGTGATACATCTTCAAAGTAATTTGGTTCACTTAAGAGAGTTAGATTTTGGCCACAACTCATGGAACGCAGCTTGAAAAAACACTGTTGTAATGATTCAAATAATATAAATCACTTTTTACACTTTGGAGTTGGAATAGTGTGTGTGTGTGTGTGTGTGTGTGTGTGTGTATGCTTGCTTAGTATGTGTGCTTAGAAAAGATGACTTTGAAGCTAAAACATGAAATGAGTTATTTCATTTACGACCCATCTTTCCTTCAGGGGTCCAAATGGTTTGCAAGCACACCTTCCTCCTATTTTATTCCCACAACAATAGATCCAGAATTATTCCTGCCAGCTGGAATGCCAGAAGTCTTTAAAAATCTGACTTTTCTCCCTGGTCACTGAACCCTCTTTTTTGGGGATGTGCTTTTGTCATATATGTAATTTGTCTTGTCCAGACATGGAGGCTTCCTTCTATGTATTATTGTTTTGATTCTTAAGATTTAAGCCACCCAGAATTGCTTTGGACAGGAAAATTTAGACAACAACAGCAATGAACATAATCATTCTGCTCACACAGCATTGTGAATGTGAATTCAGCATGGGCTGAGAGACAATTTCTGGCTAAAAATTATCTAGTGAATATCTTGGTTGAGGCTAAACCTGAATCTGGATTTCCCTGATTCTAGTTAAACATCTTAACTACTCTGGGTGTCATCACTATACTTTTAGTTCTGTTATTTGGTTGAAATTTTATATTAAATTACATCGACGATTTCACAGTTCTTTTCCAAACTACAGACTTAGTTGTCTGCAAGCATAATAAGAAGCGCATGATACATCTTCAAAGTGATTTGGTTCACTTAAGAGAGATTTTCACCTTTAAAAATGAAGATAGGCAGTTTACCTCTGGTTATCAATAGGATTATTAATCCCTATAATTAATATTAATAAGATATAGTGGTTATGTTAATAATATTGCGACTGCTTCTAATCACTAAGAAGGCAAAAGAAAGCTTTTAGGGTGAAACTGATTAGGATCATGCCTGTTCCAGACAGCAGCACAAGAGGGTTGAAATGTGCTAATTAACTAATTAAGGTTGCAGAACTGAGCTTGTTAACTTGCGGTTAACATCTTTTAGGGAAGTGCTGCACTGCAGAGAACAGTCGTTTAGGAAGTGGTAGCTTGGGGAGATAGCTTGTTTGAACAATTTCTGTGTCTGCAAGGAAGGAAAATGATAGAAAGGGGAAAAACAAAAAAATATATCAGTTAAGCCAGGGGTATCAAACTCAAGGCCAAGGGGCCAGATTTGGCCCATGGAGTGCTTAGATCTGGCCCACAGGGCTGCCCTGGAGCAAGCGAAAGACTGGCCTGAGGAACCTCTGCCAGCGGAAAATGGAGCTTGAGAGGCCTCCTGTGCTCCATTTTTGCTGGCAGTGGGTTGCAGGAGGTTGATGCAGCTGAAAACGGAGGCCAGGAGCCCGTTTTCGCTGGTAGAGCAGTCGGGCCCGACAGGCACCCCCGACATGAGTGACATCGAGCTGGCCATGCCTACCCTGGCCACGCCCACCTAGACCCTCCAAGGTCAAACACAACCCTGATGCAGCCCTCAATGAAATAGCAACAGGAATAGCACTTAGACTTATATTACCATTTCAGAGTGCTTTTATCACTCTCTCTAAACAGTTTACAGAGTCAGCATATTGCCCCCAACAATCTGGGTCCTCATTTTACTCATGTTGAACGAAATATCCTTCTGGGTTCAGCTCCAAGTGGGGGAAAAGACACTGGAGACATGGACGCTGCTTGGAAAGATGTTTTAATGGTGGACAGGACCACATGGCTTGAGTCCTGAACAGGAAAGGTGATCACATGCTTCAATGTTGGTGGAGAAGAAGAGAAGGGTCGAGGGAGGGGCTTGCTAGGCTTTTTATAACCTGTTCGTCCCACCTCTGTTTCCTGTTCGTGTGTAAGAAATGTATTCTGATTGGTTGTCAGACTCCCATGGGGCCATGCAGGGGCAACTCTCTAGGCTGCATTTTGAATCCAGGTTTGGTTGAGTTTACAGATGCCCTGTGGTGAGTTGGGTAAAGGGCCAATATTATGCCTTAATCCCATTCCCTTGGAGCTGAAGGGGAGAACTCTTTATTATGTAAAGGGACTGGCTTGGCCATCTTAATGGCCCATTGAGAAAGGGGCTGGGGGCAGGAAGCTACAGGGAGCTATTCTCTCTTTAAAACATGTTTCTTCCTTTTCACATCCAGGGAAATATTCTGCCTTTTCAATATTTCCTAGGACAATGATGGCGAACCTTTTTTGGCTCACGTGCCATAAGTGGTGGGAGCGCAGGGGGGTCATTTGCAGGCATGCCATACCCATAATGCAATTCGCGACCCCCCTAGTGCGCATGCGCGCACTACAGGCATGACCCCCATTTTTGCATGCTTTTTTCGCCCTCCCCAGGCTCCAGAGGCTTTATAGGAGGATGGGGAGGGTGAAAACAGCCCCCCCCCCAGGAACCACTCCGGAAGCTTCAGGGACCTTCAGGAGGCTTCCCTGAAGCCTCCGAAGCAGTCAAAATGATCCTCCGAGCAAACAGGAAGTCCATTCCTGAACTTCCGGTTTGCCTATAGGGCCAGTTTTTTGCGCTCCGGAGGCTTTAGGGAAGCTCATGAAGCCTCTGGAAGGCCTCCAGGGGGGTGGGGGAGGCTTTTTTTGCCCTCCCCAGGCTCCTATAAAGCCTCTGGAGCCTGGGGAGGGCGAAAAATGGCTTTTAAAAAGGGTGAACCCAGCTGGCCAGCACACACATGTGCGCTGGCCAGCTGACAGGGCAGCGCCTCACGTGCCCTGACAAATGGCTCCGCATGCCACCTGTGGCATGCGTACCATAGGTTCGCCATCACTGACCTAGGTCTTCCCATTCAGACAGCGTTACCTTTTTATTACCTGCTACATTACTTACTTTTGCTCGAAGTTACACCCGTTTTTCTATCTCCTTAAGCACTAAATTGTTAATACCTGTCTGCCCTGGGGTGTTCCGTGTCCTCTTTCTAATTTGGACCTGCAAGCAGACGCTGGCTAATTTTTAAAGATCCAAACTCTTCTATCTTGATCTCCCAGCAAGCGCTGCCATATTTTTAAAGACCAAGATGTATGGAGATTTTCATTAACACATCGTTTGCATCTGGGTGGGGCTCTTGAGCTCTACTTTTCTTTTTAAAGACAACTATTATTGCTGCAACAGCTTTTTAATGTATCCCTGTGGACTCCTCAATCAGTTTGGGAAGCTCCCCCCCCTTTTTTTCTTTAAGTGACAAGGAGACAAATTTTAAAAGGGGGTCTGGGAGTTAGCCCACATACTTTGTTAATGCCTGGGCAACAAAGGAGATTGGAGAAGAAACTCAGGTAGAGCTTCTCTTCAGTTCATCTGATGGTGGCCAGAAATCAGCAATTTGTTGACAAAATCTAAATCAAAACTGCCTTCTGGAGGCCAGGTTCCTACCTTAGGACCAATAGAGTAGGTTGGCTGGATGGATGTGCAGAGGGTTTTTACTCAGGTCGAAGGCAAATCTCTAGTAGGAATTTCCTTCATTTCCTACGTGCACACACAAGGCAACACTCCCCTCCTCCCCCCAGAAGGAAAAAAAAATATCTAGTCCCCTTGCAGAGTACAATCAGAGTACAGGGCTGAAAGACATGAGAACAAAGTCCCCTCCCCCACAGAAAGGGCATTGTTGGAGGATTAGAGGTAAGGGGAAGCATGGGGGGGGGGTAGATAGATAGCTTGCAGGCGGAGTTTGAAAAATAAAACCATCAGTTACTAAACAGATAAACGTAACATTATGGGGATATCACAATGAGAAATGGGGTCTGGATTCACATGCTTCAGGAAAGAGATGAACAAGTAAAATCATTTAAACACACAATAAATGCAAGGATGAAACTTTTCTTGTAAATGAACTTAAAACATTCCCTGGGTTGTTACTTTAAGGTACAGGGAAGGAAGGAAGAAAAAATACTTCTCTTTACTCTGTTTTTGTTGGCCAAACAAACAAAAAGTAAAGACTCCTCCCCACTTCATTCAGTTTTCTGGGTCTAACAAATGGAGCAAAGGCAATTTCTGCCAGTATACTCTTTTCTTTCATTGAACAATTTAAAATTCTCGTCTTTTTGGATTGGAGACATTTTATAGTTACAATTACCACAAGGGTGCACAAAGACTTAGACACACATTTACACAAGGACAAGGAGAAAATAGGAGGGGAAAAAAGAGAACTCTCAGGTTTACACACCCTAGTCATTCCCAGCACAAATCTGTTAAATTAGGGAAGGCACAAATCTTAACAAACAAACCACATGGTTGCATAGAAGATAGAGAAAGAGACAAACAGACAAGAGAAAAAAAAGAAACCCCAACATTTTCCTATTTCTTTTAAGTACCTTTATGTAGCCAAATTTGTTTTCCTGTATTATCTTTCAGCAAAGCCCATTTGCCACAGTTTCCGGGAAAAATTCTGGGAAGTACTTCGATTCCCTCAACGAAGTATTTGGCCCCTTTCCTTGTAGGGAATTCTGCTAAGGATTTCCAGATCCAAAAAGGTGATCCGGGGAGGACCTCTGCCCTAAATTAAAATTTAGTGGTACTCACCTTTTTTCCAGGCAGCCTTTGAGCTCAAACTCAAAACCCCTTTAAAACCTAGATCCAAATGGCTATGGTCAAGGTAAAGTCCACCCACAGACTCAATGGGATCTGTGCCGGCATGGGAGGCTTACCTGGGTCATATCCATTGGTTAGGCTAGCTTGGAGTCCCATCTATGGGGTGCCAATTGTTGAAAGAAATATCCTTCTGGGTTCAGCTCCAAGTGGGGAAAAAGACACTGGAGACATGGAGGCTGCTTGGAAAGATGGTTTAATGGTGAACAGGACCACATGGCTTGAATCCTGAACAGAAAAGGTGATGACATGCTTCAATGTTAGTGGAGAAGAAGAGAAGGGTCAAGGGAGGGGCTTGCTAGGCTTTTTATAACCTGTTCAGTCCCACCTCTGTTTCCTGTTCCTATGTAAGAAATGTATTCTGATTGGTTGTCAGACTCTCATGGGGCCATGCAGGGGCAACTGTTTAGGCTACATTTTGAATCCAGGTTTGGTTGAGTTTACAGATGCCCTGTGGTGAGTTGGGTAAAGGGCCAATATTATCATGCCTTAATCCCATCCCCCTGGAGTTGAAAGGGAGAACTCTTTATTATGTAAAGGGACTGGCTTGGCCATCTTAATGGCCCATTGACAAAGGGGCTGGGGACAGGAAGCTGCAGGGAGCTATTCTCTCTTTAAAACATGTTTCTTCCTTTTCACATCTGGGGAAATATTCTGTCTTTTCAATATTTCCTAGGATATTTCATTTTTCTGGGAAAGGGATGGGTTTTTAACTTCCACTCACCTCAGAAGAATGGAAGGCTGAGTCAACCTTGAGTCAGTGACAGTTGAACTGTCAAACTGCAGCTACCAGTCAGCTGAAGTAGCCTGCAGTACTGCACTCTAACCACTGCGCCACCTCAGCTCTTAGAAAAGTGAGTTTGACACCCCTGAGTTATGCAGCATAGGATACCCATTAGATCTTAGATTTTCAGGATTTATTAATAAAATGCTTCATACTACAATTTAAATACTGTGTCTCAAAATCACAAATGTTTCACAACATAATAGGTAAATGGAAAAGAACATAATATTTTTTCAAACTGTTTATTCAAAATAGTTTTCCTATTTCCTTGTCTTAAAAACCATACAGCATAGATGTTTTTTATACTAATTAAGTAGTCTTCCTTAGCTCATCTTCAGATGTCTTCACCTATACAACTCATTACCACAAGCCAGGAGGTCATTTTTTTTCTCACATGTTTGGAGAGTGTCATGTTGATGAAACCTTCTGTACAAGCACTTGGATTTTAATATAGATTTTAATGTAAACTACTATGAATTATATCCGATGAAATTATTTCCACTTGTACAATGACATATTCCTTTCTCTCTTTCTTGCTGTAGCCCCATGTTTATACGTTCTCAGATCTGCTGTGTAGGTTACTGCTGCTGTAGAGCAGATTTGAAATAAGCATATTAAAAAAAAAAGAGGAATCAGTTCTGTCAAGCAGAGGTAATTAGATAAAGCCCTGTGTTCAAATTCTGTAGATCAGAATCACCTCATGAGCAACCACATATAGGAATATTAGAATTTCCATATAATAGATTTCTAAAATTGGTCTGGGTTTGGTGCAGAAGTCCTTGTACACCAAGTTGCACCACTAACCATTGGCTATGCTGGTTGGGATCATTACCAGCATGCAAGTTCTTCATCCCGTTCTAATTTTGGAGTCTCCTACAGTCTCCTCTGTACCAGAGGTGGGTTGCTTCCGGTTCGGCCCGGTTCAGCCGAACCAGTAGTGGCGGTGGTGGGAGGCTCCGCCCACCCATCCGGATGCTTCTGTGCATGCGCAGAAGTGTTGCGAATGTGCATTTGAGCACGAGCGAACCGGTAGTAACCGGTTAGCAATCCATCACTGGTCTGTACTCACCTCAAATGACTGGCAAGATTAGAAGCTGACTGCAAAGGGACATGACATAGTACTTGGGTCCTGCTTCCTTATTTTATCACAGTGACTGGATAGTTTTTTGTGGCTAAAATATTACCAAAGGCAAAAGAAAAATATTTTTATCTTTGGGATATTATTCTTCTGACTGTATTATATTTTGAATGTGTTTTTTTCTTGGTTAGATTTGATGTATCAGCCATTTATCCAAATTGCAAGAAGCCCAATACTTACCTCCAGGCCCCATACTGTAAGAGTGTCTGTTCAGATTTGGTGAGTATATTTCTTAATGTGTCTCACATCCACAAAGTACAACTATTTTCCCAGTTTCCTATCTATGTGGTTGAACAAGACCATACAGTTTTCGCAATCAAAAAGATATTTTTGAAACCAAAACAAATATTTTAAAACTTTTCTCCTGTATAATTCTCTGGAACTTTCCGATTCACAGAAATGTTGGAAAAAAAGATGTGGGAAAGCTACAAAAATAATCATCACTACTCTCCAGTGTCATGCATTCTGATATCCTTTTTTATCTCCTGACACACGGTTATATGTAAAGATCTCATCCCTATCCCAGAAATTCTTCTCTACAATGCTTTATTGCTCCTTCCATTAACATACATTGTTTTTCATTTTGTATTTCCAAAAATTTGGAGCATGATGACTAGCTATTAATTGCTTGGAATACAAAAGACGCAGTCATGTTTTGCAGAAATCACACAGAGAGACCAGAATGGATGTATCAGCTAACAACTGGAGAGAAATGTCAGGTTAGGTCAGGGCAGGGGTGAAATTCTCCCGGTTCGACCCGGTTTGGCCAAACCATTAGGGATGATTGTCCCTGGTTCTGCGAATCGGTAGTAAAAAAAAGCTTCTGAGGATCGGGTGGCTCAGCTGTGAGCCGCATGATTGTGGGTAGCTTTATTCCTGCTTTTTAAAGCATTTTTTTCCTGCCGGTTCGGGCGAATAGGAAGGAACAAAATGCTTTTAAAAGTGAAAAAAAGCTTTCCACAATTACGCGGCTCCCAGCTGATCCGGGCGATTGGCAGAAACTTTCCCCCCCACTTTTCAAAGCATTTTTTTCCTGCCTATTCACCCAAACGAGAAGAAAAAAATGCTTTAAAAATGAAATAAATTGGCCACGCCCACCCCAGACCCCCCCCCAAGCCATGCCCACAGAACAGTGGTGGGTTGCAAGCAGTACACCCTGGTACGGGTGTACTGGAGCCTGCCCAGAGCACCAGGTACCGTTCTGGTACGGTGCTCCAGAGGGCCCGCCCGCCCGCCCGAGCTCCTTACCTGTCCTTTAAGCCTTCGGCACTTCCACGCACGTGCATGGCGTGTATGGCACCTGTGAGATGCTCCGCCGGGGAGCTGGAGCGTTGCTGAAGCTTGCGGAGGTGTCATAGGCAGATATGACGCATGCACGTGCCAGGCTCATGTGTGTGTGCGCCGCGCGTGTCCATGTGGATGACGTCGGGCCTGTTCCAACTGTTCCAATTGGAACGGGATCTGTAACTCACCACTGCCACAGAACCATAGATTTCACCACTGGGTCAGGGATGTCAAACACAAGGACCAGGGGCTGCATCTGGCATGCGATGTGGTTGGATTCAACCTGCAGGGCTATCCTGGTCTACCCAATGTGAAGAGGAAAGATCAGGCCAGAGTAGCTTTGGCCCAGTCTACCCAATGCCAAGAGGAAAGATTAGGCCAGTGAAGCTTTGGCCTGGTCTATCCAATGTGAAGAGGAAACATGCCAGCAGTTTGGGGAGTGGCATCAAGCTAGCCACGCCCACATAGTTAGCCACACTTGCCAGTCCACCTTGCCCACCCAGCCCCCCAAGGTCAACCACAGCCCTGATGTGGCCCTCAATGAAATTGAGTTTGACATCCCTGGGTTAGGTTATTAATATGTCTGGTTTTTGTTTAATGTCAGCCATTCAGAATTGACCAGATTTGAAATCAAAGTAATGCATACTTACGATACTTTTATTACAAGGTTGTAGTAGCCGAATCTTGCAAGTCTGAAAAGGTTTCTCCTCTCCCTCTCTTTATCTTTGGGAACTCCTCAAAATTTCCACTACCGGTTCTCCAGAACTGGTCAGAACCTGATGAATACCACCTCTGATCTGGATGGCACATAGTTGTGGAGAGCTGAATTGTAGTACTTCGTGCCTGATCTAGTTCCAGTTAGTCTATTTTTCCCACTGTATCAATGAATGAGAGACCAATATTATCTTCATCCTTTTTTTAGTGCCGAAAATTAGGACCGGGCACCTACGTGATCGATGATGGAAGCTTCAGCTCCACTGCCTTAAAGAAGAGAGCATCAAGCTCTAGTTGGGCCAAGGCTCAGGAAGCGGCTAGACTCACTGAAATGCCACATTTTCAATTTAAAGAAATGTGCCAGCAGGAGAAAGCTCGGGTGAGTGGATCTATTTAGGTCCATGGCACTGAGTGCTGATAATAGACTTTTCCAAGCATTCATGGAATCAATAAGATCTCAAAATGAGCAAGGTTTGTTGTGGCTCCAGTTCGTAAATTCCTCATGTATGCCTCATTTTCAGGCTCCAGCTCATTGATATTAAGGCTACCGGGTCTGTCTGCAAATGTAAGATTGACCACTAGATGCAGAAAATGATTTTTGAAAATTCATTTCTTTATTATCAGGGAGTAAAAATTATCAGAGACCTGGTAGACTTGTAGTATGGTATGGGTTTCCACACATTTCCTTGAACATAGGTAGAAATATCTTTGGAACTGTAGAGCCTGTTTTATCAGACAAGTGAACCATGAAGGGGACTATCCATCTTAATAGTATTCAATCCCAAGGTTGTTGCTTTTTTAGAATTACAGCAAGGCTTCCCCTTTAGGATCACCACACTGTAACCCAGTGATGATACATCCTTCTCAGCAACACTAGAATTCAGAACAATGAATTCCATCCATCTGTCTGTCCATCCCATTTCTTTGTAACAGTATTCTCTCATGTGGTCCACTCAACAGTGGTAAATATTAAGTTAAAGGGTCTCAGAAGGTAACTTGTACAATGGTGTGCAATTATTCTCAGAAACATATAGGTGTTGTGAATAATTTTATTACTTTCCTCCAACATTTTTTGCAACCTTTGCTCAAAATCTTCTAATTTATGTAAAATTCTGCATTATATGAAATTATCTATGATCTACATCCTGGGCTAGAGACAGTTTTTGATATTCTTTTTCTTTCAGTTAGTGAACATTCCAATTTTTGCATGCCGGATATAATCCCTACAACTCATAAAAACAATCTAATGTTTTTTTTGACCCACAGATCCCTGGCAAACACATTCACTGTCCAGTTGATCATCTGGGCATTGAGGAACATGTTATTATAGAGCAGAGGAGACAAGATTCAACACTCACCCTAACCAAAATTTCCCACTGTTCTTAGGAATAATAAAACTATAATTGTAAGCCAGAATGCTAGGGTACAAAAATATGTTCACATGCAATATGTATACGTGTATATCTCTCTCTTCCTCTCCCTCCCTCCAGCCTTCCTAACAGTTGGTAGCATCCATTTTCTCAACTATGTTCTTATGTTTATTTTTCTCCAAGAAAAGAAAACTGGGACCTGGGACTTACAATCACAGAGATTTTCTGCAGCTCATGGAAAGTAAGCCACACAGTATTAGAGGAATTTGTGATACTGGAGCAGTAAGATTTAAAGACTTCATGAGGGTATGATCTAGTTTTTTATTTTTGCTGTAACTAATAATTTGAAGAACATTAAAAAATAAACTAGGTTTGTTGAATTATCACTCATTATTATTAGGATAGAATGATTCATATATTCATATATTCTATTACCCTTAGCACAGCCATTTGATTAAGGTGTATGTAGTTCTGCACATTTGAATGATGGTTAGTGGGTTAAACTGAACTACAGTTTCTTTGTGAAACACAATCATTGAGAAAGAAATAGTTCTGGACATTGCTAATTAAACATGGAGAGATGGTATGAGATCTAGAATACTTCATTATAATTGGGGGGGAGGGGAGTGGGATCCTAAATGAAGAACAGCAATTTCAAACCAAACAGAACAAAACAACCAATAATCCATGTTTATAAAATATTTTAATTTGCTGAATATGTATCTTTTTCATTGGTTCTTGCTGTGGCACAGGTCTAAAAATAAGATTATTTTAAAGCCAGTTGAAGATTATTTTATTTTCATAATGGAACTTTGCATCTATAAAATCTGCATGGTAGGAAAATAAGATTCTATACATCTCAGCATCAGATTGTTGCCTATATTTAAGGGATATATTTCTTCATGTTATTTGGTCCAGGTTTTACACAATTAATCTTATTTTTTGAGTTTACACTGCAGACGGAACCAAAAACAAGTTGGGTTCACATAATATATTTGATTCAAATATATCTAGTACAAACCATATAAACCCAGTCACATCCAACAATTTAGAAGACAATGCATTGGGAAATTTCACCAGGACTCTCCAGTGCAACAGTGGGAGAAGAAGCAGAACTCAGATGAGTTACTGTAATGTAAGAATATGTATGTTGAGTATTGGAAGCTGAAGTTTCTCTCTACAATTGGAAGTTACACTGCATTGTGGTCTAGTACTCATGATTACAACATAGAACCTAGTACCTTGCTGGTTTAAATTATAACTACCTATAAGCACCAGCAAGCATGGTTTATGGTCAGGATAGTTGTTGGTAAAAATTCTGGAGGGTACCTGGTGATTTATTTTGGGTCTAGTTAGTCAATGTATTGACTAGACTCAGGTATTTTGCCTACTAATGTGATAATGATTGTGACAATGATGGCTAGAAGAAAGCAAAGGTGTATGAGTAATCCTTTGTTGTTTTTAGCTTGATCCCTCCTCTCTTTTCCCCCCACTACTATGTTTTCCCCATCAAAAAGACTGCTGATCAAGGGACAGATCACTCTTTCTATAGATCTGAGCTATTTGCCTGGAAAGAGTTTCTTCTCTCATTCAGCCTGCATTGTCCTCCCTCAATCTCTTGGCTGATTCAGTAATCTCTCCTTTGGGCTTACTCAAGGGTGTACAGTGACTGTTGGAATAACTATGCCAAATGGCATCTGCGGTGTGCAGGAGAACAATAAAGTAGATCAAACCAGCAGTTGCAATGATGAGAATGAAGCCCTGGCCCTTTTGTACATGTATCAGCATTATGTATCTTTATGTATAAAAGGTGGATTTTGATTGCATGGATGCTACCGTGAATCTTTGGGGAAAAAATATCACTTCCTTGCCACTCCATTTAGTAGAAATAATTTCAGCTTAGTGTCATAAAGATGTAGAAGAGTAGAGGTCAACTGTGCTTCCCTGGTGACGAAATTATAAAATTGAATCAACTCGGTTGTATAGTTATCAACTCAGTTAGATAGTTATCAACCCTCATTCAGACACTCCTCTGAGAATAACTGTTGAAACTATAAAATGGTTGAAAAACAGCCTTCTTCATGGCCGAACTCATCCCCAAGACCTGGCAGTGCAGAAAACCTCTGCCAAGTAGTAGTTATACTACAATAGTAGTGATTTAACCCAAACTGTTATCTGCTTGTTCAATGGAAAAGGAGCTATTGATGTAATGAAATTTTGCTTATGTTCCCCTGCCATAAGGATTCAAAGAGGTATTAATTCAGTAATTTCTCCCAAATCTGGATCAGCTAAGAAACATTTGTCTGTATTGTGTGGAAGGCCATATAGTGAGAAAGAGCTTTTGTGGGATATCTAAAATACCCTTTGATCAGAATTCCAACAAAAGCATATAGTCCTTGACTTAAGAATTTCAGGCAACTATTTCCTGAGCATGTGTCTTCCAGCATAAATAGCCATTTTTGTTAGGAAATTTCTTTGAACTTTTAGAAATAATTTTTTGCATATCAGTAATCTTTCAGCCACACATCTTATCCAGGGGAGCACCAGGAAACAAGTCTGCTCCTGCTTCTGCATCCTTTCCCCAACATAACCATATGGGTGGGAGGAGCCAATGTCACGATGACACAACATGTGGTCTCGATACTCTGAGACTGCCGTTGACACTTTTGTCGCTGGACGGTACAGTTGGACCTAAACCGTCCCGTAGAGACTGTGGCCAGGAAGACAAAGCCTTGCTGGTCTCAGGGACACCACAAAGTCCCTGATTGACCCAAGGGAAGTTCTTCAAGACGACGGTAAACAGGCAGCCCCAGGCTGATGAAATCAGGACGGCTCCAGAAGGAAGGAAGTGAGAAGAGAAAGTGAGTCCATCTGGTGAGATATTTTTTTTCTATTTTGGGGAAGATTGCCCAAAGAAACTTTTTTTTAAAAAGCCAATTTAAATCCTCAAGCAAAGAATTAAACTGCGAAATTAACTTATACTAGATTGCTTTGGAAAGTTTTTTTTTTTGGTAACTATATTTTGTGGATTGAAGTGCTCGCAACATTTTTCGTTTCTACTCTTAAAATGAACAGACTAATTTTTTTCTTCTGTTCTTTGTTACTTTATTTTTTGACTTCTGGACTAAAACCTTCCCTTTTATTTTAACAATTCTTCCTATTACTTGTTATTAAATTTTATTAAAGAACTTTGTTCCCTATAAGCCAGAGATAAATATTAGAAAGTGAAAAGTAGCAACACTGCCACTTGGAAGCCAGAGGCTGGATTTTTTGAAACAAAGTATCTCTTATTTTTTTCTCTTTGATCTTACTGACTTTGCAGCTGAAGGATTTGCAATTTGTTTACACAAACTGATAAAGAGCCAGGGGCACGAATTGTTTTTGCAGGTGCTTTTGAGAACTATTTTGGCAGGGGAGAGAAAGGGGAAGAAAAAAAACAGAACCCTTTTCTTTTGAAGAGCACAAAAGAACTTGTGCTTAAGTCAACCTAAAATTAAAAAATAAAAGAGGCCTGGAAGACTAGAGTAGCAGTGGCTATTAGGTTTTTTTCCTTTTCCTTTTCCTTTTTTGGAAACATGGATCAATATTCAGATGAGGAAACCTTAAAATTTCAAAATATTTTGACTGGAATTCAAAATTTATTGGAAGGATATGGGAGAATTGAGAAGAAGTTGGAAAAATTAGTATTCCTCACAGCAAAAGATAAAGGGGTTGGAGCCCCAAAAATTAAAGGGGAGAATGAAGACATAGAAGACAAAGACAAGACAACAGATGAATTTATTAATGGATCAAATGTGGGTGAAAGTGGAACGAAGGGAACATGGAAGAGGGATTTCGATGAAGTGTAGCTCTACCCCAGATTTCAAGATACAGAAGAGGAAAAAAGGGTAATGATGATGGATTTAAGAAGATAAACTTTTTCAGAAGCACGATTGACACCCAAAAACAAGCTAACTTTAATAATAACTGGAAGGCAACGAGATTACCTGAGAGATCTTTCAAGCAACAAAGTGTGGAGATAAATCTGTAAAAACCTTATAAAGGAGATAAAAAGAAGACTGACACCACAATTGGCAAGAGAGATAAGACTGTTTTGTTTCTGGAAAGTTGGGATATAAATAGTAAATAATTTTTAGCCAATTATAATAACAACAAGGAAATGTCAGTGGATACTGTTTAATAATATATACATGCTCTGGTATTGGTAAAAGCAACGGATATAAATTCTAAACAGCGAATGGGGGAGAAGGGGGGGGGGAAAGACTTAGAAACTTTATTAATTGACTTTTACTCAGAATATGTCATAAAAGTGAAATGTTATTGGAGGATTTTTGAAATAGCTAACGAATGCCATTATGTGGTTGTGTTTTTAAGTATGAATAATTTGAGGCAAAAGCACGTTTAAATAATTGTACTCAAATGAGAATTGTGGTACATTGATAGTAAGATATACAAAGATTTATGATTTAAAGTGTATAATCTAATATGAACTACAAGTAATGACTGTGGAAGAAATGCAGAAAAGTTATCTGTAACCAATCGACACACTTTCTACAAGATGTAATGAAGGATGATTTTTTTGGTGTGTTTTTGTTTAATTAAAATAAAAAAAAAATCTTTTAAAAAACATAACCATATGCATCTCTTTCCACTATAACATAGGACTTTGTTTCCCTGAGAAGACTTCAGCATGAAAAGGAGGGAAAATTTACCTAAAGAATGGCTGCTAATGTTATATAGATCTCATTAGGTCATATTAGAATGAGGTGGCTGGATGGAGTCACCAAAGCAGTAGGCGTGAGCTTAAATGGACTCCAAGAGGATGGTAGAGGATAGGAAGGCCTGGAGGAACGTTGTCCTTGGGGTCGTGATGGGTCGGACACGACTTCGCAACTAACAACAACAAGGTCATATTAAATTAAATAATGATAGTCAACCTTGGACATATATATATATAAAGCTCTCTCTCTCTCTCTCTCTCTCTCTCTCTCTCTCTCTCTCTCTCTCTCTCTCTCCCTCCCACCCTCCCTCTCCCTCTCCTCCTCCCTCCCTCTCTCTTTTTCTTGATACTCTTAGGAATGTTATCCTGGCCCTGGCACCTATGGAAATCCTTATGTCAAACTACAAGAAAGGGAACAAACCCCAGTCACTGATTTAGGAATAATGGATAGTAAAACTCCTAAACAATTCACCTTGATCCATGCGGCAAGTATATCCTCTTGAATTTCCACCTCACTGCTATATGTGACTAATACTCCCATAGAAGCAACAACTCAATAATTCATTTGTTGAATATGGAGTATGAACCTTTCCCCTTCTACACCTCTCTATGGTCCAACTGTGCTTTGGCAACATTTTTTAAAATTATTTTTGCTTGTATCCCCCTGAAGCTCATCTCACCTGAGGCCCTGAATGGGAAAAGCATAAATCATTTGAAGCCAAAGCATCCAATGACAGCTGCAAAACCAAACTACTCAAAAACTCCTCCATGCTACTGGAGCAAAATTGAATAAACTTTTCTTAATGGGTTACAAATAGCTTTGCAACCATATATGTACTTCTAGATAGGAATCAATGTTCACCTGCTTAAAGGTAGCTGCTTTCATGTGTCTCTGTCTGATACTTTTTCTCCTGGTTGATTTTAGGGAAGCGGTTTGGGACCTGGTACTTACAATATCAAAAATAGTATGGATGAGATGTTGAAACGGGTGGTCAGTATTCGAGGTCCCTATGAAACCTTCACCGGCAACAGATCAAAGCCTATGGTTTCTGGACATTTTGCTGGTGATGTATGTGTTCTCTCTTTTCTGCTTGCAAAGAGTTCTCCACAGTTTGGTTAGTGATATGTAGACTTACCCAACTGAATGCTCATCAGATTTATTAGATTAACACTTTGATCCATTATAGCCATTGTTCATGTTGCCTATGGGTGATCAAAGCTGTAGATAAAGATTTGGGAAGACACCAAATTGGGGAAGGCTACAATTTGACTGAGACAACTTCAACACTGGAGTGAATCCTTTAAGGAAGTTTGGATTCAGAAAACTGAATATTTCAGTGAAAATATCACACTGTGTTTCCCTGACAGGAAGACAACGCTGAATTTAAGGCCATTTTCAGAAAAAGGAAGATCAGAAAACAGCATGTTTAATAATGGGTTTATTACTGCTCTGGAGGGGTGCTAAAACTGTGCTTCAAAGGAACCTGAACGACAGCTGACAAGTGTGGTGAAGCAGCAGAAAAAGAAGTGACTTGGGAAATCCTTACCATCACGCTTGCGTCAAGCTAGGCTGCTTTTGATCCCTGGTTTAGCACTCTTCCAGAGCAGTAGTAAATTTATATTCAAGCGAAGCATGAGCAAAAGCTGAAGTCAAATGAAGATAACCAGATCACACACAGACATCTTTCATCTATTTGGTTTAAGTCTGGTTTGTAGTAGTAGTTCTATGATAGATTAGAACTAACTTTTCCCGAGAGGTGGTGATGTTAAGAGGTGATGGTGGAGAACAGGCTTCATGGCATAGGAAATGACCAGTGGTGGGGATTCAGCCAGTTCACACCTCTTCAGGATAACCGCTTGTTAACTTTCTGAGCAGTTTGTTGAACTGGTTGTTGAAAGAAATCATTAGGAGGGAGAACCAGTTGTTAAATTATTTGAATCCCACCACTGGAAGTGACTACATCATCCTTTGGCTGAAACCAAAACAGAATAAATTACATATAAAGAAGAATATCTGTAGCTCAGGGTTGAAATGATGGGTCCTTGGTGCCCTCTGAGCTTGGCCGTTTTCTTGCAAGTGTTTCATTAGTTTCATCAGATGCAACATCTGCAAGAAAACAACCAAGCTCAGAGAGCACCAAGGACTTCTTCCATGAATAAATTGGAAGTGGCAATTGGAACAATCATTTCTGATGGCACACAGAGGGCAGAAAAGCAGTTTAGTTGAGTCATGGGGAAAATTTTGTAGACAGCAGTTAAAGTAGATCCACAATATTACTCACATTCTAGAATGAGAACAAAATACTCAGCACTGTAGATAGTATGAAGTGACTATATGGCAGTAAACATATAGATAATAATAATAATAATAATAAACCATCTACTATACATGGATAACTTAAAAATGTATGCGAAAAACCCTACTGAACTTAAATCAATACACAACATAGTTCAACTGTTCAGCAGTGACATCAAAATGAACTTAGGGCTTGAAAATGGAGAAATGGAAAAAACAGAAGGAATAGAACTGGGAAATAGAAATATAGTGAAAGCATTAGCAAAGGATGATGGTTATAAGTACCTAGGCATATTGGAAGCAGATAACAACTTAAATGGAAAAGTCAAAGAGTCAATGCAAAAGGAATACATCAGGAGGGTCCGCAAAATATTAAAATCAAAGCTGAATGCTGGAAACATAATTAAAGCCATTAATACATGGGCAGTTCCAGTGATATGCTACTCAGCTGGAATCATCAACTGGACTCTGGCTGAACTGGAAAACCTGGACCGGAAAACACGCAAACGTTTGAATATGTACCACGCTTTACATCCATGAAGTGACATTGACAGGTTGTACCTGCCAAGAAAAATAGGGGGCAGGGGGCTATTGCAAATCCATCAAACTGTAGAAGAAGAAAAACGAAGTTTGAATGATTCTGTGAACCAAAGTACAGAAAAATTGCTACAGGCTGTGAAATGGAGAACAGCATAAAAACAACAGAAACGAAGGTAGAATATAAGGAAAAACAGCTGGATGACAGATTAAATAGATGGAAAACCAAAGCTTTGGATAGATAGCACTTGAAAAACATTGAAGGAAAATGTGATGACAACTTGACATGGATATGGCTTAAGATGGGAACTATCAAGAAAGAAATGGAAGGTTTAATACTGGCTGCTCAAGAACAAGCACTACAAACTAATGCCATGAAAAATCCACTGACAACCCAAACTGCCGACTTTACAATAACAAAGTTGAAACTATTTCACATTTAACATGTGAAAGCAGCAAAATTGCACAAACTGAGTACAAAGCTAGACATGACCGAGTTGCTAAATTAATCCACTGGTCATTATGTAAAAAATATGATTTACCTGTAACCAGAAAGTCATGGGAACATAAAGTGGAAAAAGTTATTGAAAATGAGAAGGTGAAGATCTTGTGGGACTTTCGAATACAAACGGATCATCATTTGGAGCACAACACGCAGTGGCGTAGCGTGGGGGGTGCAGGGGGGCCCGGCCGCACCGGGCGCAACATCTGGGGGGCGCGGTCGCACTCGCAGCTCTTTGCTGTTGACTTGCATGTATTTCAAGGCTGAATTTGAATTGAATGAAGCCGAGGAACGCTTCCCACGTTTAATACAAAAGAGATGCGAGCAGGTCTTCCCCGGGGTCGAGAGCACGAAAGAGGGCCAAAGTTTTCTTCTGCAGATCTGGGTCTCTTGAAGACTGCTGGGCAGGGCGAGGGACGTTAATAACGCGATACGTTTAAATTAGAGCAAGTGAAGACCTCGGGCGGCTTTCCTTTTCCTATTTTCCCAGAACCGAGGGAAGAAAATGATTCTGCTTTGAGCCTATAGAGGGCGCTGCGAGCTTTGCTAAGGAGGACGGCTGCTTCAGAGCTCCCTTCATGTCCTGAGTCCAGTGGCGTAGCGTGGGTTGCCACGGGTTAGGGGGCGCAAATTACTTGCCTTGCCCCGGGTGCTGACAACCCACGCTACGCCACTGACAACACGCCAGATATCACGGTTGTAGAGGGCCAAAGTGTACAGTTAATTGATATCACTGTTCCTGGAGATGCCAGAATTGAAGAAAAAGAACTAGAAAAAATAATGAAATATCGCGACCTGGCCATCGAAACTACATGGCTATGGATGAAGCATGTAACAGTGATACCCATTGTCATCGGGGCACTTGGCACCATGTCCAAGAATTTTACAAGATACATCAACAAATTGCAGCTTCCTGCAATAACACCAGCAGAACTGCAAAAAACTGCGCTACTCAGAACATCTTATATTTTAAGAAGGTACTTGGTTGATATCTTGGATGCTGGCAGCAAACCATATCAACCATTAGCACCAGTCACTGGTATTTGTAATTTGCATTTTTGAATGTTCAGTTGGCTGAGTTTCATGTTTAATTAATAAAGTATATAATAATAATAATAATAATAATAATAATAATAATAATAATAATAATAATAATAATAATAATAATAATAATAATAATAATGACAAAATACTGGCGCATAACACACCAGACATCACACTGGTTGAGAAAAATAATGTTACAATCATAGGCATCGCAATACCAGGTGATAGCAGGATCTACGAGAAGGAACATGAAAAAAATCGCGAAATACCAGGACCTAAAAATTGAAATTCAACGATTATGGCACAAACCAGCAGTGGTAATTCCAATGGTAATCGGCACACTGGGAGCTATTCCAAAAGCACTGGAATTACATTTAAAACAGTTAAAACTTGACAAAAGTTTTAACTTCGCTATTTGAAAATTCTAAATTTACCTGACTTGAACATTCTGACTCTACAAAAAACCACCCTACATGGAACAACTTATATCTTCCGACATTACCTTAACAGTTCCTAGGTCCTTGGTTAGGACTAGAGCTGTTAGGCTACCAACCAGCCCCAAAGGCTGTGAATCTCACCAAAGATTAACCACATAATAATACTAATAATAATAGCAGCAGCAGCAGCAGCAGCAGCAGCAGCAGCAGCAGCAGCAGCAGCAGCAGCAGCAGTGGTTTCATTTCTGGTACTTAGTTTAGATCAGTGGGCTTTGGTAGACTTAGTCTACCAAAAGTCTTGATTTTGCAGTTGTTCAATTGGGTTGATTCCAACTTAATTTAAAATAATTCTAAATATATGAAAAGCTTTGGTCCTATAAATAAGTTATCTGAACACTGAAACCATAGATTCTACAAAAACTACCATTATATGTCATAGATTAATGTATTTGATTATGTGCCATTAAGTTGATGTTGACTCTTATGACCACATAGATAAATGTTCTCCATGGAGGTCGGTCCCTAACTTGGTCCTTTAGGTGCCCCCATCGCCACCATAACTGAATCCATCCACCTTGTTGCTGGTCATCATTTTCTCTTTCCTTCAATTTTTTTCCAGCATTAGAGCCTTCTCTAGAGAGTTAGACTTTTTACACAATATATCCAAAACAGGGTAATTTGAGCCTCGTCATTTGTGACTAGGGAGAAATTTCTTACAGGATTCCGATTACACTGGGAGTTGTTATCTATATTATATTTTCCCATAATAGACACATTCCTTTGAAAGGAGTTTTTTTAAATTTGATGCAGTTTTGTCTTGGATGCACACCAGAGGTGGGTTGCTCCCAGTTCAGCCCGGAGAGGGCGAATCAGTAGTAGCGGCCGCAGGAAGCTCCACCTACTCACCTGCTTCTTCTCATTTCTAAAGCAATATTTCCTCTTATTTAATCATGGCAGAAAAAAACGTCTGAGCTGTCTGGTTGCAATGTCAAATCCTTCCTGGATGAACTGGAGACAAGGGAGAAAAAGAAGCATGGTGTTTTTAGTAAATTTTCACGGGATCCTGAATACCCAACTGAAAGGATCTTCTGGTCCAAAATTGGCATGTTTCAACGTGAACAAGTAGGTTACTTTCCTTGGCTTCTTCAGCAGCAATCCAGTGTTGAATTTCTTCTGCCATTACCAATGTGGATGGGAACAAAACGATGTACAATTTGTTTGTTTTTTAAAGAATGTACGTATTTCTCTTTTTTCTTCTTTTCAAAGTATCAAAATAGTTTCTCTAAGCAGAAAACATTAAAGGACACCCAGAGTTATATTTACTAGGCAGCTGTGGAAAGAAGAAGAATGGGGCGAACTGGCAAGCAAATCTTCTCTGGGACGCTTTTCTGTCATGCGTGTTTAATGAAGATGCTGAACATATAGTAATACCAGTCAATCACAGAAAATAATTGCCTGTTCTTTTTCCTAGTTCCAAACAGGACCAGGCTCCTATGACATAAAGCCCATTAAGAGAATAGAATATAAAAACCAACCACCGTTCTGGATTGGTACAAAAAGATTTGATCGAAGAGCATATCGTCTCTGTTTTGGAATTACGGTAAGGGAGAAACATGAGTATGACTCCTTTTGTCATTGCAGCCCTGACACTCTGTCCAAGACACCCAGTATCTATGGAGCTTCTCAATCATCCAGGTCATACAGATGGTCCTTGACTTACAACAGTTCATTTACTGTTGTAAATGAGTGACATTAAATTTTTCACACTTACGAAACTTGCAGTCTCTCCCATGATGCACCTGATCAAAATTAAAATGCTTGGCAGCTGACTCATATTTATGACGGTTGCAGTGTCCCGGGTCACATGATCGCCTTTTGTGACCTTCTGACAAAGCAAAGTCAATTGGGGATGCCAGATTCACTTAACAACAGTGTTACTAACTTAACAACTGCAGCGATTCACTTAACAATCGTGGCAAGAAAGGTTGTAAGATAGGGGCAAAACTTACTTAACAAATACCCTGCTTAGCAACACAAAATTTTGGCCCCAGTTGTGGTTGTAAGTCAAGGACTACCTGTAATTGTCCCAAAGGTGCTTTTTCCAAAAAGCAACTGACTTTTCTTGTGGGGTTTTTTTTTTTTTTTGCTTTTGAAAACATTTCACTTCTCATTGAAGAAGCTTCTTCAGTTTTTCAGTTCAGAATAGAAGAAGCTTCTTAGATGAGAAGCAAAACGTTTTTCTCAAAAGAGAAAAAACCCAAGAAAGTCCAGTTGCCTTTTGGAAAAAGCATCGTTGGAACAAGACACAGCCAGCACAATGTCATTTAGGGAAGGGAGCAGGGAACTAGAAAGACAAGAAAGTCAGATGACAACCACAACTGGGTTTACCATGCGTTGCAAAAGAGATGGGATTTGCAGGGCATGGTTATAACCATCATCTTGAGTTTTGTTTGGGATGCCACTCTTCTGCAGATGTCCCTGGGAGAGAAATAATGAGTATCCAGTAGTTCAACTGTTATTTCCTCTGTATTGGATTTAAGGCAATTTCTTAGTAGCTTAAGAGTGTGATATTTCCTTTGCCCATCGATCGAATCCTTTTAAAATTCTGGTGTGCCAAAGGATGTGCTAGTGATATATGTATTTGTTTTCCTTATGCCTTTTCTTTTGTCATTTGCATTTATCTGAGCTACTACGGTGACATTAGAAGCACTCAAGCAGCTAGGAAAAGTTTCATTTAGAAAAAGTCTAACTTCCCCACTAAGCTGGGCTCATCAGCAGTTTAGGCTCAAGTGGCTGAAGTTGACAAAAATAGAATCCCCATTTTCATTTGTGAATCCAGGACAAGACTTAAGAAAGTATCTGCCTGTCTAAACAAAGATTCAGGCTAGATATGCTAAGTGACTGGAACAGTTTTCCTCCAATTCAGTGCATAATTGTCTGCATATATGGTGTGCTACATGAAATAATGCTATTTATGAGCCACGGTGGTGCAGTCCAGTACTGCAGGCTACTTCTGCTGACTGCCAGCTGCCTGCAATTTGGCAGTTCAAATCTCACCAGGCTCAAGGTTGACTCAGTCTTCCTAATACCACTTTATAATGCCTTGGTAAAGCCACGCTTGGAATACTGCATTCAGTTTTGGTCGCCATGATGCAAAAAAGATGTGGAGACTCTAGAAAGAGTGCAGAGAAGAGCAACAAAGATGATTAGGGGACTGGAGGCCAAAACATACGAAGAACGTTTGCAGGAATTTGGTATGTCTAGCTTAATGAAAGAAGGACTAGGGGAGACATGATAGCAGTGTTCCAATATCTCAGGGGCTGCCACAAAAAAGAGGGAGTCAAACTATTCTCCAAGGCACCTGAGGGTAGAACAAGAAGCAATGGGTGGAAACTAATCAAGGAGAGAAGCAACTTAGAACTGAGGAGAAATTTCCTGACAGGACAATTAGTGGAACAACTTGCCTTCAGAAATTGTGAATGCTCCAATACTGGAAGTTTTAAAGAAGATGTTGGATAACCATTTGTCTGAAGTGGTGAAGGGTTTCCTGCCTAAGCAGAGGGTTGGACTAGAAGACCTCCAATTCTATTCTAGCCTATCCTATCCTTCTGAGCTGGGTAAAAGGAGGACCCAAATTGTTGGGGGCAATATGCTGACTCTGTAAACTGCTTAGATGGGGATGTAAAAGCACTATAAACAGTATATAAAGTGGTATATAAGTCTGCTATTGCTATTGTGCCACAATTTCTCCTCAGAGGAATAGCTAAATAACAAAGATCACTCTGGCAAAAATACAAGCTCAGTTCTATCACTAAAGAACTGCTGGGCTCAGGGCAAACAATGTTGAAGCAGATGATCCAACTCATGTGGTTTAAAACAACTATGGAGTAGGTCTTGGATGAAACATTGATAGCTGATCTATAGTAGCTTAACTTCCCTATTCTTCCAAAAAAGAATCAAACCCATCATTCTTTGATATAAAGCCAAGATATGGTTATTCTAAGAGGTCTCTGTATAATTATATAGTTAATCTCACTGTTCTCTTTAAGAAGAGCCAGAAGTTTCTCCTTACAAGAATACCACTGTAGTATCCATACAATATTCTCAACATAAATATATATTTACATTGTGCATTTCTTGGCTAGCAAATGTGACTAACAAGCAGAACGGGAGCACATAATATCAGACGTGTCACTAGAAGACAAAACCATAAAACTCCATCTCACTGGTCATGTCATGTAGGAGAATTCACTGGAGAAAGCAGTTATGTTTGCATGAGTTAGCAGTAAAAGGAAACCAGGCCATCGAAAAACATGGTGGCTGGAGACCATCAAAGCTGACATCAGTCAGGGCATAGAAAAACTGAAAGAAATAGTGCAAGATTAGAAGATGTGGAGAGATCTGGCTTATTGAATCGCCAAGAGTTGGACTCAACTGAATGGATATCCTCATCATCATTATAGATTTAGATCAGATAAAATAGTATGTATCTTCCAACATTCTCTGCACAAAGACCAACTAGCTTCTATTATATGAATTGGAACAAACAGGTCATAATCCTATATCCTTCAAGAGTATGGATATAACTTGTTGGATCTTTTGATCAACTTTAAGGGATTGGTCAAAGTTAAGATTTATACTGATATCAAATGCATTTGAGACACAGCAAGTGTTTATTGGTTTGTTTGTTTATTGAATTAATTAATTCTTTCCCCTTCCATTTGTGTAACCAATTCATGATAACTTTTGAGATTCCACCAAATTCAGTTTTAGCAATTTTATCTATAAATATACTGTTAAGGTAATAAAATGCAATCATGGAATAATTGAGATATGTTTTCACACTATGGACATCGGTTGGAGAATTGTCATCATTTTCAACACAAAGCATTCTAGCTGAACATTCAGTACAAATTGCATTCTCAACGTGGCATGGCTGCAGACATAGCAAGAACTAACAACACATGATTGGAAACCACCTCTGCAGTACCTCTGCAATAAATGAAAGGTAATTTGTACTGAAGGATGCAAAATACTTCATCCGAAGCAAATTTTTATTCGGGTGAAGCTCAGCTGCTCAGGATTTCAGAGTGCAAAGGAGTACTTACCACCCTGTGAAAATCATAGTGTGGTAAGAAGGATACATTTTTGTACAGTTTTCCAACCTAGTCTTGTTGCTTCTCCAGCTTTGTTTTATGCTGTTGAGTGTTGACTGGGCTGCCTTAGTCACTTCTTTCCTTTGGTGATCATTCCAAGGTAATCTTCCAAGTAGCTTAATTCCATAGCTAGTGGGGCGTATCAAATTTTTCAACTTTCAATTTCCAAACATTAGGAGTGCTCAAACGTTGTGACATGCCATGGCGATTGTAAAGATATTTTGATTACTTTAATATAACTTAGATGTGCTTGGTACGTAAGTACATAAATATCATAACTTTTTAAAATTTTGTTTGTTTCATTAGCTGGCCCCTAGAATTCTTCGTCCCTCTCCTTCAACTTCACAGAGAAATCCATGTGGGTTTTTTGACAACAATATAGGAGCAATTTGCCATGGCCTTGCTTTGAAGTGGGCAACCAGGAAGATTTAAGCACTCACTATATCCCCAATGCTCTATTTTACAGAATCCTGTTGGTGTTGGGCGCTATGATACCACAAAACATGAGAAATATTCAAAGAAGTTGAGATACCATTCCCTTTATATGAATGAAACACAACGTTATCTTAGTAACTTGGAAAGGGACAAGTGTTTACAGTAAGTGAAACATGATAAGAATGACAAATCATTTTTTAAAAATCCCCAAACTTCCATCAGTTTTGGGATTTTTATTTTTAATTTGCATGCCTGACCTTGTTATCTAATTGTTTTGTATGTATCCTGTTTCCCCAAAAATAAGACCAGCAGTAGTCTCTGCCGCAACCCACCCCTGCCTTGCATCCAATGTTTCTTCTTTTTGTGATTAGACCAGAGGTTGGTTTCTGGCGGTTCGGCCTAGATCGGACAAACCAGTAGTGGCGGTGGCAGGAGGCTCCGCCCACCCACCCAGATGCTTCTGCGCATCTACAGAAACATTGCGCGAGTGAGCAAGCAAACCAGTAGTAAAAAAACCGGAAACCCACCACTGGATTAGACTAGCCATCCTATACATTGAGCAAAGTCAAAGCTCTGTTCACTTATAAACTGAAGTCATTAGAAGAGGTCATTAAGTTTATTGGGATGCTTATCTTCAGCTCTAACTTCTTCAGAGGAAGAGAAACCCATGGTTCTCCAGTTGTTCCTTAATTAGAGCTTCCAACAGTCTTTAATCAGTATGTCCAATTGTTAGGGATGCTAATTCAGTGACATCTGGATGAACATGTGTTCTCAACCTTGGCTTTGATAAAGGATAGAATATGTAAACAATTTATTGATTTTTTTTCCACAGGGAGAGGATAACTCCTGTTAATAAAGGTCGCCAGAGCAACCCAAACTCTGCCTAAGAAATTGTTGCATCTGGGGGAAAAAATACTCTTAAATAATCATGTATGAGTTGTACGCTTACACAGCTTGGTCAGCCTAACTGCAGGACGTAAAAACTAAAAAGATACACTGAGGAATCTCTTATTCTTGACTAAAAAGCTCTTGGAAATTTGGGCACTCACTTTCACCTTTTTTTTAAAAAAATCAAGGTTTTTGTTAGAATTTTGCAACTGTAGATTTCTCTTTTAAAATCAGTGTGCTGCCATAATTATGTCAATACTATATTAAAATTGCTAGAAACTTAAAATGCTTGGTATTCATTTAGCAACTACTTGAAAAGTGTTGTCTTTTATTGAATTAAAAAGGAGGGCTATTGTTTCAAATTCTAATTCTCACAGGCCACAGTTGTATCAGGGTTTGTTTGCTTTTTACTGGATTCTGGTAAAAGAGTGCAGATCAAGTAAAGTTTGTAATGCAATAAGGAAACAACTGCAGTTCAATATTTAATTTTTAACAATAGGGTCTCATTAGAATCCATAGCTTTCAAGAATTAAAAAAGTTATATAGGAAAAGATCAAATCATGGGCTGTTTCCAGTGGAGAGAAATTACTGCTCTCCAGTAATTTAAAAATAATGTCATATTCATGTTGTATACATGATTTCTAGCATTATTGGCAAGCTGTTATATTTTTTCTTGTGTTTCTTGAATTTATCAGTTCATATCCATTGAACAGCCATTATGAAAACACAGGGCTTCCCTAAGCTCTATTTACATGAAAATAACTACTTCCTCTACTCCCAATTTTATTTTTAAAATGGGGAAGGCAGGCAATCTTCTCTCCTTCGGCACACAAGGGCTGGTTGGTCCGGTCTGAGATCAGGATTGCTCCGACATCTATACACATTAAGAAAGTGAGCTTGACTCTTGTTCTAGCTGAAAAACAGCAAAGGCAGTTTTATCATGGAGGTAGGCACAAGCTGGTGATGTATCCATTCCAGAATTGATTCAAAGCAGTGGTGGGTTGCTCTTACCGTTGCTATGGGTATGCTGATCGCGGTCTGTCTGTGCACAAGCCTAAAGTGTATCCTGCAGGCGTGTGATGTGCGCTGTGCGCACATGCGCAATCCACCGCCCGTGACACCCAGCTGTTTGTAGGGGTGCGCACAGGCACCACATGCTGTGCGCGCATGCCCAGTGTGCCTTCTGGCATAAAAACAACCTATAGAGCACGGGCGGGCGGGTGGGCCAAATAAACTACTGTACTGGTAAGCTCTCAGCTGCTCCTGGCCACTACCGGTACGGCTGTACTGAGCCGTACCCACAGCAACCTACCACTGATTCAAAGATATGTGTAAATAGATAAAGGCCCTCTATGGATGTTCGCAACTGAGGTTTGAGCAGAAGAGCAAGCAACGAGTGCCACCTCAACTAAAGCTCTCCCTCAGAGTCCCAAGGAATAATTGGCTAAAAAGTAGTTACTCTAATGGAATTTAGGACTCCTTTTTGCCTAGAATGATCCTCATTTGAGAACAAAGGATTATAAAAATGGATTAATGATTCAAGGACATTGTCTGAACGCTCTGTGCAATGACTGGTGTGAACAGATGCCAATGCTATTCACTCAAATGCACACCTAAAAAGCAAATCAAAACCTCTTGTCTTGGCTGAAACATACCCATGTTCCAATAGTGATAGCTTTATCTCATATTACATGCTCAAGACTCCAGAGCCACAAGCTGCTCCCGCACTCACAACCTCTCTAGACAGTTTCATATTGTTTTTACTGTTGCTTTATTAGATTTTTATTACACCCCTCTGAGCCAGTTATAAAAGAACTGTTTATAAATATAGTAAACTTAAGTGCATTGCATAACATTTTGGTTTTGTTCTGGATTGCAGCCCATGACAAAGAAAATGTGTATTTTGCTTTATTCTATTGCATCTGCCCTCCTCAAATAGTAATTGGGAAAGTGGAGTGGGTTTTTTCATGGTCACGGGTGATTCAGGAGAGTTTATATTAGCATAGATAATTATACTAAAAACATTAATTCCCAATAAACGTCTGTACTTTTTGAATGTACCCTTCCTTTGTTCTCATGCTTCGCCCTGAAGTTCGCTAGCTAGAGAATTCTGGGAGTTGAAGTCCACACATCTTAAAGTTGCTAAGATTGAACAACATTGCTTGGGAACTTAATATTGAATGATATCTGTGGCACTTTGTTATTTAACCCACAGACACTTAAAATATTAAGTAATACAGAGAGTCATTGATTTACAAGAGTTCGTTTAATGACCGAAATTGTAATGGCACTGAAAAAAAAAGACTTATGTCTGTTGCAGCCTTTCAAGGTCATGTGATCCCCTTTTGCGACCTTCTGAGAAGCAAAGTCAATGGGGAAGCCAGATTCACTTAACAATTGTGGCAAGAAAGGTCATGAAATGGGTCAAAGTTTACTTAACAACTTAGGAACAGAAATTTTGGGCTCGGATTACTTATATTTGGTATAGAGTAGAAATAAAATTAAGAGTCTACTGAAGCATCTTTGGGAACCAAGCACATTTCTATTCTCAATATAGTTAAATATTTTTTGAGAATCCAAACTTGAAAATAATGTAGTTTGGAGTAAGATGGTGACAGCCAGAGAAAGTCCACTAATTAGTATTTCTGACAGCACAAATAATTAGTGTTGGCATCCTAATCTCATATATTTCTACCTAGGACTATGCCTTAAAAGAACGTTGGTCCTTACCTGAATGTTTCTTTTCTGTAGAAAGGCAGGAGGGGCTACAGCTGGGTTTAGTCACAGCCTGATTGGTCCAGAGACTGAGGGAATTTTCTTAAGTATCCTTCCTTCCCTATTGGCTCCCAGTTTCTGCGAGGTCGAATGGAAAAAGCTGCAAAATAATATGTAAGGAAAAAAGAGCAGTGCACACACATACACGCGACCGCCCCTCACCCCAACTAACTAGAACACTAGGGCGGGACTTCCTGTGGTGACGTCATTGTGCTTGGAGTTGAGGAACGGGAGTTATCCTAACCTCTAACTCTAACTTCTTTGTTTGGGCTCATTTTTGAGCGCTGTGGATCCTGGAGGGACCAGCAGATTAAGAGGGAAACTCTGAAGACGCTGGGGTGATAAGGCAAATCCTCCCAGTGGTAGGAGAAACCTACTAAACGGATGAGGATCTATCCTGCCACTTGGTCAGGACCGGAGCGATGGCGGCCGCATAAGAAGGAAGCAGAGAGAAAAAGTAGTTGAAATCGAGACATCTGTTACTATTATTGACAACCCAAAGAAGAGGAGGACAACGCGAAATTGGCAGAGAGGGTGAGCTGGAAAGGAGGCTCTGGGAAGGAGATTTTTCAGATTTTTGCCAAAAAGCTGAGAGCAGAATTACTGAGTTGGAATTGACGCGTAAATAACTTGAACTAAAGTGGCCAGAGGGAGAATGAAAACCCGGCATGGACAACAGGAGTAGGACATAGTAACTACTGAGAAGACGTGTAAAGCACAGAAGGATTGTTTAACATTCGGGTTGGTTGTTGACTTGTTGACTTTTTTCTTCTTGCTCTTTTGGAACGATTAGAGGGCTTCGTTACCCCCCCCCCCATTTTCCTTTGTTGCTGGACTTGTTGTATTAACTGATTGACAATAACAGGGATACAGAAGAGAGGGTGACACCTAGTGGATCAAAATCTGAACCGTGAAATCTGATGTAAGAAAGCTAACAATGAAATAACTGATATATATGTATAGAGAGAAACTAATTATAGAATTGAATACCTATATAATTGATACAATTGGGAGACATCTATTGGTATAAGGTAACTGTGTGATATATAACTCTAGGATATATAATAATTAAGGATCAAAAACAGAATGGAATAATACATAGGAATGTTTAGATATTGAAATGTGATATTAAGGGAGGTTAATTATTGCTAAATATTGAGATATATAATTATTGATACTATTGATATTGCTGATAAAGTAGAATTTATATGCAAGTGTGGACAAGGATAAATAGGGGGATAAGAATGGCAACTTCAGGAAAACCACACCCAATATGATCTCGGCAACACCCCCCTCCTCAAATCAAAGATCAATTGAGAGCGCATTGGGGCTGGAGAAAGGCGGAACAATGGCAGGAGCAACGGGACCAGCACCAACAATGCAGAGTATGCAATTGATGCTCCAGATGATACAAGAGACACTGATGAAAAACCAAGAAATGATGGCTACAAATCATGAAGAGACAAGGAGGAATCATGAAGAAATGAAAAATGAAATGGGAGAATTGAAAGGAAATATTAAAACAGTGGATGACAAAATTGAAAGGATACAGAATGCCTTAGCAATCAACGAACAGAAAATCCAGAACATCAAAACAAAAATAAAACAAACAGATCAGAAGATGGAAAAAATGGAGCTGGAATATAGACAAGTTAATAAAGAAGTAGAGTTATCAATAATCCGACTTGAAAATGAAATAATTTCATTCTATTTAAGATTCCAAAACATACCGGAAGAGAAGGAGGAAAACCTGAAAGGAAAAATGATCGAAATCTTCACCGAAATTCTACAGAGAAAAGAACAAGAGTTGAGAGGGGATATCGATGAAGCTTACCGTGTGCATACTAATTATGCCAGAAGACATAGGCTCCCGAGAGAAGTGCATATAAGATTTGCCAAAAAAACCAACTAGAGATGAAGTATACAAAAAAACCAGAGAAGGGACGATTACATACCAGGGAAAAGAGTTGATCATGCTTAAACAGATTCCACGGAGAATTCGTGAACAACGTAGACAATACCAATTTTTAACGAATCAGTTAAATAAAAACAGAATAATGTACAGATGGTTGGTACCAGAAGGGGTACTGGTGTCTTGGGAAGGAAAAAGGTATAAGATAGAGAATATAGAAGAAGTGCAGGAATTCTATGAGAAATACTGCACAGGGGAAGAAGAACAAGGAAGTAAAGAGGACCTAGAAAGTAGAAGTCAAGAGGAAGAAACATCAGAAGACAAGGAAAGAAACAGGAAAGAAGAACAGAGGCAAGAAAGAGAGAAAGAGCAGAAAAGGAGGGCGCGAGAGGGAAAAGTCAGATACAAACCAGAAGCAACAAAAACACCCCATCTAAAGATGGACCAGGAAATAACAATTATTTCAAAAAACTTGAATGGACTGAACGCACCAAAAAAGAGTGCAGATGTTTAATAAACTTAAGAAACTGAAGGTAGATATAACCTGTAAGGAAGTGCATATTAAAAGGGAACATAAGAACTTACTGGAAAACAAAAAAGTAGGGAAATTATACATAGCACTAGCAGATTAAAAAAAGAGGGATAGCAACCTATATAAAGGAAAAAATAAATTCCAAAGAAGTCTACTCTGATGAAGAGGGCAGGATACTAATGATTGAATTAGAGACAACAGAAAAACTGGGGGGGGGGAAGTACACTAGGGCGGGATGTAGCCCTCCCTCCTTTCTACAGAAAAGAAACATTCAGGTAAGGACCAACGTTCTTTTTCCTGTAGATACGGCAGGAGGGGCTACAGCTGGGATATACCCAAGCTAAGTCCCAGGGTGGGATGTAGACCCCTGGGGAGGGGAGGTCACCACCTGTTAGAGGACCTGACAGCTGAAGGACGCATCCGCTGAAGCAAAACTCTAATCGATAGTTTCGAATAAAGGGCGTTGGAGAGGCCCAAATGGCCGCCCTACAGATGTCCTCTAGAGGGGCCTTAGTGGCCCACGCGGGCATGGTAGCTGCACTCCGAGTGGAGTAGGCCATAATTCCCTGAGGCGGAACATGACCTAAGGCTTCATAGGCCACCATGATGGCCTGTCTTAACCATCTGCCTATAGTAGCAGAAGAGACCCTAGCCCCCAGGGTGCTGGGCTGAAAGGAAAGGAGGGGGCCTCTGATCGACAAAAGGAGGATGTGCGCCTGAGATAAATGTGCAAAACGCGGCGGACATCAAGCCTGTGCCAAAGAAGTTCCCTCTCATGGGAGGGAGAGGGACAGAAATTAGGGAGGATGATCTCCTGCGATCTGTGAAAAAGGGAATTGACCTTCGGGAGAAATGTTGGGTCTAGTCGCAGGACGACCCTGTCTTGGTGGAATTGGCATAGGTCCTCCTTGGACGACAAGGCGCCTAACTCAGATATACGTCGAGCCGAAGTAACAGCGACAAGAAAGGTCACCTTTAGAGTTAAATACCTGAGGTATACTGTCCTCAATAGTTCAAAGGGGGGCCCTGTGAGAGCTCTAAGGACTAGGGAGAAATCCCACATTGAAAACCTATGCACTGGAGGAGGGTACAGGTTTGCCGCCCCTTTTAGAAACCATTTGACTAGTGGGACCTGGGCCAAGGAAAATCGGCCATCCCCCGCCAGAACGGAGGAGAGGACAGCCACCTGTCTCGGTAAGGTGTTATGAGAAAGACCTTGGTCTAGGCTGTGTTGTAGGAACTCAAGGACTTGGGCAACCGAGCATTGGTCGGAGTTAGATCAAACCTTTCGCACCAGGAGACGAATGTTGACCACGTTGAATTATAAATCTGTGTGGTCGACGAGTGCCTGGAAGCCTCAATGGTGGAAATGACCTTGGCTGACAGGTTAGCGTCCCTCAGGAGGCACCGCTCAAGTGCCAGGCGGTCAGTTGGAAACATTGGGGCTCCGGATGGAATAGGACCCCCTGGCACAGGGCGATCTCCTCCTGAGGAATCCTCCACGGGGCAGATACGGACAGTTGGATGAGGTCCACAAGCCAAAGCCATCTCGGCCAATAAGGGGCCACCAGGATGATGTGTGCCCTCTCTATCACTACCTTCCTCAGGGTCCCCTGGATTAGAGGGAGAGGGGGAAAGGCATAAAGAAGGCCCGGGTGCCATGGACTTCTGAGGGCGTCTGTCCTTTCAGTGTTGTGTGCTGGGAAGCGGGAGAAGAACCGGGGCAGTTGAGCATTGGTCAGGCTCGCGAACAAGTCCACCAATGGGTTGCCGAAGCGGTGGTAAATTCTGTGGAATAGTTCTGGGATTAGCTGCCACTCGCCATGGTCGACTGTTGCCCGACTCAGCCAGTCGGCCTGATGGTTGGCTATGCTCAAGATGTGCTCTGATGTTATTGACGCCAGGTTCTTTTCCGCCCAAGTCCAAGTTTCTGAGCTTTCAGCTAGAGACACTTGGAATGAGTCCCCTCCCCTGACGATTTATGTGGGCCTGTGTGGCGACATTGTCCGTCAGGAGGAGCACTTGTTGATTGGCAATTGAGTCCCGAAAGTGAAGGAGGGCCAGGCAAGCTGCCTTCAGCTCCAGCCAATTTATATTGTGGCGCAGGTCTGAGTTTGTCCAACGACCCTGCGCCAGCCTGGTTTCCATCAAGTCCCCTCAGCCGTAAAGGCTCACGTCTGTCGTGATCGAGATGTAATCTGGTTCCCAAAACTCGGATCTGCGACGCAAGGCCGGGGACAACCACCACCTCAGGGACCAGCGAAGCCTCGGTGACAGGGTGACAGAACACAGAGAATTGCCCATGCGGTGGCGTTGGTAAGGAATGAGCATCCATTGAAGAGTCCGAGAATGGAGACGGGCCCAGGGAACTATCCCTATGCACGACCCCATCTTACCCAGCAAGCGGGCCAAGGTCAGGATGGAAACTGACCGACTTGCGCAGACGTGTCGTGCCAAGGATTGAAGACTTGTTAGACAAGTCCTGCAACAGAGTCTATCACTGTGCCCAGATGAAGGATCTTTGTCGAGGGAGAGAGATGGCTCTTGGGGAAGTTGATGGAAAATCCCATGGACTGTAACGTCCGGATGGTCAGGTTCAAGTCGTGAATTGCATGCGTGCGGGATTGGGCCAGAACGAGCATGTCGTCAAGATAGCAATGGAGTCTCACCAGGAGGGATCACAGGTGAGCCACTAATGCTGCCAGGACCTTCGTCAATGTGCAGGGGGCAGAGGTTAGGCCGAATGGAAGAGCCCTGTATTAGAAGTGGTGCTCCTCGTGGGAGAAGCGAAGGAATCTGTGATGGGCTGGTATGATCGGGATGTGTAGATACGCTTCCATCAAATCTACAGATGCCATGAAATCGCCCCGCTGGATCCCCAGGAGAATGGACCTGAGAGATGACATTTTGAAGCGCTGATAGACCAGGAAAGAATTGAGACACTTCAGGTCCAAGATTGCTCTCCATCCCCCTGAGCTCTTTAGGAAAACAAAGAGTTTGGAGTATAGACCCAACCCATACTCCTCTGGCGGAACCAGTTCTACGGCCCGAATGTCCAGCAGATGTTGGATGGCCAGACTCATCAGGCAGCGGCGTTCCAGATCCCTGGACGGAGGGAAGGTACTGAAGAGCGTCGGGGGAAGGGAGAGGAATTCCAGAAGGCCGTCCCTGATGGTTGACCTGACCCAGCATCCGATGTTATCTGGTCCCACTGATCCGCGAAGGACGCAAAGCAGCTGCCTATGGGCTGACCCGGATTGGAGTCATTTCCCTCTGAGGAAGAGGCGGCCGCCCCTTCCGCGAAAGGGCCGTTTAGACTGACACTGATATCTACCCCATCCTGATAAAAAGGACGGTGACTCTGTCTGTCATATCTATAGGGGGCATATTGCTGCTGGCGATAGTCATGGTCAGGAGGCTGGAAAGAAGGTATTCGGTAAGAAGCCAGATGGGACTCCGGCTTCTTGGTGTTAGAGGAAAGGACCTTCTTCTTGTCCTTGTTTTCCACAAGGATCAGGTCGAGCGAAGCCCCAAAGAGATTGGAGCTGGTGAAAGGGGCCACTGCCGAATTCCGTTTGGACTTGTTGTCCATTTGCCAATTGCGAAGCCACAAGAGGCACCTTGATGTTACTGAGGTGGACAAGGCCCTTGATGCAAACTTGATGGAATCTAGAGTGGCGTCTGCCAAAAACTGGGTGGCCGAGATAATTTTGGTGAGGTCTTGAAGACGCTCATCTTGGATTGGAATGCGGTCCTGTAATTGGCGAAGCCACATAGCAGCCATGCAATTAAAGTAAGATGATGCAGCAGCTGACGTAATGGCCCAGGCCGAAGAGTTGAAATTCTTACGGAGAGTACGTTCTGCGCGCTTGTCCTCGGGCTTTAGCTTGTCGGCCACATCCCCTGAGACTACAGTAGATGCATTAGCAAAAAGGGCAATGGGGGTGTCTACTTTTGGCAATTGTAGGGCCTGGGAGAAGGCCTGCTCCATATTGTAGAAGCGCCAATCATTACTCCCAGGGTTAGGCAAGGAGGAAGGTCGAGCCCACTGGTTCTTAACCACCTCTAGGAATAGAGGAGGGGCTGGGACTTCCTCCTTATCCGTATTGGGATTAATAAACATAGCCAGGTTGGGATCCCTGTGTTGGGACACTGGAGGAACCCCCCGTACTAATCTGGGTAGTCTTTTTAGCCTCATGTAGAAGAAGTTTGAAGGCCGGGGGAGGAAAGAGGCCTGGAAATGCTGTGTGTGTGTATCAGGAAGAACAGAGTCCTCATCTTCCGAGAACTCCAGGTCTGGATGAGCAACCTCCCCTAGAACTGAGCCCTCACTAACCACTGAAGGGGAAGGGGGGATCCTGTCTCTGAGAGGAGGATGGAGATCTGGGGTGCCTGGAGCCAGAATGAGGTCTTGCCACCCCTTGAGATGATCGTTCCCATTGGAAAAGGCCTGAGGCAATGCCCTTACAGATAGCGGAGGAAATGAACCTCCTGATGCTTTCAGGCAGAAGCTCAAGGTCCTCTAGGTCCTCATCGGAAGGACCCCGGGATGGGGGCCCCCAGGGGGCAAGTTGTGAGGCCAGGAGGTAGTCCAGAGATCCCCCTTCCCCCGGATCACTCCCCCCTCCCTATACGATCTTGGTGAGACGGGAGGTGAAGGAGAAGTAACCTGCCTGTGAGGTCTTGCAGGGGAGATGGAAGGGGAAGAAGGGCTGAAACCCCTGGGGGCGAGCCAGAATGGTGAGAGCTGGGCCCAATTGGAAATCTGGATTTACAAGGGGATTCAGGCCTAACAACTTGTGCAAGGCTCTCCACCCTGGCCACCTGTTTCTCTAAGGCCTTCTGTCCCCTTGACTCGTCCCTTGCAGCCGCTCTGGAAGGGCGCTGGTCAGCTGCAGATCAGGAGGCCGCTGCCCAGGTCCTGAGTCTGCTCTGGCCTTCCTCTGCCATTTCTCCCTGGCCTGCACTGGTTCAGGGGCTGTCGAGGCCATGCCTCACTCATGTGGTCTGTGCCTGGATTAAGCTGCGGCAAGCCTGCCAGCCTCAATTTATGGCCGCGCTGCAGGCAGTTGTACGGAGAAGACGCCTACCGGCCTCGATTAATGGCTGCGATGTAGGCCATAGGCAAAGACGCCTGCTGGCCTCAATCAATGCCACGATGCAGACTGCTGCCGTACAAAATGGCCACCACCCACGAGGTCACCCCAGCTCTGGAGGCAGCGCTGAGCCCTTTTAATGTGATTAGGACCTCAAAGCTGCAGCGAGATGTTAAAGCCGCAGCAAGGCTTGCAATCGGCAAATTATGAAAGAAGAACGAGCCAAAGGTAGCGTGCTAATCAATCGCCACCCGCAGGAGCCTTCGACTGAACTAGGAGCCTGCCAGCCCTGCATGCCCAGGGACTGGGCAAGCCCCCCTCCAGGCCCAAGGGTAGGACACCAGGGCACTCCTATCCCCTTATGAGGCTGACAGATCAGTCTCTATGGCCAGCAGTCGAAATTTTAGAGAATTTAGAATATCCAATCAACCAAATTAGAAATACAAATTTCAATAAAGTACCTCACTGGAGCCACAGCTAGTGCTTAGACCAAAGACTGAAGGAAACTGGGAGCCAATAGGTAAGGAAGGATACTTAAGAAAATTCCCTCAGTCTCTGGACCAATCATGCTGTGACTAAATCCAGCTGTAGCCCCTCCTGCCATATCTACAGGAAAATCAATAGATTTTTTTAAAATCAAGGATAAGAAATCAACTTTTTCCTAATTTAAATATTAACTAACAGCAATGATAGCAGATCCAGACATACCTATGAATCCCACTGCACCAAATGACTTATGATTTTAGATCAGTGGTGCAAGTCAGCTGGTTCTATCTGGTTTGGGCGAACGAGTAGCGGTGGCGGCAGGAGGCTCCGCTCACCCACCCAGACGTCATCACATCGTTTTTGACACTCTGCACCTGCGCAGAAGGTCCTGCGAATGCACAGAGATGATACATGCGAGTGAAGCGAGCGTGCACACTCACATTTGCAAATCAGTAGCGAAGTTAAGTTGATTTCATCCCTGTATTAGAAGTATAATAACGGGAAAAAAATACTGTCAACACAATTTTATTCAGGCACACTATAGTTGTAATTATAAGGAAATAGTACAAGTTCTGCCCAAGTGCAGCAGTACAACATCACTGACAATTGCAAAACAAAGTATACTGATGCTGTTATTATATTTACCTGCATGATTGGAATAGTGTGCTAGGAATGTTGCAACAAAAATCAAACTTGCAGATACAGTAATACCTTGATACTCAACTGCTTTGAAACTAGTTGAATTTGTATTCAACACGTTTGAGGTGAAAATTTTGTCCTGGTATTCATTGTTTAATACTCAATGCACAAGCTAGAACATGTCAACATCAACTGACATGTGATTCATTACATTATTCCTTATGATTGAAATTTATTTAGTACGCATTGTTTTTGGTACTCATCACACCTCCTAGAACCAATTATTCATGAATACCAAGGTACCACTTTACTTATCATACTGTGTATAACCTGAGGCACGTTCCAGAAATTACACACAAATATTGAGCCCAGTCTAATTTATGATTTGCTTCCGCACTGAACTTATGCCTGATGCTCTGCTGTCGTTATGCAGATATTAACAAGTTCCACCGTATGGGAATGGTTCTCAGACGTCTGGGAAGGCACTAGAAAAGTTGTAACCAAGTTTTTCTCTCAAGGAATGTTTAGATTTCAACATGGATATGAGCTATTTCTGGATTAGTCTAAAACAGGGGTCTCCAAACCTGGCAACTTTAAGGCTTGTGGACTTCAACTCTCAGAATCCATCAACTAGCATAGCTGACAAATTCTGGGAATTGAAGTCCACATGTCTTAAAGTTGCCAGGTTTGGAAATCTCTGATCTTACTGGTTCAGTCCAAACCAATCTCTCCAACAACTGTTTAAAACTCATAGATAGTTCAGATGTTAAGATATTATAGGTAACATCAAAGTATTACCCTAAGTACAAATAATTATTTCTTTGTTAGAAATGTGCATATCTTAGTCCTTGGATCCAATTTTGGTTAATATTGATGACATTAAAACATACACAAAACTCAAATAAAAACCCTTTAAAATCGTGTAATCATCAACTGTTCTTAGGACTAGCCAATCACCTATTTGCTGTAATATTGAATTATAGGAATACATTTATGCAGGAGATACTTTTCTAGCTTATCTATTGTCAATCTAGTCAAAAAGCAGAGGAAGGATATGCAAAAAGGTTTGAGCATAAGCTATCTCAATCTGAAATATGAATTGGAAGTATTCCAAAGTGCAGGACACAAAATGGGACAAAAACTCAGAATACTATTATCTATTCCATGCAGTTTTGTTTCAAGTGTTTCGATTATCAACAACATCCAGATAATTATAAAAATTGATATATCAGTAGCGTGTCTGATGGTGAAAGCTCTCAGCAACACTGTCTTTACCAGTAATGTTAAGTGTTAGGTGGGAAGAGATTAAAGTGATCCACCCTCCAAGTAGTTTTTTCAAGCATTTCTCACATCTACTGTATTCCTGAAAATAAGAAGGCCTAAAACAATCCAGTTTCTTTCAGGTGATTTAAGGCACTAAACAATCTGAGTAGAAGAAAAATATGACAAATCCTATAACAGTAACAATGGAAAGAGGAATGGGGGAGGAATACTTCTTCTATGATGCTATTAATAATTAACCATCTATCATATAAATCTTCACCACCACTCACAGGTAATCCTTGACTTGCAACAGTTTGTTTAATGACTGTTCAAAGTTACAACTGCACTGAAAAAAGTGGCTTATGAGAGTTTTCACACTTACAACCATTGCAGCATCCTCATGCTCTTGGGATCAAAAGTCAGATGCTTGGCAACTAGTTCATATCGATGGTTGCAGTGTCCCGGGGCTCTTTTGCAACCTTCTGAGAAGCAAAGTCAATGGGGAAGTAAGATTCACTTAACAACCATGTTCTTAACAACTGCGGTGATTCACTTAACAACTGTGCTAAGAAATGGGGGACCAGCCACTTAACAACTGTCTTGCTTAGCAAGAGAAATCTTGCACTTAATTGAGGTTGTAAGTCAAGGATTACCTTTACCATGAATTTCATGAACAAAATAAACATAAAATAGGTAGACATGACAATGAATAGAATACCTTTGCTATTTATATCAGATTACTGATAGCCCTCTTTACTATTAAAACAGAAGTACAAACTTGTACTTTGGAGAAATACATTATGAAACCATTGAGTCAGCATTCATAATCCAAGAGACAGATTACTGGAAGGCAAAAAAAAAAAAAAAAAAAAAACCCAACCCGGTAACATTTATAAACAAGGGGAGAAAAACTTTTAAAAAGTTTTTGTCTTCTTCCTAGGGACATGTCTGTAACAGTATTTTTTTCCTGCAGCACATAAAATTAATGAAAACTGTCAAAGAAAAAATGTCAACAAAATGAGAAGAGAGAGGGAATTGTGAAGAACATACACTAATTCAAAAACAAATAGTCTCCAATCCATAGTATTCAAAGTGTTCAGATAGGTTATAATTATGACTTTATTGCAAATTATGACTTTTCAACCCTGGGCAAAGAAACCTATCTGATATAGGCAACTGTGATATTAGAAAGGCAGTTTTATTTGGCACAACTCTCAGAAAGAGCCTATGGTACATCTGTATTAGCAGACCTTGCATACATCTCCCACTCATTTTTTTCTATATGTTATTCTTCTATTTTAAGGTTCTGATTTTTCTATTCCCCTTCTACTAAATATATCAATCTATACCTAAGCTATCATTAAACCACAGTGGTCAAAAATGGAAATTCCTAGAAAGAAGATAAAGAAGCATACACGTTTTTAAGACAAATACTACCAATTATATTTTCATACAAACGCAGAAGTATTTCTTCTAAATTTCACATTTAAAATGGAGTCTCTGAAGTAGCAACAAGGGATTTTTTTGGAAAAGAGGAGAAGAAATAGTTTTTATTTAGACCCAAATTTTCCCAGTTGCTTCATGGACCAGTTGGACTTAATGTCTTGCGGCTTTGCAGACTTTATCATACACTTCAGGATAAGCCTTGTTACACTGAAGCTCTTGTCTCAGTTTGTGATATAAGGAGCCATCAAACATTTCCCAGAATTCTTCGCGGGTCATATAGCAGTCTGCATATAACATCTGAAAACTAAAGGAAATGAGAAAGATGTTAAGAGTTCTTGCGAAGGTGACAATTAAGATGTTTAATTTAATAGCTGGAACAGTAAAGGGTATAATAGGCCAGAATACACAGTTGTAATTGATTGGTTGGAGAAAGCGCGCTCCTGCATGAGGCAATCTACATTATGATTGGTTGCTGGGTGTAAAGGGGGAATTCCCCCTTTCCCCCACCTTTTTCTTCTGTCTGCTCTGTACGCTGTTCTGTGATTTACCTGACAATTTGCCTCATGTTTTAGTGATGTTCATGACTATCTTGTCTGCGGCAAATATAGTTGTTAAATATGTTTATTTACAAAACTACAAGTTTCTGTCAGCATCTCTGACTTCATTTGGACACAGTCTGCGTATAACACCTGAAAACTAAAGGAAATGAGAAGGACCTTACAGCTGTTGCATTGGAAGGCAACAATAACCTTTGCCTGCAAAACGGGGCAAGCCACTCGGTCAGCCTTTAGTTCATGTTTTGTTCTAGCAAACCAACCAAGCCTTTCATTCAGTTGCATGTCACAGCGATTGTGCTGTAGAACCAAAGTCGAACTACTGTACAGAATAGCAAGATAATGGGGTGCAATCATGGGTAACTAAGAATTCAATTGCTAGAGAGCTCTCATACTCGTACTCATACTAGAAACAACTCTTTTCCCAAGGTTTAGATCCTTACCCATGAACGTCCCTCACAAATTTTTCTAATTGTCTGGTGGATGCCATGGCTTCGAAGTGTTTTGTCTGGGGCATCCCATAGGCCCCCACATCTACATAGAGTTCCTCTTCATCTCCTTTTGGATGAATCATTCCAGGATTGTGAGGCAAGATGAATGGACACAGCCATAGGGGATAAACCTAGGGAAATCAAGAGGAAAAGATGCATGGTAGCACAGTGGTTAGAATGCTTTATTACAGGCATTATTGCTCAATGTCTGGAGTTCGATCCTGACCAACTCAAGGTTGACTCAGACTTCCTTCCGAGGTTGATAAAATGAGGACCCAGATTGTTGGGGCAAAATGCTGTAAACCGCTTAGAGATGGCGCCAAAGCACTGTGAAGCAATATATAAGTCAAAATGCTATTGCTATTCTATTTTATTCATTTTATGGAAACTACTTTGGTGCTTTCTGAATCCTGCCACTAATACCAGAGGTTACTCTAAGCATTATTTATTTTTGGGTTTTACAGAAATAAGTAAGCTCCCCGTTAGGAGAGCGAGTGTGCAGAGAAGCGTAATGAGAGTGGTATGGACGAACACGCACAAACCAGCATACAGGGACACTGAATAGTATAAAATATAATAGTGTACTAATTGGAAATATAGAGGTATTCAGAGTCCAGTTAACAGTCCAAAGTCATACACGGTTCAGTCGTTCAATTATCAAATAGTCAGTCTAGCACACAAAAACAGCTAACAGTAGCAAACCACAGTACCTCACAATATACCGATCAGCGCCTAACAAACAGAGAGCTAACAGTCAACCTGGCTTCCTCTTATGGCTGCTTGAGGTAACAAATCAATTACATCTCTTTAGCATGTAAAGTAACAGATACATTTGTTACAATCATAGCTTATATATACATTTCCAAGCCAAGCCTAGGGTTACATCCCTAAGTAAGAAACCAATCTTATTCCTGCTCCCATGACCCGTCTTGGATTTAGGAAAGTTGGTCTTACTTTAATGACACTGTGGAAGGTTTGAATACATTGTTCAAGACTCTTCATGGGGATCATCATGTCTTGTATCACGTGGTGCTGCTCATAGAGCTTTCTCATGGATTCGCCTTGAGTCAATTTTAAAAGGGAGATTTTAGGAGGAACCATCCAGCCAAAGAGATAGCGAAAAATTGGATGATTGCCAAATGGGATGATGTCCTGTAAGAGAAACAATGCTAATAATAAGGAAAGGAAAGATTTAATCAGTATAATTACATACATCAGCAACTTTAGTCAGTATTTTAAATAAATTCTCCATGACTGAATGTGGTTTGAAGGCCTGGCTCTGTCTCTAGTTACTGAGTAGGGTGAGGTGTGCTCTCCCTTATTCATTCATCTTTTGTTCTATCAGGAAACCATGTCTTTTTCCCCATTTGTACTTGTTTTACGTCTCTGTGTCTATTTCTATCTGCTACTCTGCTATTGCTGATTAGTGACTTTAGAAATCTGAATGATCAATTTATACATTTGTCAAGATTGTACGGGATTGGAATAAGAAGATTTAAGGAAAAGCTTTAAGAGCTAATTGGGTGGTATAAGAACCAGCCCTTTAAAAAGAATGCCAACATTTGTTTTAAAAATCGTCATGAACCGATATCCCAGATTCTTGATTAACAGCAGATCTGGATGAAATGAGAATGCTAAGAAAAAATAATAGATCTTATCTACACAAGGACTATTAAATCCACTATCATAGATACTAATTCTTCCTCTCTATCCTTTTGGCCATGAACTATTTACTGGCTTGAATGACCAAACAAATTAGCCAACTAACATTTTACACATGGTGTCTAGTTTAGGTTTGCCTGTTGTCTTGGAAGAGGGAAAAGAGAGGCATTAGGTATTAAGGGTTCAAGCTTCAAATGGGCATTTTGCTTCAAACAAAGAACTTGTTTGCAAAGCAGCTTGGCCACCTCACTTGGGTGAGAATGAAATGAAGACAATGCTGCTTCACCTAGCTCTTTTCCAAAACTCATTTCAGACTTCTGAAAAACATATCTCTTCCAGTGCTTTTATTTTTACTGTTTTTATATATAGTGCATGTTGTTGTTTCTTAAATCTTGCCAGCCACCCAGAGTTAATTGATTAAGATGGGTGGCCATATACATCTGCAGAGTGAATTAATAATTAAGACAGAAACTATCCATAGGATACTCTGACAGAAAAGCTGATCTCAAGTATCCACAGTGTAATAAGTTACAAGTAGATCCTTACCTGGAGCTCCCAGAAAATGCTCCTTGTATGCCTATGATAATAATCTCTTGCTGGAATATATTCTGTTCCTGTGATATTAGCTTTCAAATAATTCTCCACATGCTTAAAAAACCATGGCTTGTAGTACGTCCCAATTCTATTGACCTTAATGGAAAGAACAGGGAGATAACGAAAATGTAATTCTGCTGAATGATAATAGCCTTACAAAGTTACAGTTTAAGTGAAGATGTGTTTTAAGACTAAGGCAACTTTCTATTATTGACATAATGCACCAAAACCACAATGCATTCTGTTTGACACCACATTGAATACATGATTGTATAGGATTAATATTGGTATTGTATCATTTCTACAAATGATGATTATTGTGTATGCCAATACGGGACAGTTACACTAAATGTACCTCACTCACAAGAATGCAGACATCAAAGGATGATGAAAAGGCCTTCTAATCATCATGTCAAACCTTTCCTCCCATATTGCAATTGCAATTCAACTGTTTTTAACAAATATCGTAATTTTAATTTTCAAAGAGCTAAGAATGTTTTAATTCATTTGTTAGGTTTTCTAACTTGATTTCTGACTTCAATTGTCCCCCTGTCAGCATAGATGTTGACTTGCTGGAGACATTAGATCTAGTTATTTCACAGACAGTTTTAAAAGCCATGCGCCAGTCCTATAGGACTTTTAAAATTATTATTCTGCATGGAACAATAGAAAACAATTTTAGGGCAATGTTTTTCAAACTTGGCAACTTCAAGATGTGTAGACTTCCTAGCTAGCCATAGTGACTGGGGAATTCTAGAAATTGAAGTCCATACATCTTAAAGTTGCCAAATTTGAGAAACACAGCTCTAGGGGGAGACATAGTCTTTACAATACATAAATACGCACTGACAGTATAAACGAACTGTCTAGTTTTTACAAGAAACAACTTGCTTTTTCTACAGATAAAATACAATTTTGTCATTCTGTCTCCAGTGTCCCTTTTCACATGACAAGGATAATAAAGTTAGGTTACCTTTTCTTGTTCAGCTTCATTGGTCAAAACTCCAGTCATTATGACAGCCTCTTCCAAAGAATACACAATGCCCTCTACAAAATGATTTTCTTTCTTTTCTGATTCTTCAGCAAATCTCTTGCAGATGGCTTTCAGTCCTCTCACGGGCTCATAATGTAATTTCACATAGTTCTTAGATGGGATCATTTTTATTTCTGCTGCAACCAGAAATCCCAATGTGCCACAGGACCAAGGCACTGCATAAAACAGATCTGAATTCTCGTCCTGTAAAAAGCACACACCACACTAAGCAGCAACTCAAAACAGAGCTGGCATAACTTCTTAAATCATGACAAAGGAATATAATTTCTTACCGGGGTACATCTCACATGGCTGCCATCGGCAAGAACAAGCTCGCAGGCCACACAGATATGCTGAAATAACCCATAGATATGAGAGGAAGATTCAATGCCAGTTCCCATGAGCAGACCACCTATGCAAGAGACCATAATTAAGTATGAGATGAAATACACACTAAACTTTACAGAACAGTACTTCAGAACAAGAGAATCTACAGCAAGTAAAACAAAAGAAACCATATAGGCATAGAACTTCTTATGCTTAACATTCTCGTATGTGAAATTATGACTGAGTTTAATAAAAGGAATAGTCCTTATTTCCATGTTCCAAGGCTTCTCACCTACTGTAAGATCATCAAGTTCTGGTACCACTGGAATAGTCCAGCCCATACGATTCAGGTGTGCTGTTAATTGCCCCATTGAGACCAAAGGTTCCACCCGAACAACCTACAACAGAACACATTTTATGGCTTAGATAACACCCATCCGATTGCATTTGAACAACAACAACCTATATAGTAATAGGATCTGAACTGGAAGTGATTGATCAGGAATACGATCCTAAGATCACAGTGATCAGCATGATGAAAAATGTCAACTCACTGTGTATCTATTATATTAAAAAGGCAGATTCTATTCTTGGAATCATTAGGAAGGAATTTGAAAATACAACTAGTGACTATAGCAAGTGCCCTTATGAAAATTAGGATCATACCACACTTAAGAGATCATCTACAGTTTGGTCATTGCATCTTAAGAAGGATTATTATAAAGCTAGAAAACAGAGACCACCAGAAGTCCAGAGCTGGAAGTAATTGCAGTGCTGGGAAAAAAACATCCTGGAAGAAAACAATGACAATCCCATAGCAAGCATATTGACTAGGTTTCCTCAGCTCAAAAGCAATCTCAACTGGAAAATCCCCAAAATACCTGTCGCTCAGTGTCTACATCTAAAATATCCATCAAGTTGATTGTGATGTTCTTTAGAGTCTTCTTGTACTTCCCAATACGAAGAGACATGGTAAGCCAGCCAGGACGGCCTGTGCACATATATGTTTTTTGGCCTTCTGCTTTCCATTCTCGAACCTACGAGAAAGAAAAAGGAATCATTTCCTTGTACAGGGACAGCTTGAAACTAAGACCAAATAGGTATTAGCTTTGGACACCAAAACTCGGGGGGTGCCAAAACTGTCTCTCCTTCCAAATCATTCTAAAAATGTAAATCTTTGCACAGTTCAGGGGTGGCACTATCAGTCAATGTAGCCTAAAGCAATAAACTGACATCAACCTCATGTATTATTAAGAAAATTACTCCCAATTTTAGTTGTTAGCAAATAGCTTGCAAATAGGAAACTTAGTTCTGACTGCTTCCTTACAATATATAAAGTTTTCAGGAGAAACATGTTAGGTGAATGACAACTAAACATGCATTGTTTATTAGCTAAAAATCAAGACCAGAATAAGAGCTAAAGGAGTCCAAAGCACTAGAATCTTATGTCAGTACCGAGGTATAATTAATATAAATTTGTTCCACTTTAATGTTGAATATTATTGAATTATCTCAGATTTTAAATAACAGTGACTCTTATAGAGAACCAAGAAACAATAAACTAAATAATAAATTGTTATTAGACTTCCTGTGGTGATGTCATCATGCTTGGAGCTGAGGAATGGGAGTTCTCATAACCTCTAACTCTAACTTCTTCGTTTGAGCTCATTTCTGAGCACTGTGGATCCTGAAGGGACTGGCAAATTAAGGGGGAAACTCTGAAGACGCTGGGGTGATAAGGCAAATCCCCCAGTGGGTAGGAGAAACCCACTAAACGGACGAGGTCTATCCTGCCACTTGGTCAGGACCGGAGTGATGGCGCCCGCATAAGAAGGAAGCAGAGAGAGAAAGCAGTTGATATCGAGACGTCTGTTATTATTATTGACAATCCAAAGAAAAGGAGGACGACGCGAAATTGGCAGAGAGGCTGAGCTGGAAAGAAAGAGGCTCTGGGGTGGAGACTGTTTTTGCAGTTCAGATTTTTGCCGAAAAGTAGTGAGAGCAGAGACGATGAGTTGGATTGACAGCGTGAATAACTTGAACGAAAGTGGTCACAGTGAGAACGAAAACCCGGTATGGACAACAGGAATGTTTTGGAACGGTTAGAGGGCTTCTTTACCCACCCACCTTTATTTTGCCTTTCCCGCTGGACTTATTGTATTAACTGATTGACATTAACAGTGATACTGAGGAGAGGGTGACACCTAGTGGATTATAAATTTGAACCATGAAGTCTGATGCAAAAAAACCAATGGTGACATAAGGTGGAGTATATATCTAGAGAGAAATTACTAGAATTGAGTACCTGTATAACTGATAAAATTGAGAGACATCTATTTGTATAAGAGAACAGTGTGATATACAACTCTATGATATATAATAATTAAGGATCAAAAACAGAATAGAATAATACATAGGAATGTTTAGATATTGAAACGTGATATTAAGGAAGGTTAATTATTGTTAAATATTGAGATATATAATTATTGATACCATTGATATTGCTGATAAAGTAAGTAAAGTAGAATTTATATGCAATTGTGGGCAAGGATAAATAGGGGGACAAGAATGGCAACTTCAGTAAAGTTAGTGAAAAAAACAACACCCAATCCGACTTCAGCAACACCCTCCCCCTCAAATCAAAGATCAATTGAGAGGGCATTGGGGCTGGAGAAAGGCGGAACGATGGCAGGAACAATGGGACCAACAATGCAGAGTATGCAATTGATGCTCCAGATGATACAAGAGACATTGACGAAAAACCAAGAAGTGACGGCTTCAAATCATGAAGAGACAAGGAGGAATCATGAAGAAATGAAAAAGGAAATATCAAAAACGTGGATGACAAAATTGAAAGGATACAGAATGCCTTAGCAATCAATGAACAGAAAATCCAGAACATTGAAACAAAAATAGAACAAACAGATCAGAAGATGGAAAAAATGGAGCTGAAATATAGACAAATATATTTGTCTATAAAATATATTTTATATATAAAATACTTTATAACAGTCAGACAGCCAAAGTTCTGATGAACGGAGAACTAACAGAGAAGAGTGAAATGAAAAAGGGAGTGAGACAGTTTCTTTCTTACAAAGGAACAAGGATCAATGAAGGAAGACAACAAAGCCCAAAAATAGTAGTTAAGGAGAATTAACACATATATATGTATCCAAGTGGTTTAAACTTACTCGAGGTAATCAGCCAATATAGCAGACAGAGGAGTAAGATAAGAGAGTTAAGAATGGTGAAATACAAATGAAATATAATAGAAGGGGAAACAATATAAGGTGAGCGATATCGATTGGCAATTGCTATTAGAAAGAACAGGAAGCTCCTGTTCGTATTGTATTGTGTAAATGTGGTGTTTGTAAATAAAATGAAAAATAAATAAAAATAAATTGTTATGAGAAATAACAGCAGATTTGAGCTTCATTCATATCGAGTATCTGAATTGGGGGGGGGGGGGAGGATTGAAAATCAATGTTTTGTTTGGTATAACATTCAAGTAAATATCCCTAAGCTTAAATTTAAAGCTTTACCATATCAGAAGCTATAATATTCTTCTTTAGTTAATGAACAGGCTGTCTAACAGATGTCTAACACCAAAAATGTAATTTCATTGTCTTGCTCACCATTTTGCCTTTTTTTTAACTTGCCATGCAGATGCTGCCTGAATTATAGCTCTTTAGGAATGAACATAGTCAGTAATCCTTGTAAGATGGAGAGTGTACAAATATAACAACATTGGAAAACAGACTCTACCTTTCAGTTGGGTCCAAAGAAGGAACAACAAGAGAAAGCCCCAAACCGTCTTCAAACACTGTATGAGTCTCCCAAACCTATTTCCCAGAAAAACTGGGCAGTGAGATAAGAGGACATTTGGACATCCAGCTCATTTGTAACGTTCTCTCCCTGCCTGCCTATTTTTAGTTGCCCTTTATGTCATGCAATGGAGAGCTTTAAAAAAAAAACTGGAGTAGTGGACTTTCCTATCATGCTCCATTTGGCCACTGCTGAGTTCTTGTCTCCACCATCACTTTTAGAGTTTAGTTTTCCACAAAATGTATTTGTAAGAACAGAAATCCCACAGCTTCTCCCAAAGGCAACACGATTGTTTCATGTGTTGTACTTTAATATAAACACACTCACAGCTGGCATGCCCCATTCCTGACTGCTTCTATGACTACTTTCCCATACTATTTCACCTTTATTTATGCTCTGTTTCCCTTTCTTGCATAGTCAAACAATTCCCAGATACCCATGGATTGCGCACAGTTCCACTATCGTGTTCTAATCTTTCAGGTTGCTGGAAAATTGGCTTTTTTGTCTCCTGCTACCACTTAACCCCTGGTTGGTTGTGCTGGGGGAAGGGAAATAATATTCAACCAGTAAAGGTAAGTCACATTATTTGTTGCTCACTGCCAGAATCCCCCCCCCCTTCTGGAATGCTTTATGCCACAAGGCAAACCATAAGGGTATTTTCCCATGTTATATGCAGGGCCCAGCATAAGCACTGATTTGCAGGGTCCACAATAAAACAAAATCAGCACATTATCCAACATGAATTAGCAAAGTAAGTTGGCAGAGCCCTAAGTCCGCACGTCAAATTTAAAGAGTTCAAAAAGGATACAGATCCAAGGAACAAAGATAATGCTCACCCATGTATGAACTTTCTTTTATTATTATTCTTGTTTTTCCTTGTTTAGATATGACATTTGAACCTCACAGCCTCACTAAGCTGTTTTATTACAATAATATGCAATGTAGCACTACTAATTCTTCTCCCAAGCAAGCCAATATAACTGCAATGTCAATAGTTTTAGGGATCTCTTTTTGGCGGGGTGGGGATGGGAGGGGGTTATTTACTATTATTTATTGAGGGTGTTTTAAAGAAAAAAAACAAAATTAACTGCATGATGACAATATGTTATTTTCAAAATTATTTCTATTCGTCTTCTAGTGTTGTTTCTGTGTTTTACTATTTAAAAAAGTGAAAATAACAAAATATATAATTGCAATGATGCAAACCATTCTGGGAGTGTTTGCACAATTCAAATGTATCAACTGTAAATATCCAGAGGGGGGGATATAACAAAGCATCCTCCTTCGTCAAGCGTTTGTTTTTTTCCTAACAGAAATACCAGATTACCAGATACAGAAACACCTTCAAACTCACTATCGCAGAATAAATGCCATTTTGAGATTTTAGACTTTAAAAACTCTTCCCACCCACCCCGATAGTTTTGCTCATCCCAACTTGATTTTATATGTTCAGAACTCCGCAAGTCATGCTTTTGGGGAGCATTCCTGCAGCTTTTGCACCACCCAGGTGTGGAGATGCTGGTAGACATCCAAAGAGACAGAAAGATCCAACAGAGAAGCGCAGGAAAACGGACTGCCACGAATTCCATGCTCCTGCAATGAACCCAAAGCAGCAGGCCAATCTCTAGAGGAAAGGACCTCTGCGCGCGTTCTCATCTTCAGCTATCTTAATGCGGGCTGCAAGATCGCACCAGGGTGTGGTCACCCAGATTGTCTGCCGCCCCTTCACGCGATCAGGAGTCACTTTGACAATGGGTACCGATCTCCCCACGCCCCGTCTTGCAATCGAGCCGCGCCTCCAAACACCTGTCAAGAGGAGACAGACCGTCTCCCCTCCCCTTCTCCAGCCACACTCCAAAACTGTGTGTGTGTATTAAGAACGCCGGCAGGGCGCCAGTCTTTTCCGCCCGCCTCATTCCCCGTTTGGCTGCAAAGCTGTTTCAAGGAGCGGGAATTCTATCCAATCTATGGGAAAGCGCGTTTGAATCAGACGCAGCACCGAGTTTGGACTAGCCCACGGCGCAAGAGACTCGGGCGAGCCGAAGCGGAGACCGCCCACGCGGTTGACTCGAGCATTTCCGAAAAGCAAGAAAGAAGGGCAGGAGGATTTCTCCGCCCACCTCTCCACCTCAGCCTATTTTGGCAATGAAGGCCAAACTTTGGACTCCAAGCTTCATGCTAACGAAAGTTGGATTCCAGGATACTTTGTATGGATCCCCCCCCCCATAAAACCTGTTTTGTCACAGCGAATATTTCATTCTATCGTTAATTATAACCATTCCCTTTGCCTTGAAACATGGACATAAATAATTATGGTTCCCCCCCACAAAAAACTCCCACCTCTATGCTGGAGAAACCTGAATTTCAGCTAACTTGAAAATCCAGTTGCTAAGCTTAGCATAGCTAAGTTAAAATAGTTGCGCTGTACAGTCAACTTCGAAGAAGCTCATTCTTTCACTTTCCCTCATTCTGGTTTTGGTTGCTGATAGTTGTTTTTTTGTGTCTGAAGTGTCATATGAATCAGCTTTTGTCTTTTTTGTTTTGTTTGTTTTTAGATCCATGGGAACTCAAGTGGCATACAATGCTGAATCACGAATCAAGAATGAATAAAGAAATGTCTTTTGTTATCACTTGTCGTCCCCTCCCTGAAAAAAAGCCTGGGGAGAAGCATATGATTTAATTTAAATTATCTTCTACACCTCATGTGTTTTGGGTAATTAATCCTAGCATTATCTTCCAATCTTTAAGTAGTAATATTATATTATATAAATAAATAAAATGTTACAATAACAGAGTTGGAAGGGACCTTGGAGGTCTTCTGGTCCAACCCCCTGCATAGGCAGGAAACCCTATACCACTTCAGACAAATGGTTATCCAACATCTTCTTAGTGTTGGAGCACTTAAAACTTTTGGAGGCAAGTTGTTCCATTGGTTAATTGTTCTAACTGTCAGGAAATTTCTCCTCAGTTCTAAATTGCTTCTCTCCTTGGTTAGTTTCCACCCATTGCTTCTTATTCTACTCTCAGGTGCCTTGGAGAATAGCTTGACTCCCTCTTCTTTGTGGCAACCCCTGAGATATTGGAATACTGCTATCATGTCTCCCCTAGTCCTTCTTTTCATTAAACTAGACATACCCAGTTCCTTCCTCTGTTTTAGCCTGCAGTCCCCTAATCATCTTTGTTGAATCTTTATGCATCTTTATTTAACATCTTTATTAAACATCTTTAAAGACTGTCCATTTTCCTCCTAGAGTGATTCTGAGCCGTGTACAAATAGATATTTAAAAACAGAAAAGCTATATATAAATATTATCATAAAGCAGCTAACAAGAAGAAATAATTAAAATCCAGAATTAAATAGACACGGTTGGGGGCTTCAGGGAACTAACCGGCCCCATGACTGCATGCCTCTCTATGGAACGGACTAATTGACTGATCTGTTTCAAAAGAACAGCCTCTGAATCTATTACAACTAAACATGTTTTAAATCCAGAGGACGAGTTTTTCCAAGTTAGTGAAATTTGTGAGAAAACAAGGAAATTGTCTCAGGTTGGCTAGTTCATTTAAAACCACTGATTTTATACGTGCTGCAAAGGAAGACATACAACATTAAATTCTATGAGATTTGGAGGTGAGACTTCATTGCTGGTCCCTCAAAGTTTGTATTAGGATTTGAAGACTTCTTGCATGGAGAATAGTAATTGAGATTTTGGACAACACCCCAAATATGATTGCATTCATTTGATGCAATATCCAAGGGGTGTGATGAGAGGACATAACCAGAAACCAGTTAGCAAATATGACATGTTTGGGAGGAATGCTGATGTCTACACCCAGACCACAGGTGGTTAGTACAGAGCCCATAAAAACACCCTCCTGTTCTTGAGTCGTCGTGTTCTTCTGGTGACTTTATTGTATGGTTTTTAATTGTTTTAATGTTTCATATTGCTTGTATGATTGTTTGATTATTTTTGATACTGTTTGTTTTAATTGTAAGCCACCCAGAGTTATAAATATGAGATAGACGGCTATAAAAATTGAATATAAATAAATAAATAAATAGGTTAACAACTCCCAGGTACAAATTGTTTTTACTCTTTTTATATTCATTTTTTTGTAAGGCACAAGGCAAGGTTGCCCCCTATCCCCACTATTATTTATATTAACCTTAGAGATATTAAGCCAAAATGTTAGACAAGATAGTGAAATAAAAGGTATGAGAATTAAGGAGGAGGAATATAAGTTACAGGTCTTTGCCCACAGCAAACAGGACCTAAATTAATTACAAAGATAGAAGAATATGGGGCAGTTGCAGGTTTGAAAATAAATAAAGAGAAAATGAAAATATTGGTTAAAAACTTTACAGATAAACAAAATTTACATAAAGATGAACACGCAAATTGTAAAGAAAGTTAAATATTTAGGGGTACAATTAACAGCAAAATGTGTATCTCTCAAAGAAGATAACTTTGACAAACTGAAAGCATAAATTAAAATAGATTTGGAAAATTGAAGAAACCCACAATTGTCCCTATTGGGCAGAATAGCTGCAATTAAGATGAATGTTCTGATTATTGTACCTGTTTCAGACAATCCCAATAAAACTGGGGAAAAATATTTTCAAGAACTACATAAGATGATATTAAAATTTGTATGGCAAGGAAAAAAAGTGAGAATGAAACTAAAAATGCTACAAGATGTTAAAAGTAGAAGTGGTTTTGACCTTCCGAATTGGGAACTATACTACCAAGCATCAGCACATACGTGGGTGAAAGAGTGGGTTAATTTGAGAAATATAAGGCTTTTAGCAGTGGAAGGTCATGATCTGCAATTGGGATGGCATGCCTTCTTATGCTATGAGAAGGGTAAGATGCATAGCTATTTCCAGAGGCATTACATTAGAAATCCATTACTGCAAGTATGGACCAAAATCAAAGAGCAACACTACTTGAAAGTGCCAGTATAGTTACCCTATTTTTCAGAGTATAAGACGCACCAAGCGTTTGAAGAGGCAATTTTTTTAAAAAAGTAGGTAGTAGGTAGAGTGATAGAGAGAGAGAAATACAGTGGGTAGGTAGGGAAAGAGAGAGTAGGTAGGTACGTAGGTAGATGGGGGGGGAGAGAAATACAGTAGATAGGTAGAGAGAGAGAGTAGGTAGGTACGTAGGTAGATGGGGGAGAGAGAGAGAAATACAGTAGTTAGGGAGAGAGTAGGTAGATAGGTAGAGGGATAGAGAGAAAGAAAGAGAGTAATACAGTACGTAGGTAGGAAGAGAGAGTAGGTAGGTAGGTAGGTAGATGTTTCCAGGTAGAAACACCTTACAGATGATAACATAATAAAAGAAATTCTCGAATGCGTAGAAATGAATAGGTTAACTCTAAAAATCAAAGAAAAAGAAGATTCTGAATATTTTGTGACATAGGAACTTTTCTACAAATGATTAGCTGACAGACACAGAGGTTAGATGAGTGGATTTACGTGAAATAGAAACTACATGAGAGAAAAAATTATTAGTAAATATTTTATGGTTATATAATTGATATCATAATGGAAGATACTATACTTTTCAATAACTATTGATATTATTGCATGTACATGATTATTATGATGTTTATAGTTTAAAACTCTGGACACCTAGAGAATACGCTGTTCAATATAGAAATGGATGGTTATATAATTGATATCATAATGGAAGATAGTATACTTTTCAATAACGATTGATATTAACGCCTATATGTTTATACTTTACCACTTTGGATACCTAGAAAACACACTGTTCAATGTAGAAAAGGAAATGGAATATGTGATATAAAACAATAAAAATATTATAAATAAATAAATAAAACCACTGATCCTTTAGGTGCTGCAAAGGAAGACAATACAACATTAAATTCTGTGAGATTTGGAGTCGAGACTTCAGAAGTTTGTATCAGAATTTGAAAACTTCTTGCATGGAGAATAGTAAGCACTGAGATTCTGAACAACACCACAAACGTGATTGCATTCATTTGATGCAATATCCAAGGGGTGTGATGAGAGGACATAAACATAAATCAGTTAGCAAATATTACATGTGTGGGAGGAAGCTGATGTCCACATCCAGACCACAGGTACAGAGCCCATAAAAACACCCTACTGTTTTTGAGTCGTTGTGTTTTTCTGGTGACTTTATTGTATGGTTTTTAATTGTTTTAATGTTTCATATTGTTTGTATGACTGTTTGATTATTTTTGATACTGTTTGTTTTAATTGTAAGCCACCCACAGTTATGAATATGAGATAGACGGCTATATAAATTGAATATAAATAAATAAAATGGTTAACTCCCAGGTACAAATTGTTTTTACTCTTTTTATATTTGATTTTTTTTAAAAAAAAATTGTAAGCTGCTTAGAGTAACTGAAAGGGAGTGGGCAGCTAGATACATTCTATAAATAAAATAAATTTTCTTAAAAATCATCACCAGTTGAAAAGATAGGCATTCCACCAGCTTTGCAAAGTCACGGGAAAACTCCTCTAGTACTGAAATTCAGGCAGGAAAGGTGTTAAATAATGTACATTGGCTTCTTTTAGCACCTTTAGTGAACAATATTGCCTTTTTTATTAATTAATTTTAGATTAAGAGTAAGAATCGCAAAATAACAGCAACAGAGTTGGGAAGGAACCTTTGAAATCTTCTAGTCTAGTCCAACCCCTGCTATGGCAGGCAACCCTGTACCATTTCAGACAAATCCAGTATCTTCTTAAAAACTTCCAGTGTTGCAGCACCCACAACTTCTGGAGGCAAGCTGTTCCACTAATTAATTATTCTAACTATCAGGAAATTTATCCTTAGTTCTAGGTTGGTTCTCTCCTTGTTTACTTTCCATCCATTGCTTCCAGCCCTGCCTTCAGGTGCTTTGGAGAATAGATTGACCTCCTCTTCTTTGTGGCAGCCCATTACCATATTGGAAAACTGCTATCATGACCCCCCCACCCCCCCCAGTTCTTATTTTCATTAAACTAGACATACCCAATTCCTGCAAGTGGTCTTCATATGTTTTAGCCTCCAGTGCCCTAATCATCTTTGTTGCTCTTCTCTGCATTCTTTCTGGAGTATCAACATCTAAAATAAGTCCTCAAGTAAAATTTAAATGAAAAGCTTTACTTAAGGCGATTGGATTTGGAAACGAGCAGCAAAATATGATATACCTAAATAGTAAATTATGGATTGTTCCCATATTTCATCCTTCTAATAGATGTAGTTTACCTTTTTCAAATTCAGTATCAGAAAAATAAATATTGAAAGATTCACATATACAGACAGACAGACAGACACACACACACACACACACACAAGGGATCCTGTCATGGTTTACTGAAATGAGGGAGATGAAATGAGGGATGCTTAGAGCAGGGGTTGCCAATCTTGGCAACTTTAAGACATCTGGACTTCAATTCCCAGAATTTCCCAGCCAGCAATTCTGTAATTGAAGTTTACATGTCTTAAAATTGCCAAGATTGGAAATTTCTGCTCTAGAGTCTCCCTGGTGCTCAACCAAGGATGAACTTGACCAAACATGGGTTAGAGCTGCTATTAAAGCCTACCTTGTGGTGGTAAGTGTGATGAAGTGGCAGTACTTCTCTAACCATATTATGTCTAGATTGATGTCCCAAGATTCTATTTTGGTTGTCACATAGGTAAAGGGGCCCATGGAACCTTTGGGAGGCTGGGTGGAGTATCTCACAGTCACTCATACTCTAGTCACCTCTACTTTGGATTAGTGTAATGCTCTCCACACAGGATTGACCTTAAAAGAGTATTTGGACCTTTCAATTCCTAGAAGAGCATATATTACATCTCTGCTCTAGCAGTGGCATTCTCCCAAGTCCAATTCAAAGTGCTGTTTTTGATCTTTAAGGCCCTTCCTGTCATTGGACTAGCATACCTAAGGGATGGCCCTTCCCTGATTACATTAACCTGCCCCATTAGATCGGGCAGAGAAGGCATGTTGAGGTACCATCTGCCAGCAAGTTACATTTAGTGGGTCCCAGGAGGTTCTGTTGTGGCTCCTGAGGTATGGAACATTCCCTCCCTCCCTCTCCCTCCCCTCCCTCTCTCTCTCTCTCACACACACAGTTGCCTATTTTACTGGAAGTCCTTCAACACTGGATGTATCACCAGGCCTCAGAGAGCTAAAGATGTTTCTAAAGTATTTTGAAGTCTTATGACAATTAGTGAAAGAATTCTTTTGGCAAACAGGAAAGACACATTGTTGGAAGAGGCTACTACAATAGGGGTCCCCAACCCCTGGGCTGTGAAAATGGCAGACGAGTGCACGCAGCTCCACTTGTGCCAGAGGCAGGCACACTCACTCACATGTGAAGCTCAATTTGTGCGAGCAGAACCATTCCCTCTTCCCCCGCGTTGCCACCAGTCTGCAAAGCTATAAAGTTTGGGGACTACAACAGTATCTTCTTTCTTAAGGAATTGATGGAGAACAAGAAGTTACACCATATACCCACGGATGTGAAATGATAGCCTATTATTATAGGGGAGGAATAAAAATAAAATGAGATAGTGGTATAATGTACCCCTTTCACCAATTTTAACAAGCAGCAAAATACTTGCCAGCTGCTGCTAACAGTCTCCTAACAATTAAGCCTGGAACACAATTGATGCCTTAAATTAGGTTGACTAAGTTCAGTCAACCTAATTTGCAGCCTTAACCTCCCATTTGTATAGCATCAGATTAATAGCATGTTCTCCTCAGAAATAGAATAACATTCTTCATTGGCCAAGTGTGACGTGTGAAGGAATTTACTTCCAGTGCATAAGCTCTCAGTGTTCATACAAACAATGAAATAATATAATAAGAAGATATCAATAGGAGAAGGTGGTAGGAAAGATGAGAAACATAATAATACTAATACTAATAATACCACCCTATTACATGGGTAATTATCCTTAGAGATGAGACAGTGCTGTGGAAATTAGGTGTTTAGCAATGATGGCATGGGAGAAAACTCTCTGTGTTTAGTTGTTTTAGCATGCAATGCCCTGTAGCAATGTTCTGCGGAGAGGAGTTGAAACAGTTTATGCCTATAATGTAAAAGGTATGTAGGTATTTTCTCAGCCCTCTTTCTGACTTGTGCAGTATACAGGTCCTCAATGGAAGACAGGCTGGTTGCAATTGTTTTTTTCTGCAGTCCTAACTATCTGTTGAAGTCTGTGCCTGTCCTGTTTGGTTGCTACACCAAACCAAAGAGTTATACAGTAGAGATAAAAATGACAGACTCCAGAATTCCTCTGTTGAACTGTATCAGCAGCTCCTTGTGCAGTCTAAACTTTCTGAGTTGATCGTAGGAAGAACATTCTTTATTGTGCCTTTTTAATTATGGTTCCAATGTTAGGTGTCCATTTCAAGTCCTCCGGGAATATAGAACCCAGAAACTTGAATGTGTCTACTGCTGATACTGTGTTGTCTAATATTATAGGAGATAGGTAGAATCCACTATCCTAAAATCCACTATCATCTCTACATTTTTAACTGTGTTCAGCTCCAGATTGCTCCAGTTGCACCACAGGGTCAGTTGTTCAACCTCCCATCTGTATGCAAACTCATCACCATCTTGAATCAGGCCAATGACTGTTACAACATCTGCAAACTGCAGTACATTAACAGAGGGATCCTAAATACCCTGCAAAGCTACAAAGCTAGAAAAGGAATGTTATAAACCTACTTGGTGTGGCAGTGGAGATACAGGAAGGCAACTGGCACATTCTATTCTACATAGTTTTACAAAACCGCTTCAGCAATCCACAGATCTTCCGCTCTGAGTCTTCATTAGACTTCCAAAGAAGAAGCAGAGTAAACCCAAATACTTTCAATAAGGTTTACCTTCTGCAGAGGAACAGCTTTCCCTCTTGCTCACATCCCTCCTTCAATCTGACTCAAAATCCAGTACTCCTTCCATACCCTGCCATTCTCCCTCTCTGTAACTTATCTGCTCTCTGCTGCCAAGCTGATTATGTTTAAAAGCTCATTTGGAGGACAGTGCTACATTTCAGCCTTCTACTTAAAACAATCTGACAAAACTGTGCTAAATCACAATCTTTGGGATGGGTCTTAAATAGCCTAGCCAACTAATGGCACATTTCCAAGAGAGATGTACAAAAGGACTTCCCATCTCAAAATGTTTCAGCAATTGGATACACCCCCATAAACATTTGTTAAATTAACTTTATTCAATGATTCACAGTATCCCCAGGTACCCAGTTAGACTGCACCTGGAAGTTGTAGTTTGTGACATCCTAGTGCGGATCCAAGTTGTTTGAAATTGTTTCTATCCTAGTTTTGAGAACTCCAGCAGTGGTATGCTGTATAAGATCGATTTGACTGTCTATATAAGTTGTCAGCAACCAGTTCCACATTGCAAAAAGCAGATAATGAAAAGCCTATAAATTCTTCCTCAGCCAATTATATAGTTGCTTTTCATTGACTTCAATATACAAGCCAATCTTTTCCAATGTACAAATTTTTAACACACTATCCATTTATTGCATTTGTAATAATGCTTGAACCTTTAAACTTAATGTCATATTAATAGTTTTCTTTGCTCATTCATTTCTAGATAAAATCATTGATCTGGTTTTGCTTTGCCAACCACAGCAAAAGCACTGCATGTAATATGGTAAATATCAAGAACATGCAGATAGTGTTTCATGCCATCACACGTTAGAGGCATGAGATGTCAGGACATGACATGAAAGCCTACTCTGAAGTAATTATTTGCTCTTGCATGCAAGCCTGCAAAATGCCTTTTTAAGCCTAATGAAATGATAGAGCATATGTCAGCCCTCAGGCTGCCATCCAGGGGGACCCTGTCCATCACCATGCCCACCATGCAATGCTGCCACCTTGATGTTGCCTCTCTGATGTCAATTGAGCCTGTAGCTGCATGTGACTCTTCTACCCGGGTGCAACTGCCTCCTCTGATGTAACTCTTTGTTCGGATGCGGCTAACCAGGAAAGAGGCTATGATGACACTGAGTGGGGGTGTGGCTGGAGGTGTGGGTCATGGTGATTGGTGATGGTGGGTGAAGCTGGGTGGGGTAATGGTATATATATATATATATATATATATATATATATATATATATATATATATATATATATATATATATATATATATATATATATGGGTGATGGTGTTAGCTTGGTTAGAATTGACTTGGATTTGATTACCTTTGTATCATTGTCATTTGGTGCTGGTTATCACGTAGTTTGTTAGATAGAGATAAAAGTTTTTCACCAAACAAACTGAATCTCTTGGTATGCAATGTGAACGCCAGGACGTGACAGAAAAGTCAGTTCTAACCAAGTTAACACCATCACCCATATATATACCATTACCCCATCCAGCTCCACCCACAACTCCACCCAGATGACATCCACCCACCATCACCAATCAGCATGACCCACACCTCCAGCCACACCCACTCAGTGTCATCATAGCCTCTTTCCTGGTTAGCTGCATCCGAGTAGAAGAGTTACATCAGAGTAGGCAGTTGCACCAGAGTAGAAGAGTTACATCAGAGGAGGCAGTTGCACCTGGGTAGAAGAGCCACATGCAGCTACAGGCTCAATCGACATCAGAGAGGCAACATCAACATGGCAGCGTTGCATGGTGGGCATGGTGATGGACAGGGTCCCCCTGGATGGCAGCCTGAGGGCTGACATCATACTTTTGTATTTGACTTAACACTTGTTCATGATAAAGGTATCACATATAATCATATTGCCTGCATATCTATACATGTATAAAAGGCAAATACCACTCATCACAAAATCTCCAAAACCATAAAGTCTATAAACTTGAAATTTGGTACTTACGTTCCTCTTGGCTTCTAGGTGCTTACTAAAAAAGGAGTTTTTGAAATGACCATCAGATCATTAGTATTTCTTATACAGTAATTAACACGCTTTGATGCTAGAGTTCTACTCCCCCTCCCCACCTTAAAAGAACTCTGTTCCAACTGCCAGTTGTCTTATATTAACACGCTCTGATGCTAAGGAGTTAGACATTCTACTTCCCCTCCCCACCTGAAAAGAAGTCTCACATTCCGTTACCTCAGTTCAAACTGGCAGGCGTTCCACTCCTTCACTCAGGGGCGGTCTGGGGCTCCTTACAGTACTAAAGGTCGATACCTCACCAAAATGTCTACTCCTTCCACCTATGGAACTGCTTCTGGACTCAAGGCGGTGGGAGTGATATTTCCTTATGTGTTTCAATCACCAACCACCACTGAGCCAACGGATTGTGGTCCGAATTCCTCCTGCATAACCTGATCACATAGTTTTGTTGCGAAGTGCAGGTATTCAGCTAGTATGATATAAAACTCAGTGAACAATTTGTAAGGCATTGAAACCCTAAAATAAAATCTGCTGGCATTTTCAATATAGACTGTAGTATCATTTTATTAGCCTGTGAATAGGCTTGAACTTGTAAAAGCATCCTTATTTTGTAGGGTGAAAGTAACACAGAGTCCCTACAGACGGCAGAGTCCACGTACAGAAAATTCTAGATCCAGTCTTTGGCATCCCCAATTTTTAAAAAGAGCCATTAAACACCATGAGAAACCACTGGTGAAGGTCTCTTCCACTGCTCTTGTCAGAAAAGATTCCATACTGTTAATGAATCCTAATTCAATCCTCCAATCCTAGAATAATCGAAGAGAAAAAGCAGGGCTGAATGTTGCTATAAGCGGACATGTGGAATTACCATTTCCATCAAGGCATTAGAGAAAATAACAAATAACGCCAGGCATGACTAATCAGTGGAAACCCTGCATAGATCAATTTTATCATTACCTGCCTGTTTCCTCATGGATGCACTTAGCCTGGTAGCCATAGGCAACGTGAAACTCCATGCAGGTGAATGCATCAAAGCATAGCCAAGTGAGTGGGCTCGCAATGATAGCATGTTCTGGGCATCTATTGCAAGAACTACAAAGATTACGCCCTCCTCCATATCAGTCCCAAGTGGAATATCCCCTCTGTTCCCTGCAGTTTCAACCAACTACTATAATCTCCCCCTCCCCCCCCAAAAAAAGTTATAAACTGGAGTGGGTTGCATTGTACGATTTACCAAGCCGACCAGTGTCAAGAAGAAAATAGATTTGGCTTCGGTAACATAGTACAAACAAGCAACGAGGCCAATTAGCATTGGCTTCAAGCATCTTTCCCTGCTCTTCCAACTCAGGCACCGCATTGCTAAAACTGCTGAACTGCCAATGGAAAAAAATAAAAAGCACATTATAGAAAATAAAAAGTCAAGCGCACCTGAATGATTCCTTTCCTTATCGACAAGGTTTTCTTTTTTTAACGTTGATCAGTTAAAATCAAAATAAAGGAAACCCGCAAAAAGAAGAGAATTTCTCGTCCACCCAGATTCGTTTTGGCTGAATAGTTCAAGCGAGCCAGACAATGCAATGAGGGAACTGCGAGAGGAACTCGTATTTAAAGTCACGTTCGCCGCATTTTCTCTCTCTTAACTGGAGAGCCATACAGGAACCCCCTCAGGCTCATTTAAGGTCACTGAAGAAATCGCCTCCTGGATTTGAAAGAGAGAAAGAAAAACTTTTTCCGCCCCCAACTCAAGTAGTTCCTCTGGATCCTTACCTGTTTCTGGATGTTCCGAACGCGCAGGTCGTGCTGCCGTGGAGCACAGTGCAGCTTCTGCACAACCCAAGCGCGGAGCTGGTAGTAAATGTCGAAAAGGACAGAAAGGGGCAACAGGAAGAGGCAGACGAAGATCCAGCGGTGGTGGACCAGCACGTATTCGATGCCCCTATAGCGAGCCCAGAGCAAGAACAGCAGAAGCCCGATGCCTAGAGACAGCAGGGGCCCCATCCTTCACTCAACCTCTCCTCAGGGAGTTCGCCAATCCCGCCTCTCTTTAACCCGGGCTTCAAGAGCCTCGTGGCCCTTTCACGTATTATAGTCGCGACTTGCAACAACCTGCGTCCTCCTCTCGGCCCCACCTTTCTCCAGCCGCTTCCTTGGGTCTTGCAATCCAAAACTGCACCTTTTTAAGGAGACCTCCAGATTCTTCTACTATTCTGCTGCTGCTGCTGCTGCTGCTGCTGCTGCTGCTCCTCCTCCTCCTCCTCCTCTCTCTCTCTCTCTCTCTCTCTGGCTACTAATGCGTAGCCCGTGTCCCCTCTTTATATGCGGCGCTCAAGGAATCCCAAAAGTGCATTCATAAGGTCGGAATAAGATGCTTCCCTCGCCCACTTCCAACCATCACGTTACCTTCCACTCAAAAACCCCTAAAAGTCTATCCCTAGTGGTCTTTGGACTCCCGCTTTCTTCTCGGTCTGCACCCCCGATGCGAGGTCCCCTTAGCTGAACGGATCACTCGAAATCCACGGATCGCGCCCACCGGCAGTAATCTTTTAGAACGCCGGCAAGCCACCTCCCCGTCAAGCCCACCCCACACCGCTCTCCCGAGCATCTCTCTTCGGGTTGGTTGACCGGTGAGGAGAGGGATACCGGTCAACCAATGAGAAACCGCCGTTTGGATCGGATCAGGCGCCGAGCGGTGGGATTGGCCGAGGCAAGCCAGGGCCGCTAGAAGGGACGAGGTGGGAGGGTGGGGGGACCCAAAACTGGAGATCGGGCTTTCGGAACGGCACGAGCGTGAGTTAGCGCGAAGAAGGGACTCTTTGTCGTCCGCGTCCTCGGAACGGATTTGCAAAACGTGTTTTGGCCGGAAGAAGGGCTCAACCCTTGAGAGAGATCCAAATGGAACGTAACCTTTGAGCATGGGGAGATTTCCCCAGGTGTTTCTTCAGGGCCAGATCCAACAGGATGTCATGTTTGTTGAGAAAAATCGGGTAAAAGGATTTAGTGGCAGGATCCAATCTGATTTTGCCCCGAGCTAAGAAGAGAAACTTGCTTTTTCCTCTCGGCTGGGAGCGCGGATTTAAACCTACGCTCCAGGAAAGGGAACATAAATGAATTGATCTTTATAAGTAGTTTGGCTGCTTCTGAGTAGCCATAAATGCTGATGGGGTGGGGTTATTGGGGGAGGAAATAAAAATGCAGGCTTCATGACGTTATTCACGGACAGTTTCCTCCTTGCAAAAGATGCTATCCTTGTATGCTTATAGCTCTTCACCTGCTCTGTATCATTAATTATAACCAGTTTCTTCCCCATGAAATGAGTTTAGAAAATAACGCTGGGCAATCAGCCGTTTCTATAAGCTTGAAAATGCCACTGGCATGCTTGCATGGAAGAGCAGCCAGGCATTGGCACAAGCACCGTGGGGGTCCATTTCAAGCCACGCGTTGATTTGTGGCACATTGCCTGGAATGCTCTCCGGGTCTCCTCTGTCCCCCTGGCATGATGTCAAGGCACGAGGCAAACCATCTGCAGGATCTGGGTATTTGCCATATTACATGCAGGGCTGAACAAATCAGGCGTTTGCAGCGTTTGGACATAGCGAATTCATTAGTAGGCAAAATAAAACCAAATGGATCAGCATGTTACCTTGAGTGAATGGGCAGAGGCAGTTGGCAGAGCTCTTAGACTCTACTCCGCCACATTTAAAGGATTTGAGCAGGGTACAATAGTATGGCAGGGATACCTTTCAAGGCACGCATTGACTTTTGGCATGTTGCCTGGAATTCTGTGGGTTTTTAAAGTGTGCCCCTAGGAGTTCCCCAAGACTCTCCCAGTAGTCTGCGAAATCAAAGTGATTTGCCAGATATTTGAATTTTTTTTGTAAAACTGCCACTCTTTTCATTAGTATTTCTAGTTGTTAAAAAATAGGATTTTCTTTCATGCAAAAAGGTTTGTGTTAATGTTTAAGGGGTATACTATTCTTATACTATTCTTATTTTCACATATACAATAAATATTCATTGGTTTCATGATTGTTTAAAATTGCAGTTTTACGGAAAATCGGACTTAAAACTGGTCCTCGCACTGATGATTGTTGCAGCATCCCCAAGATTGTGTGATCAAAAGTTGGGCGCTTTGCAACTGGCGTGTATTTATCAAGGGATCCGTAGAGATACTCGTGAAACTTTTTAAACCCGGACACCGCAGCCAGAGCTTGTGGATCTGGCTGTAGTTCCTTTCAGTGGAGGAGAGTATCCGGGAATAAAAAGCTATGGAGGCTTCTGAGCCATTGGGAAGGACATGGCTCAGGACAGCCCCCACACCGTAGGGGGAGGCATCACATGCCAACGTCAGCGGCAACCTGTCACTGTATTGGACTAGGACAGCCGCTGACGTAAGCATGGCTTTGAATATGCGCCATAGCCCCCAGATAGTGGCCTTGGTGGTGGTGGTTGCCATAAGTAGGAGCTCTACCCATTTAGAGTAGGCATCCACCACCACCAGGAAGTTCTGGCTGTGGAAGGGACCCGTGAAGTCAATGTGGACCCTGGACCACGGCCCCTGGGGTAACTCCCAGTCCCTAACAGGCGCAGCTGGTGGCGCTGGCCGGGATTCCTGGCAAGGAAAACAGTGGCCGACCCAGGCCTTGATGGCCTCGTCCATCTTGGGCCACCAAAGCCTTCATTTGAGGTATGCCAAGGTGGCCCAAATGGAGGCAGTCCAAGACCTGGGTCCGTAAGGAGGGGGGAACGACCACCCTGTTCCCCCAGAGTAAGCATCTGCCCTGGAGGGAGAGCTCCAGCTGGCGGGTCTTGAAGGGGCAGAATTCCTCGGCCACCTTGCCTAAAGGCCAGCCCTCTGCACCCAAGTGAAAGCCTAGGAGAGAGTGGGGTCTGCTAAAGAGTGGTACGCCACATTGGAGGCTGATAGGGGCAGGTCCAGCATCTCGATGGACAGGCCGGAAGAGGCCAGGAGGAGGTCCGGTTCAGTGGTTGGGAGAGGGCAGCGGCATGGCCCAGCTGCTTCCCTGGACGGTACTGCAGCATATAGAAATACGCTGCCAGGAACTCCGTCCACCTAGACATGCATGGGGAGAGAATGGGTGGGGTAGTCACCGGCCAGAAGCCCAAGGAGAGGCTTGTGTTTGGTAAGTAAGGTAAAATACCGTTGGTAGAGATACTCGTGAAACTTTTTAATCCCGGACACTGCAGCCAGAGCTTGTGGATCTGGCTGTAGCTCCTCTCAGTGGAGGAGAGTGTCCGGGAATAAAAAGCTATGGGGGCTTCTGAGCCATTGGGAAGGACATGGCTCAGAACAGCCCCCACACCGTAGGGGGAGGCATCACATGCCAACGTCAGTGGCAACCTGTCACTGTATTGGACTAGGACAGCCGCTGACGTAAGCATGGCTTTGACAGCCGTGAGTGCATGCATCTGGTGGCTACCCCATCACCAGGCCGCCGATCAGTTGAGCAATCGATGGAGCGGCTCGGCTAGTGATGCCTTGTGAGTATAAACGTAAAAGTTTAAAAGGCTGAGGAATGCTGCAGTTCCGCCTTGGAGGTAGGAGTGGGGGTGTTCCTTATGGCCTCAAGCTTAGAAGGGATGGGGTGGATTCCCTGGGCGTCCACAAGAAAGCCCAGGAACTCCACCTGGGGCATGGCAAAAGAACATTTGCTGTGCTTTAATTTCAAGCCCCTGCTCCTAAAACAGTTGAGAACCTTCCTGAGGACTTCAATGAGTCCTGATCTACTACTGGCAGCGATCAGGATGTCATCGAAGTAGGGAACAATGGCAGGGAGTCCATGGAGCAATCGCTTCATCAGGCTCTGGAAGATTTCCAGGGCAACGGAGACGCCAAATTGCAACCTGCGGCAGTGGAAAGCCTCTCGGTGAGTGTTGATGGTCTGGGCGGCAGCAGCCTTGTCATCCACTGGGAGCTGCTGATAGGCCTGAGCCATATTCAGTTTCGCAAAGATGCAGCCCTGCCCCAAGGAATGGAGCAAGTGCTGCACCACAGGAACCGGATATGGGTTTGCCTGGAGGCCCTTGTTGATGTTGACTTATAGTCAGTGCAGATAATGATGGACCCATTGGCCTTAATGGGGATCACAATTGGGGTCTCCCATGTGGAGTGGTTGACGGGTTCAATGATGCCCTGCACCAAGAGTTTGTCGAGCTCCGCATCAACTTTGGGCCTCAAGACAAATGGCACCCTGTGGGCCTTGAGTCTGATAGCGGCAACCTGGGGGTCTAAGTTGAGGGAGATGGGGGAACCCTTATATTTACCTAGGGTTCCGTCGAAGACATCAGCGAATTCATTGATGACGTTTTCGACAGAGTCAGGCATATGGGACGTCTGGTGGACTCCTGTAAGCAACAGCCCCAGGGAAGGGAACCAATCCAGGCCCAAGAGAGCCAGCAGCGGCTTCCCTACAACTAAAATGGGAAGCCTGCCTGCCATGAAAATTCCCATAGTCCACCCACATAGTTAGCCAACCCAGGGTTTGAATTTCAATCCCCTCGTAATCTTTGAGCTTGGTGTCCGCAGGGGTCAGCTGGTTCCAGGTGATGGCGGGACACAGGCTGGTCAGGGTGCTCCACGATAGAAGGGACCTGGAAGAGCCAGAGACCACTTCCATCGTACACTGAGCCCTTCGATGAGAAGTGAGATGGTGATCTTCTTCGAGTCAGCTGAAGCCTTCCTGACCGAGTTGGCAGGGAGGCCTTGCTTCTTAGAGACGGCGAAGCAATCGTCTCTGGGAGGTGGTTGTTGGGGTTGTTGGCGTCCTGCAGTGGGGCGGTAGTCAGCTGGGGGTGCAGGTGGCAAGGTGACGTGGCAAACATGGGCAAGGTGGCCCTTTTAATTGCAGCGGTGACAGATCACTGTTTTAAAAGGACAGGTGGCGCAAGCATGGGTGTCGCCGCAACCCAAGCAGCCACCAGCCTGAGGGCGCACCAAGGCAGGAGCGGCCATCCGTCTGGGTTGCGTCCTGAGGCGATCAACCTGGTCCTCCTTGAGGTCATCTAGAGGGGTCAGCTCGTCAATGAGGCAGGTTCTCAGAGGTGGCGCAACCAGTTGCTGGCCTCTTTGGATTTCGGCTGTGGACGTGTCAGAAAGTTCTGCGGCCCTGGCTTTGTCCACAGCCATCTGCAAAGTTATATCCAAGCGGGCCAGCAACCTCCGCTTGAGGGGGATGCCGCGCACCACGCAAACAAATTGTTCAAGCAGCAAGTCATCCAGGTCTGTGAACTTGCATTGGATGGTCATTGTTCTAAGTGATTGCAGGAACTGGCTGACAGTCTCTGTGTTCTTCTGGACGCATTGGCAGAAGACAGCAGCGGGCTATGCGTGATGGTGTAGGTGTATAGTGTTTTTTTTGTTTTGAAATCAAGGCATCCCACGATAAGGTGTGGACTGCAAGCAGCGAGGCTAGAGCTCTAGCGATGGTAAACATATTCGAACCACAAGAGCTGAGAAAAAAACTTTCTCTCCTCAGGGAGCTGATGGTAGTTGTTGGCGATCAGGAAGCATTTGAACCTCTCGAGGAAACCTGCCCACAATTCTGTAGTAGAACCGAATGGCGCGAAGTGAGGGAGCAAAGCCATAGCCAAGTAGCAGCGCTGAGGAGAAAGTGTGAGGAGAGGAGGAAAAAAAAAATCCCTCTTCTTCCATAGCTGTTCGAGTGGGTTGTCCCTCAGAATCCCACCTTTATCTCCAGCATTAAAGACTGGGTTGACAGATGAGGCGACAGACTGCTGAGGTGAACTAGAACAGCTGTTATTGAACAGAACGCTAGCAAGAGCAAATATGTACAAGTTCAGCACCCTGCCCTGCTTGACAGCTATTTATTCGAGAGCTGTCAAGTAGAGCAGCCAATAGCACAACAGCAAAAGCCCACTTCCAGCCCGGCGCATCTTAGCTAATAGGCGCGAACCCTTGGTTGCCGGGCTGTCAGTCGTATGTTGAGGACTTGCAGCCGGTCGTAAGTCAAGGACCTAAAACCAGTCACAAGTTGAGGACATAACACCCTCACACATATGTGCTAGTTGTTCACGACTCTAGGGGGCAGTACTCATCTCCGTTTCAAAGCTGAAGAGCCAGCGCTGTCCGAAAACATCTCCGTGGTCATGTGGCCGACATGAATAAGCGCTGAAGGTGCACGGAACGCTGTTACCTTCCCACCAAAGGTAGTTCCTATTTTTCTGCTTGCATTTTTTTTAAATAAAATTTTTATTTTCAGACAAACACAAACGCACAACACATATAACATAAAAGCCTCTTCAATTACACACAGTGTGTCGATTGGTTACAAAGTCTTTCTGTGTCCTTTCCGTGGTCCTCACATAAATTTTATCAACATTCACATATTGACAATCAAGATATCTTTGTATACATTGTTATTATGCTTCCTCCTATTCTAAGTCATTCAATCATTTTAGCATTGATAACATTCTCTAATAATTTCCAATTCCATATTTTCCCCATTATTAGTATCATCAATCTAATATACATGTATACAAATTGTTATAATTATTAAACATCCATTAAGCCCAGCTATTATTACATCCTTTCAACATAAGGCATATTAAATTTGAAGTAAATTTATATTATAACATTTTATTACATTATCCTGAAATCATCCAATAATATTACGTCTTTCTAATCTATTCTATATAGAATTGTTTATCTTTTACAAAAAGGCTTTTCAAAATCATCAATTCCATGTTTTTCCCTATTTGTAATATCATCAATCTAATATACTTGCATACAAATTGATATAATTATTAAACATCCATTAAGCCTAGCTATTATTACATCTTTCAACTTAAAGCATATTAAATTTAAAGTAAATTTATATTATGACATTTTATTACATTACCCCTGAAATCATCCAATGATATTACATCTTTATATTCTATTCTATATAAAATTGTTTAACTTTGTAAAAAGGCTTTTCAGCATCATCTCCATATCCTCACTTACAGTATTGTATAAAATTTCATATTATCAATCCAGTATACATTATATAAATGCTTTGTTATCATTATTAATCATTTATTTGACTATAGCTATTCTTACGTTGTACATAGCACTCAAAATTTAACTACATTTAACTAAAATTTATTGTGACATTTCATTTCATCATCCTGTATCCTTCCAGAGATAGTGTAGTCCAATATCTCTTGCCATTTGTAAAGTCTGCATTCTAAATGTTTTCTTGATAAGTCTTATGTGGACTTCTCTTAAGAACTTCTTGTTATAAGAATTCTAAACCCTTTATCTGCTCTGTTTATCAGCTTCACTTTTGTTATCATTAGTGCTTTTGCCAAGATTACTCTCATTATTTCTGCCAATTTTTTTCTCCTTTCTTCATCTATTTTTTGACATCCGAAATGAAGATCCGGTTCATCAATTTCTCCTTTCCGTTTTTCACACCTGTCATTTCCCTCCACTCTCAGTTTGCTGTCAGTGTCAACAATTTTCTTATCACTTTCATATGTTTCTGTTATTTTTTCAGTTCTGTCCTCAAACTTCATCGCTGTCCCAATACTTTTTGTATTTTGATCTATAATTTCAAATCTCTTTTCAATTCTCTCTGTAATTATTAAAACTTTTTGAATTTCTAAGAAAATTCTTTGCAAAGTTAGTGCCTTTTCTTCTTCACGTTGTGCCATTTCTGAGACTTTTTAGGTCAAACAAATTCAGTGGGGTTTTTCAAATCAAAGCTTTCTCTTTCCTTCAAAGGAACACCTGTATCAACAAAACGTTTTCCACTGTGCCTTTCAGTAAACAAAGCTTATAGCTTTGTCAGATATTGCCAAGCCTCTAGCCACTAGATGGCAGTGCTACCTCTTTTCCATCTGTTTCTGCCTCTCTGTCCAAGAGAAAAAAAAACCTGTAAAAATTACGCCGCGTCTCAGCCTTATGAGAGAAAAAGCTTTTAATCCACAAATACAAAAAATGGAGAAAGTATAGAGGAAGAAGGAAAAAAAGAGAGACATGTCCAGTTTAAAAGTAAGAGGCATTTCTAAAGAGTCCATAGAAAACAAAGTTAAGGTAGAAAAGATAACACGATCGTCTTAGACCAGAGATGATTCGCCGCTTGTTTTCATTCTGTCTTCAATTTTATTTTAAATTTTAATTATTTTGGGTTTTCCCTTCTCTAATAACAAAAATTTTTCTCACCAATTTGACACACTCCTGTACTGCTTCTGTTTCAGAGGCTTGTTCCAAACTTTGGCAGCCATTTTGGTTGCTTCTCTTGTAGCTGGCAAAAAGAGCTTTCTCCTGGATCAATCAGGGGCTTTGCGATGTCCCTGAGATCAGCAGGACATGCTCTTCTCTATCATTGTTCCTTCAGAACAGTTTAGGTCCAAAAGGACCGTCCAGAAACAGATATATCAACAGCAATCCTGGAGCCCCAAGACTGCATGTTGTGTCATTGCGACGTCAAGCCCCCCCCCCCCTCTCTACTTGCATTTTTATGTGCTTTTGAACTACTAGGTTGGCAGAAGCTGGGACAAGTAACGGGCGCTCACTCCATTACATGGCACTAGGGGTTCGAACCACCAAACTGCCGACCTTTCTAATTGACAAGCTCGGCCTCTTAACCACTGAGCCACTGCATCCCTTATAAATGCTTATTACTATGGCTAAAAACTGAGAAACTTGCTTTGCTAGCATTTTGAGACACTTGTTAAATTATAAGCCCTAGCATAATCTTAGCAGCCTGTGAATATAGGAAAATCCTTGAAAGACTCACTCAAATACATTTACGCACCTGATGATTTCATGGATACGCTCATAGAACTGATATAATCAGGCAGAGTTGGTAGATTTCAGGATCCTTCAATTAAATCCTGGGTCTTTCAACAGGAGATCTCAGGGAAGTAGAAAGCCCGTGAGGTAGGATGTTGGGCCATTCTCCTTGATAACAACTTTTTCAACTGTTGTATGATATTGTTTTATAATTGTTTACGTGATTGTTTTATTGTACAGTACTCAGAGTCATATATGTGAGTTGGGTTGCTCTATAAATCTGATAAATAAATTTGAGAGGAACCCAGATGTGCACGTTCACTGTCTGGGTACCTGCCCTCTGGAATGAGGTTCTCCCCACCCAAACCCTCTCACTCTACTCCAGATTTGAATGGCCTTCTCTCTGTTGATGTTTTGCTCAGGCCTTTGGCAAGTGAGATAGAAGCTCCTTTTTCCATTTTTTCTTTGTTCTCATCTAGGTTTATCATCTCTGACATCTTTGCTCTTTTTGGTTTCCTTGTTTTTAAATGTAAACAATTTGTAAACTGCCCAGAGTCTCTGGGAGTTGGTCAGCGTGTGAATTATGGGAATTAAATTCATTATTATTAGTAGTAGTAGTAGTAATTGTAGAAGTATATCTCAACCATAGTGAGGAAAAAGTTTGCCACTATCTTTTTTCTAAATAGATTTGCAGTTTCCCATTGAGGCCTACAATGGCAATAGCACTAAGACTTATATATCATCTCATGGTGATTTACATCACTCTCTAGGTCATCATTTTACTGACCTCAGAAGGATGGAAGGTTGAGTTTGTCAGTTTTTCCTGAGTTGGTCAGGATCGAACTCCAGACTTTGGGCAGAGTTAGCCTGTAATACTGCATTCTAACCACTGCGCCACCATGGATTTCTGATAGTCTTACACCTAAGTATTAACCAGATGCAATAATGTTTAGTTTTTTAAGACCAGACAGATCCAGATAGTTGCTGCCACCTACCATAGTAAAAACCTCAAGCACTCCTTTATGCCAAAACCTGGAATTCTAAAATTTGTCCTCATAGTCCTGCCTATTTTGTCACCACTGTACTTAATTCAACCACCACTCTTCCCTCATTTTCTTTCTGCCACAGATGCTGTGAAGATTAGTCTTTGGCTGCCAAGCAGACCTCTTCCTTGGATTCTGCTTACAAAAATCAGATGGAACCATGCCTTATGACTGAATTATGAATTGTTCAGATGGATGAATATAATGGAGAGTATAAAGAAGAAACAGCTTTCTTGGTATTAAAAATAAGCAGAGGGTATTTTTTTCCTTTTGAAAACTTTCTCTCGTTTCTTTTGTATGTATGGCATTTTTTAATAGAGTTCTGTTATTGAATTATGCTTCCCTTAATCTTCTGGCTCTTTTCTCAGCAACACAGAGATAATAAAAATTAATCTTTGCTTTGGCGGAGAGCTCTAAAAGATGCCAGATTTGCTTGAGGTGAGGACATATGCAACTTGGGAAGCCTGTATCAAAATTAAAATCAAGCCGAATATAAATGCTGGGGGGCTTTTTCATCTGGTTTTCCTTATCCAGCCACGAAATCAGCAGGACAAAGGTGTCTATAGTCATGACTGCCTGGCGTAGAAGACATGCAGTCTATGTTACTGTGTGGCATTTGCGTCTTAATACAAATTGGTACATAGCAGAAATGGTCATAAAAGAAAGAATTTGGTTAGAGTCAGATGTTTCAAGTAATTGGATATGAATAGCTGCATGACTTCCTTGGAGATTCTTCAAATGATAATTTGGTGGGTTGTTGAAATGTATGACTCCAGATCCAGATGTTGTTGTTGTTATTATTATATCATCATCATCATCTCTTTTATTCATTAAACATGAAACTCAGGCAACTGAACATTCAAAAACTCATCACAAATACCATTGACTGGTGCTAATGGTTGATAGGGGTTGCTGCCATTGTCCTAGGTATCAACCAAATATCTTCTTAAGATCTATGATGTTCCGAGTAGCACAGGGTTTTTTTTTTGCGATTGCGCTGGTTATTATTGCAGGAAGCTGCAATTTCCTGATGTATTTTATAAAATTCTTGGACATGGTGCCAAGTGCCCCGATGACAATGGGTATCACTGTTACATGTTTCATCCATAACCAGGTAGTTTCGATGGCCAGGCCGCGGTATTTCATGATTTTTTCCAGTTCTTTTTCTTCGACTCTGGCATCTCCTGGTACCGCGATGTCAATAAATTGTACAACCGTGATATCTGGCGTGTTGTGTTACAAGTGATGATCTGTCTGTAAAATAACAGCAACAATTCTCCTCCTCTTCCTCGTCCTCGTCCTCCTTCTCTCCTCCCTCCTCCTCCAAAATAGTGGCAAACCTCTGTCCATTCTGGTATGGCTCTGTTCCTCACCTGATTTTATAATAAATTATTTAATTAAATGGATTAAATGCTATGAAACCAAGGACCAACTTCAAGCATCACATTCATGTTAAAAGTGCTCCTGGCTCTTGCGTGGATTTGCATTACTGTGTGAAAAATGTTAATAATAAGCGGATGGTGGATAAGTGTTGCTTGGGTTTGTTCAGAAAAAAATGCTAAAGGAAGGCTACATTGGAAGACAACATCTTGAGCAACTAAAAGGGACGGCAGCAAGCATCTTTGTCTACTTATTTCACAGATTAGCATACTTGGCAGCTTTAAGATGCATGGATTTAAATTCCCAGAATTTCGCAGCCACCAATGCTGGTTGGGGGATTCTGGGACTTGAAGTCTTAAAAGTTGCCAGATCTGAGAAACAATTTATTTTTTAATAAATGGATATTTAGGACAAGTCATGACTTTTGTGGAAGCTATTTTGAGAAAATGGCCTTTAAATGTGCTCAAAACCCCAAATATGTCATTTATGTCCTCTCTCCTCCCATAGATCCCAAAACTACAGAAAAGAGTTGTAATGAGTTGCTATCAACTATTGAGATGCTTTGCACTTTTCTCTTAAAGGGACAGGGCACACATTCTAAAACCATCCTACTCTCCATGCCAGGCTCTCTCTAACGTTAGAGGGCGCCACTCAGATTTCTGCCCCACTTCAATATGCTGAAATGCAGCGCTTCCCCCACCCCGTTCCCCTCCTTTTTGCCCAGGATGTGGAACAGAAGAGTATTAATATGCGTTCATTTTCCATCATCAGTATAGCGCAAGTGTTTCTTTAACTGGCGAATTTTTAAAATGTCTGGACTTCCAACTCCCAGAGCTCTCCGGGTGGCTGGGGAATTCTGGGAATTGAAGTCCACACATCTAAAAAATTGCCAGGGTTCAGAAAGCATCAGCGCAGAATTTATGCGCCGGGATGTCCTCCCCCCCACCCATTCACTCCAATTCCAACTGGGGGGGGGGAGGAATCCCGGGTTTTTCCGCTGGAGGGCGCTGTTGCAGTTTGCAAAGTTAGCGACGGGGACAGGCAGAACTGGCGAGAAGCCGCGCTTGCAAGTCCGCTTTCTCCCTGGCATCGTCGCCGAAACCTCTCCGCGGGTGGCTGCGTCCGTTCTGCGAGGACCGCCGCTTAAAGTAGATGGGGAACACCTGAAGCTGCGCCAGAGTCGTAAGAACATCCCGGGGGGGGGGGGGTCGCCGCAAGCCGAGTGGACGGGTGGGCGCAAGGTTGGTCGCTTCTGCGGGAGCGCGTCTAAGCAAGGGCGCTACGTGCTGACCGGGGCTGTTCACGAACTGCAGTATGTCTTCTTGGCTTGAATTAAGACAGTTTGCCGCTAATAACACAGCGGAGAAAAGAATGCCTGTTAGGAGTTTTCCCTTCAACCCCCCCCCCTTTTAAAGCTGATTTTTTAAGAGTTTTAAAATAACCTAACTAGTTTTAAAATAACCTAACTATCTAAGAGGTCGGACCCAGTTGGTGTTCTGGAATCGAACTGCTTCCAAGGAGCCTGCCCGTTTTTCTAAGGGGCCTATAAAAAGGACGGATTGATGAATATGATGATGGAAAATGATATTGACCTTATATCCCCCTTTTCCTTATTTATCCCTGTGCATTGGAAAACTTTCCTTCTCTTGCTTGCCTTCCTACATTTTATACGGGAAAAGAATGAGATTTACCCACAGGTTTATTTATAGAAAGGTGGTTTAGATTCAGGCATCCCGTTTACAGGGTTTGAAAATGAGTCATAAGGATGAGCTGAGTCTTCGAACCATCTTTTTGCTCAGTTGTGGGTAATGCTGTTAGCAGGAAGCGTGGTAATCCCAAGGAACCTGAAGCTGTTCGGCTACTACTTCTTGTGTTCTTGCCTCCATTTCCCTACCAATAGTAATTTTGGATCTTCTGTACCCCACAGCTGTTTTTGCTAAGAGCAGATTGTATCCTAAAATGAAATGGTGGAAGCTTACTTAGCATGCAGAGCTGCACAAAGAACTTTATATTTTTGCCTGTTTTGCACAAACTTCCATACAGTCGTAGAACTGGAAGGGATCTCAGGTCATCTAGTCTGGCTCCCTACTTGATGAAGGACCGGCTAAATCAGGGGTGTCCAAACTTGGGAACTTTTAAGACTTGTGGACTTCAACTCCCAGAATTTGCCAGCCAGGCTAGCTGGGGAATTCTGGGAGTTGAAGTCCACAAGTCTTAAAGTTCCCAAGTTTGGACACCCCTGTGCTAAGGCATTTCAGGTAAATGGCTATCCAGTCTCCGTCCGAAGATCTTCAGGGAAAGGAATGGATCATTTCGCAAGGCAACTTAGAAGAGTTTTTCAGTGGGGAAATTACTCTTGGGTCTGTTTCTGTGCAGTTTCAAACCATTGGCTCTAGTCCTGCCTTCCAGAGCAAACCCTCTTCTGTTTGATAACTCTTTGGATATCCAAAGGGGGCTACTGAAATTCCCCTAAATCTTTAAAGGAACACGCTCTGTTCCTTTAACTGTCATAGGGCTTGCTTTTCAGTCCAATCACCTTCTTGATGGCTATGATCTGAACATGCAGCTGAAATCTACATACTTTGTTGATGTCCTTTCCTTTGTAGATTGCAGTTCCCAAAACTGGACCCAGTGCTCTCTCATCAACCTAACATAGAGACCTGCCCAAGGTGGAGTAATATGGGGCAGATCTGCGCTGTAAGCAAGACACTGTGTTCCTCCTGTTAATACTCCCAAATAGCAATACCTTTCTCAGCTGCATCGCACTTGTTGGCTCATGTTTAGTTTATAATTTGTTAGAACATCTAGATTCTGTTCACATGAACTACTCCCAAGCCAGATCTCCATCCTGTATGTATGTGCTTTTCATCTCTTCTCCCCACATGTAGGACTTTGCATTTTCACCTCTTAAATTCATTCTTGTCTGTTTCAAACTCCATATTTTTCAGAGTATAAGATGCACCTCATCCCTCCCCCCCCCCCCAAAAAAAGAGGGTGAAAATCTGGGTGCATCTTATACACTGAATACAGCATTTTTGGCCTCCTGAAATCCTGCCCCCTTCACAAAAATGGACATGCAGAGGGTTTGGGAGGCCTACAAGGTGCTATTGAACAGTAATATTGAACAGTCGGAGGCCCGGGACAGAACTTCATGGCACTGTATTTGATGCAAATCTTCAAGCTGATATGGAACCATGTATGAATACTCTTTGGGTTGAGTGGTATCATTCAGCCACTTATGAATACATATAATGGTTGTATCATCTAACCCAGTGGTCCCCAACCTTTTGAGCATTAGGGACCGGTTCCATGGAAAACAATTTTTCCATGAATTGGAGGGAGGGTGGTTCACACACTACCTAGATCCTGTGAAAATGCAGATGAAGCTTCATTCAGTTGCCTGGCCCAGTTTCTAAAAGGCTGAGGATCTGCAGTCTGAAGGTTGGAGACCCCTGAACTAACTTATATATTAGATAAAGGTTCCCACACACATGCATGCTAGTTGTTTCCAGTTCTAGGGGCGGTGCTCATCTCTGTTTCTAAGCTTAAGAGCCAGCGCTGTCTGAAGATGTCTCCATGGTCATGTGGCCGGCGTGACTAAACGCCGAAGGCGCACGGAGCGCTGTTACCTTCCTACCAAAGTGGTCCCTATTTTTCTACTTGCATTTTTTACGTGCTTTCGAACTAGGTTCTGTAAGTTGGCAGAAGCTGAGGCAAGTAACGAGAGCTCACTCCATTACGTGGTGCTAGGGATTCGAACCGCTGAACTGTTGATCTTCTGATCATCTTAGCCACTGGGCCACCGCGTCCCTAACCTATATATTACAGTGTTATTAATGAGGATGTCATAAGAGGTTTTGTCAAATGTCAAGTTGTCATTGCTACTCAAGTGCTCAAAAACATGTTTGCTCAAGGACCTTGCCCAGCGTCAACGTCAAGCTGGTCTTCTGTTTTTCCTTTTTTGAAGATAGGAAGATCATTTGCCCTCCTTTGGTCTTCAGGCATCTTGTTCGTGGTTCTGTTCGGTCACATCTGCTAGTTTCTTCATTACCCTAGGATATAGCTCATCTGGCCATGGAGACCTAGATCAATGATACCATTTAAGGGTTCTTTTACCCTCTCCTTGTCTAGCTTGAGCTGTTACTTCCTTCTTCAACTAGAGGTACCCTGAAGGCCAGCTAGGGTTTTCATTTCCCTTCTGAGATTGGACAGATGTAAAATGCAAGTTAAGACAATCTGACATCTTACTATTACCTATCACTTGTTTATTTCCGACAGCTGTGATTAGACTTTCCTGGAAGTGTTCATAAAAGCCGAACATAACTCTCATTCTTCAGGTTTCTTCCTAAAATGACATTTTTCCTGAGGTTTAAGGATCTTTCTTTGTGGGCATAATATTCAGGTGGCAATTTAACCCATTCAAAATTTCTATATCAAAGAAAAGACATGTGAAATTATCACCAGCTTTCAACAGTTGGCAGGTAACAAAAAGTATAACTAAATCAAGATAAAGAGAGTATGTAAACCATATTTAGAGGCTTTGAACATGTTCTTTTGGGGCACTCCGACCCTGAGAAAGCTATAAATGTCTCTCTCTATAGAATTGGCAGAGGGAGGAAGAGTTTTATGGGGAGAAACTACTGCTGCTAAAATCTATCAATGCTCAGATAGAAACTGAGTTGTTCTCATCAGAATACAGCAACGTATGAATTAAAAAGTCTCACGCAGCTGTGAGCTGGGCTTACAATACTGCTTTCTGAGATTCAGTGATTTGCATGGATATGAACAAATGCTAGGCATTGAAACTGCTAGTCATTTGCTTTGCGACCTGCAGGAGAGGGGTCCCAGTTCAGTTATAACCATTTGCAAGGTCTTCTACCAAGAGCTGGAATTTTAGCCTGTTTCTGCACACAAGCTAAATGCAGAGAGATCCAGGACTAAAAAGGAAGAACACCCCTTCTTTACACAGCACGTAGTTTCATCATTTATTCATGGTCCGAAACTAAAATTTCAAAGAAGAGGATATTACAATACATCAAATATAAAACAGTGACATACAATTTTTTTTTTTTTAAATAGAATTTGTACAGAAAGGCCAGAAGCAATTAACAGTCTAGGGCATCAGATGATTCATGAAGGCCATGGCTATTGTTAAAAAGTTAGTGACTTTATTAGAAATAGCTGAAGTCTGTGTGTTTAGGAGAAAAACGATGGATGTGACGGTATTATGAGCTCTAACATCCATTTATTGTATAGTACAATATGTACATGTGAAACAGATATTACTTCTGTATCAGAACATATACAAGGGTAGTCTCCTTAATCACATATATATAATACAAGTTAATTGCAGTTACATGTAATTTTATGATTTGGCCAATCACCTATGTGAATTATGGGAAAAGATAAAAAGGGATCTGGGAATGGAACAGGGGAGTGTGGCTATTATGGGGTAATGGAAGTGGGAGATCTGCTTGGAGATTTAAGCCTCAGATCCTCAGCAAAAGGCCAACTATAATTTATCAAGAGTGAGACAAACTAATGCCAGAAAAGAAAAACTTCAGAAAACCAGGTGAAGATTCACACCTGTCTGATCAAGTAAAATGAACCAATGATGTTCTTTAAGATAAAATCTTAGGTGGGCTCCAAAGGAGATCCCGCTATCTGGTTAAGGTGGACTAAGAGACTCATAATATATAGTCTTTTCAATTTTGGTTAGGTAGCTTCTATCTTAAAAGCATCCTTATAAAAACCTAACTGGGCTCCATGTACATGGAGCCCAGTATTTTAGCCTTGAATAATTTAACAGCTGCTAGTACATAGTTGTTTATGACATGCATGTTTAATAATGACAAAGGGTGCTTTTGTGGCTTTCATAAAAAGGTCCTTTTCTGGATTAATCCAACACATAGATAGTAGAGGAGATAGCACGATCATAAAGGTGATTTTCCCAGGGTGAGTCTCATCCGTTGCAGATTGTTCAGTTGACTTGCCATGTGTGAAGTGATAGTTATTAATTCTAACAGTTTTAAAAGGAGTCTAGACTACCGTAATTTATGGAAGGGAGGGTTCTTGGTAGCTATACTAGTTTTCCTGACTGCATTTAACCTCCAGAATCAAAGATTGTGTGCCTTAAATATCAATTGTTACAAAGCAAGAATAGATGAAAGCTTATGCCCATCAGTCTTGTCTGTGGTTTGTTTATTTATTTGCATCCTGCCTTTATTATATATTCTTCCTGCTATTTTCCCACAACAACTTTGTGAGGTGGGTTGGGCTGAGAGAGAATGACTGGCCCAAAGTCACCTAGCTTGCTTTCATGGCTAAGATGGGACTTGAACTCACTGTCTCTTGTTTTCTAGCCTGTTGCCTCACCATTAGACCAAACTAACGCCTCATATTTTCTCTGTGGATCTGATCAGCTATTGTAGATTCAGAATGTTAGGTGACTCTACAGTAGTTGAACTTCTTATTCTCTCCATGTGCTTTGTATATTTTTAGAATTTTTAAAGTGCTTTCAAAAAATGACTTCTATACTTTTTATAATAATTGTTTTTATATATATATTGCTGCTTTAAGTGATTGTAATACACTCCCCAGAACAGTTTTAGTTTTATGAGATAGGCTGCTGTATAAATGGAATTTATTAACAAATACATTCCATGATTGTAAATGAGACTGCAGGTAGACTGTGGATTGCCAATCTGATATAGAAATTGTGTTGGGACTGGGTGATGAGGTCAGAGAAAGAGTCATTTAATGCTATTGAATCCCTTTAAGAAAGCAGGGTCTTGATACCAGGATAGGAGAAAAATGAACAATAGTGACAAGCTTGAACATTGGACACTATCTAATAAAATGAAATTCAATGGTGAAAAGAGTAAGGTTCTACATTTAGGCAACAAAAATGAAATGCATAGGTACAGAATAGGTGGTATCTTGCTCAGTAGTTGTAACTGTGAGAGGGATCTTGGAATCCTAGTGGACAACCATTTAAATATGAGCCAGCAGTGTGCAGCAGCTGCCAAAAAAGCCAACACAGTTCTAGGCTGCATCAACAGAGAGATAGAATCAAGATCACATGAAGTGTTAATACCACTTTATAATGCCTTGGTGAGGCCACACTTGGAATACTGCATTCAGTTCTGGTCGCCACGATGTAGAAAAGATGTGGAGACTCTGGAGAGAGTGCAGAGAAGAGCAACAAAGATGATTAGGGGACTGGAGACTAAAACATATGAAGAACGGTTGCAGGAACTTGGTATGTTTAGCTTAAGAGAAAGAAGGACTAGGGGAGATATGATAGCAGTGTTCCAATATCTCAGGGGTTGCCACAAAGAAGAGGGAGTCAAACTATTCTCCAAAGCACCTGAGGGTAGAACAAGAAGCAATGGGTGGAAACTAATCAAGGAGAGAAGCAACTTAGAACTGGGGAGAAACTTCCTGACAGAACAATTAATCAGTGGAACAGCTTGCCTCCAAAAGTTGTGAATGCCCCAACACTGGAAGTCTTTAAGAAGATGTTGGATAGCCATTTGTCTGAAACAGTATAGGGTTTCCTGCCTAGGCAGGGGTTTGGACTAGAAGACCTCCAAGGTCCCTTCCAACTCTACTATTGTATTGTATAGTACAGATAGCAAGTATTTATGATAATGACCTGCCATGTTCCAGTGATGTTCAGCAGACGGCTGCTGCATTGCCACATTAATGGCCTGGTTCACCCTCATGCAGCATCCATGCATTTTTGCAACTAAAGTCTCAATTGATGGGGAAAGTAAGTGCATTGAGTGTCCTGTCAGCACTATCCCTGTTTAGCTTGCCATATCACACACACACCCCTCCCCAAGTAGCAAATGCAACATTGTGAATTCAAATTCTGGGTTTTAAAAGTATTCCAATCATGTTTCTGAAAAAATCCATTTTAAAGAGCTGGTTTCTTTTTTCTTTCTAAATGTTTCATTAGGTTATAAGATAAGGTGCAAAATACAAAAGTAAATAGGAAGACAGTGAGGGGAAAGAGGGGAAAGAGAAGTGAGGAAGGGCTGGGAAAAAGGGGAAAAAAAGGCATTGACTTCCGACTCCAGAGGTGAGTTGCTACCAGTAACTTGGGTTGCTGGAACTGGCAGCGACCCAGGCCTGCCACGCCCTGGAAGCGGTTCTCTTGGCAGGACTGTAGGCACCGCCATCTTGTTTTTGCCTTCTGCGCATGCTGAGAGCAATTTTTGTTGCACTGCGCGTGCACGCACAGTACATATCAAGCGCGTGCACGCAAAGTGAGTATGTGGCGCATTCCTGAGCGAACTGCAGTGGCAGCCAGCACCCACCCATGTCCGACTCCCTCTGTTGCAGTGAAATAAAGCATTAACATCAAACCGCAACTTTTTGCTTTTTCATAGTAATGTAAACCAGCCATTTCTATAAACACCTATCAATCTGATCGGCAAATCCCAAATTTTAAAGAGCTAGTTTCTGAGCAAGAGAGCCAGTTGGTTGTAATGGTTTAAGACACCAGGCTAGAAACCAGGAAATTGTGAGTCTAAGGAATAAAGCCACTTTGGGCCACTTTTTTCTCAGCCCTAGGAAAAAGCCACTTTGGGCAAGCCACTTCTGAGAATGTTGCTAAGAAAATTGTGTGGATTTGTCCAGATGGTTGCCAGGAGTCATGACTTGAATGCACATGTGTACACACACACACACACACACACACACACACACACACACACACACACACACCTTTCAAGGCAACCTGCTGACAGTGTTTAAGCTTACTGATTCATTTTTAAATTGCTGTTTTAAACAATGTAGCTGTATTGTGTAATCAAATGACCCTATTATGTTCAATAGGGCTTATTCTTGAGCGCATATTATCAAATTCAATCTACAATAACAACAGATCTTCAGCTTGGGAGTTTTCCGGGACTCATGGCTATTGGATGCCTACTAGCTGGAGGTCCAAAAATGACTCACACCCCCATCCCCATCTAAATTGATTGCACTAATAATGACTTTTATACAGGGTGTCCTTCGAAGACCAGTTGATGCTGAATGCAACAGCCTGCATGCTGACAGGTAAGAGCCACAGCACATGGGTGTTGCAGGTGCTACATTGTCTTGCTTCCAAGTGCAATTCAGGAAACTTAAATTTGACCATAAAAGCAGTGCTGTAAACAGAAAAGCTGAAGATGTCCAACAGTTGTGAATGGAAGGTGTGTTGGCCCAGAGCAGGGGTCAGCAACCCTCGGCTCTGGAGCCACATGTGGCTCTTCCATCCCTCTAATACGGCTCCCTGTCGCCGGTCGGTGCCACAATTTTGAGGGGACCTTTCGATTGGGGGGGGGGCGGGGGGAAAGCATGGCGTGCCAGGAGGAGACTCTATGGCAAGGGGCGGGTTTTCTAGTTGGCTTCACAATTGATTGGGCTTTCAGTTAGGACAGGTAGAGAAAAAAGGACGCCACCCTAGGAGGAGACTCTATGATGGAGGAACCGGACTTCTGGTCAGCTCCAGAATTGAATAGGGGGCTTCCGGTTAGGACCTTTGTGGCTCCCGGTGTTTTCTTTTCTGTGGGAAATGGGTCCAAATGGCTCTTTGAGTATTTAAAGTGGCCGACTCCTGGCCCAGAGCTAGGGTTTCTCTGCGGATATCCTTCTTATAGAATAGCTTACCTGAAAAAGTTTGGATTGCACATGCTTTAAATATTTGGAAAAAGCCTGTTGGACAGAGTTCTTCAAAACCTTTTAGGAATGAGTAGGGGAAGCATTGTGATAGCTAGGTATTATTTCATTGCTTTGATTACGTTGCCTTTTTTGTTGCAAAGAGCTCCGATTTCATAGAAGTTGATCGCACACAAGTTAACCAACCAGCTCGGAAAATACGTACATCTAACATTATTTAAAGTTTATGTGTTGAACTGAGAATCCAGTCTTTAATCTTCCCAACTTTAGGGGTAGAATATTAATTTTGCTGTAAGGAAAAAAGTGAAGGATCAATCGCTTTATTCTAAATTCCTAAAGCAGACCCTTTTGTGGGACTCGCAAATACTGTGTCCGACTTCCAAAAGCAGATATTTGTCCTAAGGTTGTCTCACCCTTAACAAATTTGCTTTATTTCCAACAGGTCCCATTTAAAGATTTAATTTGTTAAATATATTTCAAAAGGCTCTTTATGATGAGAAGGTCCGTTGGGATACTTAAAACGCAATCTAAGTACATTGGACTGTGGCTGATGCTTAGAAATGTTTTAATCCCGAGCAAATTTGCACAGAATTTAGCAATTCACAGTGAAGGGACCCACTGTATCTGTGGCTCCTCCTTTCCTAGCTGTGTGGGTTGGGGATGTTGCTGTTGCAGCTATTTTTTTTGCCAGGGAGGGAAAAAATCTTTTTTTCTTTCTTTCTTTCCTCCTATAAAACTGTCACTCTCTTATTATTTTGTAAGCGACAGAACATGTGTTCAGCTATTAACCTCCCCCACAAAAATCATCCTGAAACGCTGAACTGGAGAATGTTTGCTGGGTTGTTTCACATGGCATATATACATATATATATATATATATATATATATATATATATATATATATATATATATATATATATATATATATATATATATATATATATATATATATATATATATATATATATATATATATATAATATTATATTATATATTATATATCAAACTGTTCTTGGCTGAACTGCAAAGAAACTCTCCACTTTCAGCTACACTGGGTTTATTATCTCTGGCCCTTCCATTCACAAGGACAAATTGCTCTTTACTTCATCCGAGGCCTTGCCTTTATGCGAAGGCCAAACTAACTTTTTATCATCAGAGTTTGGGACCTTGCGAAGATATAAACAAAGAAGAAAATGCTTTCAGCCAATTTAGACTTTTTCCAGTACAGCTCAACATTGCCTGATTAGTCTCTTATCTGCCTAGTGAGTTTAAGTTTGAATGAGAGACTTCACATTGCAAAGTTTTAGGATTCTGTCTTGTTTATGCTTCCTAAATGACAAGGAGTGTAACAGGTCTTGCTTTGAGAAAGTCTGTGTGAGATGGCCCTCTTAGGAACCACCAACCACCAGCTCTTTATGAGACAATGGTAGAACTTAAAAAAAAAACAATTTACATTGTCTTTCATAGAAATAAAGGACAATTGGCAAGCCTGTGATTGGGAGTATTTCCCCATTCAGGTTTCCTCAGATGTGGTAAAACTTTCTCTCTCATTATCTTTGACCATTAGCCCTGCTAGTTTAAGATTATTTGAATTTTGATGTCTGGAAGCACCAAATTGGGGGAGGCTGTACTGCACCAATGGACAATCTAGAGCAGTGATGGCAAACCTTTTTGTTGCTGGGTGACAGAAATGCGAAGGCACGTGTGCAAGGGCACGTGTGTGCTGGCACCCATAATGCAAAGCACCCCCCAAATGCGCACATGCACACAACTCCCCCATGCTCCCCCCCCAAGCGCCGCACTGCTCGGCTCCAAACAGCTTGGTATTTCCTCCAGGGGGCCGGGAGGGAGGCCATTTTCGCCCTTCCCAGGCTCCAGGAAAGCTTCCAGAGCCTGGGGAGGGCGAAACACAAGCCCAATAGGCCAACCAAACTTCCGGTTGGCCTGTTGGGCCTGTTTTTCAAACTTCTGGTTGGCCCATAGGGCCGTTTTGTGCTCTCCTCAGGCTCCAGAGGCTTTCCTGAAGCCCGGGGAGGGTGAAAACAGCCTCCACGGCCCTCCGGGAGACCGAAAATCAACTGGCCAGCACGCTGGAGCTGATGGCTAGTGTGCCGGCAGATGTGGCCCCGCGTGCTACCTGCGGCATGCGTGCCATAGGTTCGCCATCACGGATCTAGAGACTGTTTTGTGGCTCCTAGATCATTTCCAGTTTGCCCCACCAAAATTTGGCTACAAAATTTATCATTTGGAGCAGTTTGATTTTACAAGAGTTTATCTTTAGCCTTAAAATGCAAAATTGATCCAACTGAAGCTTAACAAACCTATTTTGCATCATGCCACTTCAGAAAAATTTGACTGAAAAATATTGCCACCACCCTTCACAATATTGTCACTAGTTACTTCCCACTTAATTTTTTAAAAAATTGAACATCTCCCATGCAAAATGGTAATCTGTTCCTGCCTTAATCTACGAACGTTCCCTCTCTTTAGTTGGTTAAAAGGGCTGAAGAGGAAGCAGTGACAATACCCTCAGCTTTGAAAGTTTGATCCGGATTATCCAAGATGTTGAGAGATACTTCATGAAAGTGTTGAGATGCAAGAAGCCTGATCCCGTAATCCAATTTACCAGAAACAGACTATTTAAATTAACATTAATTAATTGGTACTGTTCAGATGAGGTAGTCTGTCTTAATGCAATCCTGTATAATGCAAATCCTTCTAATCTAAAGGCTTTAGAAGGAGTTGACAGAATTACAACATGACATTCCTTTAAAATCAGTACAAATTATTTCAATAGAATGAATTCTTACAGCAATTTATAAAGCTGGGGTCATGTAGCTTTGGCCATATGCTTCTTTTCCTCAAAGTACTACTTGTACAGTTCCTAACCATTGGGTCACAAATGCTTTCCAAATATCTTGAGGACACAAGGTGACCTGTGCCACTTTCAAAGCTAAAAGCTCTAATGTTATCCCTCTTTTCCATCCAAGTTGAACATGTTACCAAGGATAATTGCAACTTTAGAGATCCAAATGGATTTAATCGAAGTAAGAGTCTGTGCCACCAGGTTTTCCTGGGAACTAAAGTAAATAGAGAGGAAAAGACTTTAATGCGGATGAGGTGAACTCTGCTTTTGTTTCCCTAGGTATAATTGGCTGATAGATGCTTTTTTTTTTTTTTTGGCTTAAGGGTATATATCTGTGATGGCGAATCTATGGCACCTGTGCCAGAGGAGGCACACAGAGCCCTCTGATGGTACATGAGCCGTCGGGCCAGTTTAGCTCTGCCACATATGCACACGTGTCTCCCGCCAGCCAGCTGGTCTTTGGGTGTCTGCCACACATGCGCGGGGGCTGGGGCACAATCAGGGGGCATGCACACATGCATGGGGGCACGTGCAGGAGGGCATTCCTGCAGGTATGTGTGTGTGCAGGGGCCATGCACACATGCATGGCAGTGGGGCGCGTGCGGGGGGTGCATGCATGCATGGAGGGCTGTGGGCCACCCACATGCGTATTGCATTTTGGGGTTTTGTGCATGCTTTGGGCACTCGGTCCAGAAAAGTTTAGCAATCACTGGTATATATTTTGTCCTTCAGCAGAGGACAAGCTGTCCAGTAGCTTCATTTTCCTTGACTCGAGATTCATTGTTTAGAGATCCATATCTAGAATTGAAACAACATACTGGATTCATTAACTTCCATCATCATCCTATCTGCAGCTTTAATATACCTAATGTCACTATATTAATAAAACCTGATTTTACAATATCTTTTCATTAGATAAGGATAAGATCATGCAAGATTTCTTTCAGTGCCTCATAATTCAGTTATCCATAGCCCAGTTAAAATGAAATGCAATTTTGCTTGTCATAGATTTAACGAATGTTGGTTTTCTAGATTTCAATCCCTCTGCATCATCATGGATTTTTGTCATTCTGGGAAATATAATACCAACACAGCAACAGGAAAGTTGTTTTAGAAAATGTATTTTAGAAGCAGGTGAAATGAGAACCCCTGATTCTCAAGCCAGAAAGAGACATTTGATAAACGGATGGCAGAAAGTTTTAAGGTTGAGAAAAAAGCATCAGAAAATCCATTGTAATAGTCCTCAGGTTGTGATGGCAATTGGGACCAGTGATTGTCATCATTAAGCGATGCGGTAGTAAAATGCAATATCACATGACTGTGTTGCTTAGCAAAAACAATCCTGGCACTCCCATTAGCCACAAGATGCATGGGTTGTTAAGTCGAAAGCAACGGGAGACCCAGGTAAGGAGCACAAGGATACCATTGGAGTGGGGTGGGGTCCTTGGAAGCAGGTGGGGCACAAGTGCAGGAAGACCACGGGATGGAGGGTTTGATGGCGTGTGAGCACAGGAAAGAATGGGTGACTTACCAGAGTGACTTTGGAATTTCCTGCTGGCTTCCCCATTGACTTTGCTTGTGACAAGCCAGCAGGAAAAACAGTAAATGACAATAATGCAATTGTGATCCCACTGTATCCACTGGAAGTGCAAGACAGTCGCAAAGCCAGAATTTTGAGGATTGGTCATAAGTAAATGTTTTTACAACTTTAAATAATTGCTGAACGTGTGGTCAATAAGTGAGGCCTCCTTTTAATTTAAAAAGGTAGTAAGGACAGGTCCAGAAATTGAACTTTGGGACTAACATATAGGAGTTGAATCTTGTTCCTGAATGACATGTTTCCTGTGCACTGCTCAGTTTATGCAGAATTATTGGAGTGCATGGCTTCCGAATTCCGCACCATAAAGCTAGTGATCTATACTTTTTGCATTTGTTTGTGAATGCAGAGTGGAGAGATTCTCACAGCCATTCTCTTTGCTAGGTTTTGACAATAAATAAGCACCTACCTCTATTTATGGTCAAAGATTATGTCTAAGCGAATAAATACATATATTTCCTTCTCTTCTGTTCTGTTTTTCATGCTAATGGAATCCGTTCTGTTTTTCATGCTAATGGAATCCACTGATATGAATAGTTAAAATGAGCTAGTTTTTGAAACACTACCAGTATTTTTCTTTATTTCATTTTGCCCTTTTATTTCACTTGAAACCACATGTATGATGATTAACATCTGATTCACACCAAGCCTTTTTGCACTGTTAGTAGCTCCCCCATATAATTACAGTGCTCACATTGCACATAGATGTAGGGGTGCATCTTGAGTGAATTCATTCCAACATTTAGCTACTCTGCTAGCAGCCGTAAATGTACAAAATATAAAATCTTCCTCGAACTGCAAATTATTGGTCATTGGATGGGGGCAGTTCTTTCCAAGAATGGAAACCCGTTGATAGATCGGGTTTGATTACGCCCTCTTTGACCTTTGAAAATTATGTCTTGTATCGTCTCTGTAAATGAGTGTAGAAATGAGGACAAAAGTGCTAATTCCATCCTTATAAAAGTTTTCCAGAGTTTAAAAATCCTGAATAATTCAAGCTTTTAAATTCTGTGGAATGTCAAAGCTTGTCTTTTCATGAATAAAGGCAGATGTGGATGTCCCAGGATAATGTTGCAAGATTCAATCTGGGTCGGTCACTGGGACCAGAGATTTATTCAGTAAACCCAGATTGTCTTTTCCTGCAGTTACCTAGCAAAGGAATGTATATAAATCTGAAAGCATACGAGAGTGTTGCTTATTGTAAAATATGAGATGATTAGTAAAATATGCAGTGAGAGATTCATAAATCAATTTCTTGGTAGTGTCAAGAGTTGAATTTGGAAAGAATGGAGTGGAGAAACGGAAGTAATAGAAAAAAACCAGAGTGACAGTAGAACATTTGCAGGAAATTAAAGTAGAAATGCTCAGTAGGAGTAAGATGTAGGTAGAGCTCTGGGGCATCATACAAATGAGGCGCCAAGGGTATGACCCAGGGATGGATTGCTTCCAGCATTACTGCTGGTTCCGTGTGCGCAAAAAATGTGCATGGACAGAACTGAAAATCAAGATAGCCCGGTAGGAGAACCGTTGGGGGGGGGCGTGGAAGGCCTGGGTCGCTGTCGGTTGCAGCGACCCAGGCCACCAAACCACTACCAGTTCGGCTGAACCAGTCCGAACCGGTAGGAACCCACCTCTGGTATGACTTCTCTGTCCCATCAATACTGAAACCAAACATAGAAAAAGGAGAACAGCCACAGAACAGGGGCTTCCACACCCAAAAGCTACCAAAGCACAAGGTTTTATCTACTAACATATACTTGCATATTAATGGTTGTATGTCATGTAGCATATGTAATGAAAACAATGCCATCTGTATACCCCCAAAAATATCAACAGGTGCTTGATAAGAAAAATATTAATCCCAACAAGATTCCATTTACTTTACCTCATAGAACAAGATAAATGTGAGTTCCTCTCCTTGGTCATGGTATAATTTGAGATATGATAGGAATTGACGTGTGTGTGTGTGTTTGTGTGTGTGTGTGTGTGAGATAATGAAATTATGCATTAAAAAGTATAACATAACTTTTCTTATGTATGATTATATGACATTGATTGCCTTCTCAAATCTGAATCTCCTCCAGAATTGCTTAGAATGCAGAGATTACCCTTTATATCTTTTTTTTTAACTACAAAAGGAATTTTTGTGTAATCTTTTCATCTGAATGCAAAAATCATATGGCAAGGGAATACCACATTAAGATGAATGTCAGATTTTAGCTGAGCTTACAGTTGAACTGAATACCATCTCGGTATTTCACTCTGAATAAGCAAAGTTGAATGAAAGGTTTAAAATGACTCTGTGATGAAGTCCTGTAAAAATGGGATTACCTAGTGTTGTTTGGATCAAGATATAAATATAGGTATGTAAGACAGTGGGGATCCTCTTTATTGATTTCTTCAAATTTTGTGACTTCATCTAATTTCCCTGTAAAAAATGCATATAAATGAATATGAATTTGCTGTAAATTGTAGAGAGATTTATAAATCCAACGCTCTCTACATGGGGCTGCCCTTGAAGAGCACCTGGAGCACCCGCTTCAACTGTTCCAAAATGCGGCTGCGCAGGTTATCATGGGGGTACCTAGGTGCTCCCATGTTGCACCCCTTTTAGTTGGCCTGCACTGGTTGCCGGTTGTTTTCCGGGTGCGATTCAAGCTACTAATTATGACCTTTAAAGCGCTCCATGGCTTAGGCCCAGGGTACCTGCGAGACCACCTACTGCCACCAGTAGCCTCCCACCATCCAGTGCGATCCCACAGAGTTGGCCTCCTCACGGTGCCGTCGGCCAGACAGTGTCGGCTAGCAACCCCCAGGGGGAGAGCCTTCTCTGTGGGAGCGCCTTCCCTCTGGAATGAGCTGCCCCTGGAGCTTCGCATAATCCCCGACCTCAGGTCCTTCCGACATGCCCTAAAAAGTTGGCTTTTCCAGCAAGCCGGACTGGCCTGAACAAAATAAAATAAATGATTGATTTAATTGTTAATTTTAATCAAATGTTTAAAATGTTATTGTTATATTATATTAATTGGGTTTGTTTTTGGATACTCTATCTAATTTCCTTTTTAACTTTTGTAATATGTGTTTTTTTTTAATGTTGTACGCCGTCCTGAGTTCTTTGGGAGAAGGGCGGCATATAAATCCAATAAACAAACAAACAAACAAACAAACAAACAATCCATTTGATTGATCTCAAAAGCAAAAGCTGTAAATTTGCCTCCCAGGAAGCTTTTATTGAAAATAGCCACAAAATGGCATTTGATTTTTTTTTCTTCCATTAAGAAAGCTTTGGACTGTTTTAAAAGGCAAATAATAAACCTTAATTGATTCTCTTTGAATCTAAAGTTTGTGCTTTTGTTTTATTTATCTTGCAGTCTGCTTGTATCTACTCACCACTCATTTTCTTGCTTCTTTTCCAGTCTGAGTGTTGACACCAGGACCTATTCCTTGTAAAGTATTTTATAATCTCTACAGGGCTCAGTCTTTAACATGGCAATAGCTTCTTTGCGTCATGGAGTAACCATCGCTGGAGCTATCCTGCTGGTGACGGGAACACTGTGCTTTGCTTGGTGGAGCGACGGTGAAATGGGGGTCACTGCACCCAGCAGTGACCCCAAAGTCACACCTCAAGGAGAAACGGAACTTATGACCAGAGCTTCCTCTTCCAGTCCTGTACTCAGATCAATCAGCTTCTTCTGTTGTGGAATTGGTGGGCTTCTTCTTCTGTTTGGACTCCTTTGGTCAGCCAATGCTGGAATAATTTCCCGCCACTACCAGTACCATTTTTCCAGCGACCTTCAGTACTCCACAGTCGAACCTCTTGAAAAGCAGACATGCAGGTTAGCAAGATCTTTGTAGCCATACCTGAGAAATCAATGTAGTCCTTCAACTTGCCCAGCAAATAATTGTCAGGAAGTGTTACTTCAAGAGAAGCTTCATACAAGAGAAGAGAGAGATAGAAGGTTAATTTGACAGAAGCCGTCTAATCAAATGGCTTTCTGTAACAGGTGTTGCTTTCAAGACTTTTATCTTGGGGTAGTCCAGCACCACATTAACTCTTGCAGACCATTAGGCCTTTCTCAACCAAAGGTCATGCTTGTTGAGCCATGACTGCTGCCAAAAGAATGTCTCCATTATAGTCTACCTCAGTTTCATGACTTATAAATGTGTTGCACATGGTTGTAAATTTCTTCAAGTTAAGCTTGACTTTAGTAACTTGATGGAATTGTCAATATAGAAGTAGTTTACCATTACTTTCTGGGATGTTTTTCAAATTCATAGTCTAGCCAATATACCCTTCTACCAACTTTTAACCAGCCCCAACCCTGCTTAGCTTTGGAGACAAAATAAGGATAGCTAGACAGCTAGACCACCACTTCAAAATATTCAGCCAGCACAGCAATTGTTTGGACACAATAAGGATAGTCCAAATTTCAGAAGGATATCATATTGAGACACTTTGTTTTAGTGTATCAACCTCTGCAAAACCGAACAGTAACACCATAACAGTACTGTATTATTAACTCATTTTAAATATGATTGTGAAACTCAAGATGGCTGAATTGTTAGAATTTTGTTTCTCACAAAGAAATTTGATTCACTTGCACCCCTTTCTTCCTTTTAGTCTAGATAGAGCAGTGTCTGCCTGACTAATCTGGTTTCATGATGATTTCGACACTCCCTGTTTGTAGTTATTTCCATTTCTAAATCATTTTCCCCCCCGTGAAAAAGAGGAAATGCGATGAGCAAAGGTTATGTGAAAGTTTTATCTGTACACAAACCATGTTGTTTAGTAAAATACAATAGAAAAAAATGGGTCTGTTTTATGGCCCATGCAGTAAAGATTAATCAGTGGTCATACCTTGGAGTTTTAATACAGAGTGTTTGTTAAGAATGTGGAAAAAGCTTGAGGATCCATTGTGTATGAATACTACACTAACACTGAAGGAATTTGTAGCACGATCTGCTTCTTGCCTTGCTTTCAGAGGTTGAATGGGTAAGACAACCTCAAACTGTCACATTCAATCTCTGTTTTCTGATATAATATTTCTAGTGGGTAAAGGTTTTGGGGCACCCCCAGTTTAAAGGCATTATGGTTTCTGCTGGTACAGGGTGAAAACATTTTTGTCTACTTTCATATTTTCCTCACTCTGTCTTAAAAGCTTGGAAAGTGATCCTGGTAGAAGTATGATTTTGATTGGGCATAGAAAATCCAATTCCTGCTAAATCCACTCTGGGTTTTTTCCCTATTTTGTTTGGATAACCATGCTGTGTGGGTGGAGCAGGAAAAAAATGGGAGTTTAGGGCTTGGCTGTGATGTGTTGATTGTTATGAGTCAGATTGACCTGACTAGATAACACTTCTGCCAGACTGGGTTTGTTTCCCTGTCTATTCTTCCTTTTTTAAATATATATTGTACTGAGGTTGTCAACATTTGTAAACTCCTCTTTCAACTGCAACTTGTAATGAAGACTCAATTTTGTTTCTCCTGCTGGTGATAAGGACAGATTACTATGACTTATGGAAGTCATAGTGCCGGAGGATGAGAATTTCATTAACAATAAGATTTTACTAATATAGTATCTGCATTTTTTTTTCACAATGTGGCAGAGGAAGAACTTTAGATGTAAAAGATTTGAATTTAGGATTTTGCAAAACTGGCAGATTCATTCATCGTTATAAACCTAAAGGAAATTTCCTTATGCTCAGCATGACTTAGCTCCAGAGATATATAAGCACAATTTCAGAGCTATTTGAATATATCTCTTATCATCTATCATTTCTCCCTTCCTTCCTCCTTCTCTCTCACTCTCTCACTCTTATCTATCTAATCTCCATGCCTGCCTGCCTGCCTGCTTGCCCATCTATCTATCTATCTATCTATCTATCTATCTATCTATCTATCTATCTATCTATCTATCTATCTATCTATCTATCTATCTATCTATCTATCTGTCATCTAATATCCATCCATCCATCCATCCATCCATCCATGTCTGTCTGTCTGTCTGTCTGTCTGTCTGTCTGTCTGTCTGTCTGTCTGTCTGTCTATCTATCTATCTATCTATCTATCTATCTATCTATCTTTATCATCTATCTAATCTCCATCCATCCATCCCTGTCTGTCTGTCTGTGTCTGTCTGTCTGTCTGTCTATCTATATTCTTTATGGGACAAGTGGATAGTTTCCCCCCCCCCTCTAAATTTCTAGTTCCTCTAGAACAGATAGCAGTGCTCATGCTCTTCTTTGTTTAAACCTTATTTTAGAATGGAATATTGGATTTTAGGACACACCCACCACAACTGACTTTCTTTGTGGTCTTGATTCTGTTTCAGCACCTGGGAGGCCACCAGTATTCCCACTTATGAGGAGGCTTTGAATTGTCAGCCGGCTGAAAATGCCTCCAGCGACATGCAGTCTCAGATTTCAAAGGAGATTCGGCTGCCCTTATATCAGGTGGTGGATGAAAATCACAAAGAGCAGGGCAGCCGAAGACGCAGTTCCTCTGACGGGGTTTTGTTTCGGAACATACCACCCAAGCCAAGCTTAGCATCACGAGATGAAGCTATCATTGTCTGTGACACTCCACCCCCAAGCTATGAGAGCATAGGCTTGAGTGATGGATGATCCAGGCATCTTTTATAGCACTGTGTAGGAATTTCTGGATTGCTGTAGATATTTGTTTTCCTTTCATTAATTGTGGCACATTGGGATAAAATGACTGATATATATCATATATATATTTTGTAGGAGCTTTTGCTAAATGATCCAAGAACAGTCTCAACATTGTTTTGTAGTATGTGATTAATATGTATCCAGTAAACCACATGGATGTCCAGATTCTTTGAAGGTGCATCCAAAATATGAACTAAATATAACACAATTGACTTGGGGAAAACTACTTGAAAGATGCTCATGAACAGGCCTAGAAGGAAAGTTTGCAACAAATTCAGGTAACCAGGTTCTGGGTTAATGGTTATTGAAAAAATAAAAATGTTCTTAATAAAATCTATTATCAATTGATGATCAGCTCAACTTTTTGTGCACAATGGGGCATAGCTGGATATAACTGCTTTCTGAATATTTGAAGTAGCAGCAAAAAAAAATCTGAATTGGAAGGATTTGTGGCCAGAGGTTGCACTGGAAAATTATAATCAGATAAAGAAATGATTTTTAAACAATGAACATTCTCTTACAGCTGACTCACCCATTTATAACACATGCTTTCTCATGTGTACGCATGATAGCGTGGGCCAAAAACTTTGGTTACAACATAGATCTAGTGGATTGGGAAAGAATTTGGAACACAAATTATAAACTAACACCATCAGCAGCCCTTAAAGAAAATATGTACAAAATGTTTTATCGTTGGCATCTATCACCAACAAGATTGGCTAAAATGTACCCAAACATGAAGCCGAGCTGTTGGAAGTGTAAAAAAGTATACTTTTTAAATCACATATAGTGGACCTGCCCGGAAACACAAAAATATTGGACAAAAATTTGGAAATGGATACAAGAAATTATAGGAAAACAGATAAAATACAAACCCGAAATCTTTCTGCTGGGAATAATCAAAGGGAAATATACAAAGAAAATTAAGTACATATTAACACATCTGCTAACTACAGCTAGAATAGCATTTGCCCAATGCTGGAAACAAAATAATATCCCCCTCGGATGAATTAGTGATAAAAAAAACTTTGGATTCTGCAGAGATGGACAAATTAACACTGAAATTAAAAGATAAAGAAGAGTCGTAATATTATGAAATTTGGAACTATTGGTACAAATGGCTGCAAAACAAGAATAAAAATAATTAAGCCAAAAACAATATATATATATATATATAAATATATATAGAAGTGTGTATAAAGGTGTGTAAATATAGAAGCGAAATATAATATGCATGTACAGATATGATGACATAACAATATTGTTATAATGACTGTAAGGTGCTGTAGAAGGGAAAAAATAATTTTAAAAAAATCTGCCATATAACACATGCTTTCTCACATAACCCCTGTCAGGGTTCCAAATAGCATCCAAATGTAAATCAGACTCCAAGGCAAAGTATTGCTCAAAGTTCCAATTTATTAAGAGGGCCATGTTGTCACATCTGGGAAAACCCGAATCTGAAAGCTTCCCCCACCCAGTTGAAAGTTCGAGATCTTGCCCCCACACCCACAAGTCCATCACATGGTCCAATCTTCCACTGCCATGCTGGCAGTTCTACCCATCCAGTTCCGGGTAGGTTCAGAGGTGCAAAGACAAAGGATGACCTTGACTTTCTAGAAAGAATTTTGTTATGGCTACAGAGCATCTAATTCCTTACAATCCCTCCTCCCATTTTTCCACAATAGAAAATGCATAGTAGAATAATACAAAGTGTGGCAGGTCAGTGATCTAAAAGAAAAGATGGCTGCAGGCCTGACAACCACCTCTGAGATCCTTTACAAGAACACATGCTCTTATTGGCTTTCACTTATATTAAGTTGCCGGGGACAATGTTGTATTGGCTTTTTAATAAAACATTGCCTTGGACAATGTTTCATTTCTATTAAATCTAATTGTTTGGTACAATGTAACTCAGTCACTGTTGCATATCCTATTGGTGGTACCACTGAAGAGGTCTAAGGACTTTTCCCCATTGCTGAACTGGTGCTCTCCATCTTTGAGCCAACATAAAACTATGCCAGCATGACACTGGTTGACCTCACTGCGGTTCCATATCCTGTGTCGGGCACTTCCTCTTCCATTCGTATTAGCTGTGACTTCCCTTTCTTAGGGTCAAAACCCGTATCTCTTGAGTCCACTTTTGACAGTGCTAGAGAAGTGGGGAAATACTAGTTTAATACTGATATAGCTCAAGGAGATTTAAATCTGTCTCACTTATGAATTGGGAATGAGATGAAAGTAGCATCATGGGAATATGGCATAAAAAGATGTGGATTGTAGTGATGTTCAAGCAGGAAAAACCTGCAAATGGGACATAATTTATTTCACAATTGGGAAAGACCCCAGAGAAAGAGAAGAGAAGGTGGGCAAGAAAAAGTCAGGTTGGCTGAACGTGGAGAACTAAGCAAATTAGCAGTGTCTATTCTGGAACTGAGAATTGGAAATGTCTCCGAAAAGTTAGAAAACAAAATAATATTTTGGGTTAGTTAACAATCTCTAATGTATACCCTGATGTGTGTTTAAGAAACGATTCTCTCACTAAATCAACCCAAATTAGCTGTCCCTTATAACTGTAGCAGTAAACATTGTTTTCGACAACATTACTGCTTTTCATATGACCTTAAAACTTAACAGTAAATAAAAAATAGGCTTCTTATTTCTAACTTGGCGAGGCTCAGGTTCTTTGATGGAAGGATTGGTAGAACTTCATATATGAAAGATGGAGAACCAGGAACCTAAGAAATCTTCTGAGATCCAAGTTCTAGGTTTCAAACAGGACAAAAATATTCATTAATGTTTCATTAATGACTTCAGGGGGAAGAAAGTTGCATCCATCTTAGCCATTCTTATACATATACAACCTTGAGGCCTACCTACTGTACATGCACTTTTTTAAAAAACCGTGACTGTGTGAATTTCATGGCTTATAATAAATACTAACCTTGTTAAGGTTGTTGGATTTTCAGTGGATCCTTATTGCCGTTTACCACATCATATGATCCAATGGAATCATAACTACACACATAACTAACTAGTTTATATTTTATTACTATAGCTATTGCTTTGCAGGTTCATATAGTTGTCCATTTTGTATAGGCTAATAAAATATAACAAAGACACTGTGGTCCATAGCAATTTCTGTTATAATAAAGTCATTAGTCCTTAAAATGCCCCCTAACTCTTTGTTGTTTTTTGCTCCAAGAGAATATGATTGTACATTGAATTGAGTTGTAGCATGACATAATTAGACTGAAGGTACATTATGCTTTACAAGCACAGAATTCAATCTTATTGGTTGGTTGGGTTGACAAGCCAGAATGTGATTAGTTTTATTTCACTTAGTCAAATTTCTCTATGGGATTTTTATTTTAACAGAATAAGAGTTGGAAGGGAGTTGGAACACTCATTAAGGAGCTTCTATACCTAGCTGAGGGATTCCTCCTCAAAGTTGCAATGTGGGCAAGATACCACTGACAAGTCCTGGCCAAAAAGTAGGCAGGACAGCCTCACGGAGGGGCATCAGCTGCCGATGTTGGAAACAGCATAGCAGAAAACCTTGGGATGGAACTGACTAATTCTAACTGCCCAGAGTCAGGAATTCAATCCAAACCGGCTCAAGGTTGAACTAGCCTTCCATTCTTTTGTGTTTGGTAAAATGACCCAGATATCCAAAAACAAGAATAAAAGCTTGGTAAATGCCAGAAACTCTGAACAAGGCATAGAAATGTTGCTTTTGAAATTTACTTTAAAAGTGTTAGGAAGTGGGTTTTTTTTTCCATAGCATTGGTTGTAGCCTATTTAGCGCCTCACAATTAACAAATCAAGATGAGGAATAATCACATATAATGTGACACACGGAGGTGGGAAGGAGGACACGAATGTCTCCCTTAACTCTTTTCAGCTGAAAATATGTCCAGTCGTGCTACTGAATCTGCCTCTAAATCTGAACTCAGTGAGGATCCAACATGCAAATGAATAACTTATCATCCGAGTGTTTTGTTTTCTGGATGGCGAGGTGGAAATATTAAGACTGAGTCACTTGTTTATTCTGGTGTGATAACAGGGCATTAAATGATTTCATTGCTGCTTATATACAAGGGAGGTTATGGTCTCAACTAGTGCCTTGGTGAAACTCGATATATCAAAGAAAATAATTAAGAATCCTGACTTTCTCTGAAAACATAGTCCAGGTAGTCCTCAACTTACAACAGTTCATTTAGTAAACCGTTCAAAGTTACAATAGCACTGAAAAAAGTGACATGATGATTTTTCACATTTACGACTTTGTAGCATCCCCATGATCATGCAATCAAAATTCAGATGCTTGGCAACTGGTTCACACTGATGACCGTTGCTGTGTCCCAAGGCCATGTGATCATCTTTTACAACTCTCGACAAGCAAAATCAATGGGGGAGCCTGACTCACCCAACAAACGTGTTACTTACTTAATCAACCACAGTGATTCCCTTAACAACTGTGGCAAGAAAGGTCATAAAATGGGGCAAAGCATACTTAACAAATGCCTCCTTTAACAACAGAATTGTTGGGCTCAATTGTGGTTGTAAGTCGAGGACTACCTGTAATGCAGGAGATTTTCACAGAACAGCAGTTTGAGAGACAGGACTCCTCATTTTCAAATGAGGTAGTCAAACTTACCCCAAAAACAGATTTTATTCCTTCCAAAATAGCCATAAGCTTAACCTGAATTATTTCTTTGCTCATTGTTTAACATAACTGATTAGGGGGGGGGAAATATTTTCATTTCTAATCTCTTGAATTCACAGCTGCCCATTTCCCCCCTCAAGTCTTGTTACCAGTTTACGAAACTAGAAGAAAGCTTTCAGCCATATAGTATTTGGAATATTTCCTAACACTGTGTACAAATATCTTATTTCATATGAGTAATTAATGTTCTCGTTTTAATTAACGTTTGTGAGCAAAAGTAAAAATGTCATCTTTGGGGTGGCATGAGGCTTTTTTTTTTTTGGCTTTTTTCAGAATTAATTGCTTTAGTTCTGCTATAATAATCATTTAACTTTAAATAATTTGCAAATGACAACTGCAAATAGTCTCAGATGAACATGCCAAAGGATAGATTCGAACAATGATTGTAAGGCTAAAAGCCAGCATGATGTAATCAACCATCATCTTCTGGCCATATTTCCTATCTCTGGCTTAAGGACACAATCTTATAATAATATTAATCATCATGAACTAATGATTAATATTAATGAAACCTTAAGCTGCTGAGGCTTTCATTTGCATATAAGAATTAAAGGTACACGGGAGTGATGGGCTGTTATTGATTGTTTTAGCCTGTTGTAAATCTAAAGAATAGTGCCTGTTGCTATTAGAGCAACCAAATGATATAACTTTAAAAAGTCAAGTTAAAATGCATTGCTAGGGATTGGGGAGACCCAGTTTAGTGTAGTGGTTAAGGCATCAGGTTAGACATCGGAAGACTGTGAGTTTTAGTCCCATTGTAAGCACAGAGCCAGCTAGGTGACTTTAGGTTAGTCCAGTGGTTCCCAACGTACGCCCCACAGGGGGGCACTTTGATTTTTAATGGGGGCAATTTGAATCTTGTTTAAACCAAGTTAATGGCCTTTTAGGCTTCCTCCACCTGGGTAGAGTTCACTTTTCCAGTAAAGTAAGAATTATATGTCACGGGGATGGTGGGGGGGCATCAGGATTTTAGAGATGCTTAGGTGGGGTATGGCCCAAAAAGATTGAGAACCACTGGGTTAATGGCTTCTTCTCAGCGACTTTAGAAATGAGACATTGGCAAACCACTTCTGAAAAACCTCGCCAAGAAAACCTGAAGGACTTGTGAGGGCAATCTCTGAGAATCCGACTTGTTTGAACGGAAGAAAAAAAATGTGGGGAGAAATGATACATGTGAGGTATTTTGTAGACGGCATACTTTAAAATTGAATCTGCTGAGAAGATTGGTGGAAAAGCAAATGGTTAGAACACATATTTTTTCTCCGCTTGTCTTTGATACCTCAAGAAATGCAGAAGAGTGCCAACTTTTCTGTGACCCGACAAAATTCAGTGGTATGATAGCAAGTAGCACTTAGACTTATATACCGCTTTACGTTGCTTTACAGCCCTCTCTAAGCGGTTTACAAAGTCAGCCTATTACCCCCAACAATCTGGGTCCTCATTTTACCAACCTCGGAAAGATGGGAGGCTGAGTCAACCTTGAGCCGGTGGGAATGCTTTAAAAAGAAGTCCAAAATAGAGGAATTTAAGGGTCTCCACCAACCTTTGGTCCTGAAAAATTTCATGTGCTTAATTTGTGTGGTTCTGGCTCCTGCCAGATGCATAGGATCAGAACTTGTAGAAGAATCATTCATTCTGTATAGGTATTGTAGTCCTTGACTTGCAACCATTTATTTAATGACTGTTCAAAGTTATGGCAGTGCAGAAAAAAAGTGACTTACGAATGCTCCTTTCACTTGTGACTGCTGCAGTGTCCTCCACAGCATGTGATCAAAATTTGGACACATGGCGACTGGCATGTATTTACAGCTATTGCAGCATCCCAAGGTCACTTGTTCACCCTTTGCATCCTTTCCTAGTGTCTCCTGACAAGCAAAGTCAATGGAGAAAGCCAGATTCACTTAATGACATCCGCAAAAAGAGTCATGAAATCAGGTGTGACTCGCTTAATGACACATCGCCCAGGAACAGAAGTTCTAGTCCCAATGGAAGTCATAAGTCGAGGACTACCAGTAAATGGGTACTTTTTTCTTCTTAAAGAGGGATGGATGACTTACTATGTCTTCCTTTAATTAAAATGTTTATTTACAGGTTTAGAAAATGCATTTTTTAAAATCTTTGCGGGCTTAAAATTAGGACAGGAAAACTGACCCCTCTGTCTTGCTGGGCCTCAGATTAGATTCCGCTCCTCCATACCTGTTCCTCCAAAGTAGATTGTGTTCCATCTGTTCCTCTTTCAGAAGAAGGCGAGGAGCTATCCCTCCCCATCTTCTCCTGCAACAAAAAGAATCCTAGAAGATATGCACTGTCACATGTTTGATCAATTCTTTCTTCAAGCTAAAGAATAGGTTATGTGGGTGTTAGACAATGGATCTGGTGGCAGCATCAAGAATGCAATTAAGTCTCTGATATTTTTAGCTGGGTTGCACCCTTTTATTGGTTAAAAGGAAATATTCTTCTCTAAAATTAGTTATATACAGGACGGGATTATCTTAAAATTGATTCGTTTCATCCTCTTCCCCCATGGTGTTCAGGGCAATCTGTGCATGTTTACCTAGAGATAAGTGGGCAGAGATAAGTGGGCACAGCACTATGGCCTTCAGTGGAAATAACAACAGCACTTAGACTTATATACTGCTTCACAGTGCTTTTACAGCCCTCTCTTAAGCGGTTTACAGAGTCAGCATATTGCCCCCAATAATCTGGGTCCTCATTTTACCGACCTCAGAAGGATGCAAGGCTGAGTCAACCTTGAGCCGGTGGGACTTGGAACAGCCAAACTGCTGGCAGTCAGCAGTCAGCAGAAGTAGCTTGCAGTACTGCACTCTAACCACTATGCCACAACGGCTCTTCAAAGTCCATTTGACCTCACGAACAAAGAGTCACCAAGTTTCTAATAGTTCTACTGCTGTGCCTTTTTTTTTTTTTTAACCTCCAGTCATTTTATCTCCTGGTGTGTCAAGAGACATATAATTGATGTGCTTTCTGCCCATTGTCATGTTGTCTAAAGGCATGGATGCAGGGCAAGGAAGAAAAACAAAATGCTGAGGACACTATGCGAAAGATGGCGAGTCAAAGGAAGTATTTCAGTTTTTTAAAACGGTTTCATTTATAAATTAAATTTTACGGTCCACAAATTAAATTAGCAATAGTAATAGTTACAATACACAGATTATGTGTTTCTAAATACAAATGCTGGGAGCACATCACATTTTTTAAAAAAGGAAAAATTATTTTCTAAGGAAAATAATAGCCATTATTACTGGCTATATGCCACCTCCTTTAATTGCTAACTTGATTTTTCTTTTCAAAATATTAACAGCATATTATTATCCTGGTCAGTTTTCCTTTTATTTGTATGTATTTATCTTTATATAATAGATCTGTTGTGGGCTACGTTACATGATGCTTGCTCTACAAAAATGGATACGGGGAGGGGGGCATTTCCATTTTAAACATGTTAATTAGGTTTAGCTATGCTGCAAATCCATGATAATGGGAAGGAAATTTGGCTTTTTAAGGAGATCTTGTGTTTTAGAACCTCAGTTTGACATCTCTCAACTGTATTGGACTACATTACTATCAATACATTTAATAAGTAAACAAAATAAATTAGACAGCAATTGGAGTACAATGTAATGCGTTGCAAAACAGTGCAATTCAATACAATGTAATACTATGCAATGCAATCACTTCTAATTGATACTGCAACGATTGTAGATAAAAGTGACTTTTGGCTCTACATTGCTGGAAAGTACCAATGCTGAATACAAGGAATCCATCTGTCCTGACCCAGCTCCCCAAACATGAGAAACCCACTGACATGAACTCAAAAGATTCCTTTATTAGGAATACCGGCAGCCCTGGAAAAAAGTTTATCTCGCAGGCTAACAAGTCCATCCAGCCGGAAGATGAATAGTTGCCTGCCGTACCTATTCAACTCCACCCCCTGCCTTTTATCCCCAGAGCTAGGGTGGAGCCTCGTTAGCAGCGGTGGCTCTTCCTTCCCCAGGATTGGCTTTCCACTGCTCTCCCCTTCTTTGCCTTCTGCGCAGCCGCGCATCAGGCACTGGACTCAGATGTTCCTCTTCTTCTTCATCAACCACCTCCAGACCAGGGGACTGTTGACTCTCCATCTGAGGGCTGACAGATGGCCCAGGTTCTGCCTCTGCCTCTCTCTCTCTGCCAGTTCCATTCTCTCTTCTCCCTTGGAGCCCCAGGTTGCTTTGATGCTGACCCAGACTCTTCTGATTTGGCTGCTGGAGCGGCTGGCTGCCGAGAGGCTACAACTCCATCCTATTGGAAGGGTACCTCCATTCTTTTATGGATATAGGTCTGAGGTGGTATTCAGCAGGTACTGACCAGTTCTGGAGAACCAGTAGCAGAAATTTTGAGTAGTTCAGAGAACCAGTAAATACCAGCTCTTACTGGCCCCTCCTCCATCCATAAAATGCCTCCTGAGTCCCAGCTGATTGGGAGGGAATGGGGATTTTGCAGTAACCTTTCCCTGGAGTGGGAGGGAATGGAGATTTTACAGTATCCTTCCCCTGCCAGGTCCACCAAGCCAGGCCATGCCCACCAAGCCACGCCCACAGAACAGGTAGTAAAATTGTTTACATCCCATCACTAATATAGGGATTATTTGTTTTTTAAGCTAATCTGTTTTTGTAACCATGTATATTAGATCCTGATTGAAATTGTGAAAAAGCATCATTGCAAATTTAGTGGATTTATCTAATTTACCACTGTGGCCCAAGAGATGCTGGAGTATATGAATCTTGAAAGGAGCTCGTTTCCTTGTGAAAGGAATCTCACACATGTGGATGGTTCTTGAAAACCTGATAGGATCAATAGCTGGATCATAAACAAGCTCAGAAGAGTTTACATGTAGGTTAGTTCCTTTCAGTTCACGACTCCTGACTCCGTTTCGTTCTTCTGTCAGATGTGAGCCTCCTAATTTGCCTTGAATGAAAGTGGCACATTCTTTAATTACATTAGTAACAGGAGTGATCAGGACCATCATCAGCAAAGTGGAGCACTGGAGTCCATCCATCCTATACTAAGGTTGGCCAAACCATTTGAACTGTCACTTTGCCAGGTGATGACATCCACGATCATCTATGTGCATGCACACATTTAGTTAGACAAAATGGAGAAGCCATTGAAGTGGTTGTACAGAATCTTAGGCAGGATATGGCATATCAAGAACCATGGGCTCTGAAGTAGTAGTAACAACAACAGCAGCAGCAACAACAACAACGAATTGAAAAACACCTTGGAGGTCTTCAACTCATTGCTGAGGTAGGAAACCGTTTCGGACAAATGGTTGTCCAATCTCTTCTTTAAAAACACCAGTATTGGAGTACCCACAACTTCTGGAAGCAATTCATTCCACTGATTAATTGTTCTGTCAGGAAATTTCTCCTTAGTTCTAGGTTTCTTCTCTCCTTAATTAGTTTCCATCCATTGCTTCTTGTCCTATCCACAGGTGTTTTGCAGAATAGCTTGACTCCCTCTTCTTTGGGGCAACCCCTGAGATATTGGAACACTGCTATCATGTCATCCCCTAATCCTTTTCATTAAATTAGGAACAAGATTAATGCTTGGTTAATTTTCTTTTGCCTCTTTAACTGCCATCCCCACAATCCTTCTTAAAATTCTCCTCAAAACCTGCACAACTAACATTTGACCATTTTATTTTCCAATTTTCATGGCACAATATCAGGGGAGTGGATAAAGGGGGATAAATAATGGGCTGTTCATTGTTATGCTACGGAAAGTGTGCAGGAGAACATTTTTGGTTCTCCTTTTTCTAGAAACTCCATGTGACTCTTCAAAAGCTGCTTTGGATGGCTGGGCATCCTTCTGGATATAAGAGGTCCAAGTCCAAAGGCATGGATTCGTCAGCAATTCATAATCCACTGACCATAATGGGATAGTAGATTGTACATAGAAAGTTAAGGATTCACTGTGGGTTCCCTCTTGGTCTATAATTCTGCCTTCTTCTAATCCAGGGGGCTCAAACTCGATTTCATTGAGGCCGCATCAGGATTGTGTTTGACCCAGGGGCCCGGAGTGGGTGTGGCCAGCTCAACATAACTCATGTCGGGGGCGCCTGTGGCGGCCCAAGTGCTCTGCCAGAGAAAATGGACTCTCAAAGTCTGTTTTCAGCTGCAATGGCCTCCTGCAACCCTCTGCCAGTGAAAACTGAGTTTTTGCTGGCAGAGGCACCGCGGGCCAGTCCTTCACTGTTTCCAGGGGGCCCCCATGGGCCAGATCTAAGCACCCCATGGGCCAGCTCTGGCTCCTGGACCTTGAGGTTAACACCCCTATTCTAGTCTAGGAGTTTTAAGTTGAGCTTTTTTCTATTTCATTTCTCATGCACACGTACGCAAAGCATGTGGTCTTTGATTCTTTGCCTGATAGAAGAGAGTCACCTAAATGCTAACTGACTCTATAAACCATTTCATTAATTATGACAGGTAGTCCTCAATTTATGTCCATAACTGAGCCCAACATTTCTGTTGCTAAGGGAAACATTTGTTAAGTGAATATTGCCCCATTTTATGACCCCTCTTTTCACAATTGTTAAGTGAATCACTGCAGTTGTAACATGATTGCTCCGGCATTGACTTTGTAAGAAAGTCACAGAAGGGGATCACGTGATGCCGGGATATTGCAACCGTCATAAATATGAACTAGCTGCCAAGCCTCTGAATTTTGATCATATGACCTTGGGATGCTGCAACCATCATAAGTGTGAAAAATGGCCATAAGTTACTTTTTAAAATGCCATTGTAGCTTTGGTCACTAATGAACTGTTGTAAGTTGAGAACTACCTGTACCCAGGTTCTGCTTTCAGGAATATTCAGATGCATTCTGAGAATGCAGCAGAGGTGCTTCAGTTTAGGCAGTAGAAAAAGGTCTAAATGATGATTGCCAGCCTGATTCTTCCAAACTGGAATCCTTGTTGTATCTTAGCATCTTTGATATAAATAGAAGGATCCTTCTCATGAGTGGGATAGCCAATCAAGACGGGACTGAATCCAATGAATATTCATTAGGACAGGGATGTCCAAACTTGGGAAGCTTAAGACTTGTGGACTTCAACTCCCAGAATTCCCCAGTCAGCATGCTGGCTGGGGAATTCTGGAAGTTGAAGTCCACAAGTCTTAAGCTTCCCAAGTTTGGACACCCCTGCATTAGGATATCCATGGTTTCTCTTTGGAGTTCAATCTCATTTAGATGCTGATTATCTCTCAAGAAATAGAGACTCAAGCTCTTCTTGTTTGAGAAGAAAGTATTTCCACTGGGGACAAGGTAATCTTGGAAGAAATGTCCATCTGGGTTCGCTTCCAAGTGAGGAAAAAGACACCGGAAGTTGCTTGGAAAGAAGATTTTAATGGTGGACAGGACCACATGGTTTGAGGTCTTGGGCAAAAAAGCACATGAGGGAGGGAGAGAGGGGGGGGAGAGAGATTGAGATTGATACCCTCTGTTGGGCCCTACCTTAGAGCTTCCTGTTCCTGTGTAAGAAATGTATCCCATTGGCTGTCAGACTCCCATGGGGCCATGCAGGGGCAACCCTGTAGGCTGTCCTGAGTCCCAGGCTTGGTTGAGCCTTGCTGGATGATGTAATATTCCCAGGTGCCATGTGGTGAGATGGGTAGAGGACTAATCCTATCAGGTCCTGAGTGCCATGTCTTATTTCCATCACCCTGGAACTGAAGGGAGCTGATTTGTCTATAAAACATGTTTCTCCTTTTCCCATCCAGGAAAGTATAATATTCTGCCTTTTTAATATTTCCTAGAATATTTCATTCTTCTAGGAGCGGGGTGGGTGCTAACTTCCTACAGTACCAATTAAATCCACCATTCTAGGTACCAAATTTTGAATAGTAAACTGAGATGGAACCAGGTCGAATTTGACTGCTGGCTAAGTAATTGAAAAAAAGGTTCTGTGCAAAATGCAAGAAAAATGAGAATAAAAAAGGTCCGGGGGACAACATTTCGAGTCCTCAATCACCCATTCTTCATAAAGAAACAAATTGACATCAAAATCAAGCACCGACAAGCAAATTTCCAGTGAGTTACTTTCCTACTTGCATGTTGAAAGCCCCACTAGATGGCAACCTACTCCCCAAATATTTGTGTCTCTACTGTAAATCTGAAATGCTTTTAAAGACTTCAGTGATAGGGAAGAAAATAAAGTGCGATGATTGAAATATTGTTATCCATTAGAGGAAAGAAGACCAGAAAAAAAAGGATACTTGCTGTAATCGCAAGCTTGATTAGTACATTAAATATATATATAATACAAATTGTGGTTTCACTAGCAGTTGGGAAAAGAAAGGCTGAATGATGGCATGGCAAATTCAGGATGAAATGTTTGAAGATCCTTCTGAAAAAAGATTAATTATGGAAAATCTTCAGATGAATTAAGAGTAAACCCAGAAGACTAAGCGTGTTTGGGATAATGGGAAAATATACTCTTGGATTACAATTTAGATTGTAACTGTTGAGACTGGATAGGATGCGGTGGCTCAGTGGCTAAGACTCTGAGCTTGTCGATCAGAAAGGTCGGCAGTTCGGCAGTTCGAATCCCTAGCACCGCGTAGAGTGAGCTCCTGATACTTGTCCCAGCTTCTGCCAACCTAGCAATTCAAAAGCACGTAAAAGATGCAAGTAGAAAAATAGGGAAGGTTAACAGCATTCCATGTGCCTTCGATGTTTCGTCATGCTGGCCACATGACCACGAAGACGTCTTTGGTCAGCGCTGGCTCTTTGGCTTTGAAATGGAGATGAGCACTGCCCCCTAGAGTCAGGAACGACTAGCACACATATGCGAAGGGAACCTTTACCTTTATTGAGACTGGAGTTTTTAAAAATACTGTTTAATGAAGGAATGTGGAAACTGAGGGATGATTATAATTATATTAAACATATCAATCATATTTATTCACATTGATGTAGTGCAGTTCGGTTGAGTATTTTTTTTTCCTGGGAAAAGAGCATGGCTATAGCTGAGGATTCCCATCCAAATATGACTCTTCTCACTAATTAAGAAAGTAAATAATTCACCAACTTTCTTGTCATTTGCCTTTCTTAATATGACAATTTCATTCTCCAAAGCTTGAAAAATTTCCAGAATACTTCATTTATTAGCTTGCGTCAATGGTTTTATTAATATTTTTGTATATTAGTCACTGGGGTAACATAATTTAATTTTATACATAATTTTCCTCATTGCTCGTATTGTGTGTTTTTAAAACAATTCACTGCTTTGGTGGTTTATATTTTTATATGTTGTTTCTGCCAATTTTATACACCATGCTGCATTTGCTACGCCATATGAAATAATAATCCCCGGACAAAGGATGTTTAAGAAATGTTTTCAATAAATAAACCAGGTTAATTACATACACACAAAGAAAGACGTATTACTTGAGAGAAGCTATATTTTAATTTGAGTAAAGTATTGAAGCATGGTGGAAAAAGCACTCCTTTGGCTGTCTACCTGCTCCCTAATTCACCAGTCAGACCCTTAGCTTCAACTCTGATTGGAGCCTAGAACCTCTAACTTTCTCTCCACACTCCCTTGGCAAATCATTGGCAGCTTTTGCGCTGTCTGTAGCTAGGAGGAAGGTTATAGTAAAGTTCCCCCCAAGGCAGAGTTAGTCAAATGTGAATTTAAATATCTTGTTTGCATTCATTACAAACCCATTTAAAATTGGCTGGCTGCGATCAGGGCAGGACTAGTCTGAAGGTGGAGCTGACACTTGTCCCCCTTGTTGCCTCTGGAAGAGGTACCTGTGGGTTGTCTGAGTCATGGACAGGTGAAAGGCTACCCTGGATTGCCTCCCTCCCTCCCTCCCATTTCCAGATTCCAGTTCAACCTCCTTTTATGAATGAGTCTGTCTATGTTAGATTAGCTTGATGTCAATTTTGCTTTCTGAATGGTAGAGGTTGCAATGGCTGAAGAAAAAACATTTCGCTATGGATTTATTGTCCTGGGATTCTTTCTGGTCATGATTGGCATGTTCATAATGAGTGTGGAGAAACCACAAATCTATATTACTTTCTGCACCCTGGGAGTCTTGGTCATTGCTGTGGGCATCATCTGGAGCATGTGTCAGTGCTACCCAAAGGTAGGTAGCATATCTGTTTAAAAAATGCCTAAATAGTTAATTCCTTCCTTCCTCTTTCTTTCTTTCTTTCTTTCTTTCTTTTTCCTTCCTTCCTCCCTTCCTTTTTTCTTACTTTCTCTCTCTGTCTTTCTTCTTTCTCTTTCTTTCCCCTTCCTTCCTTTTTTCTTACTTTCTCTCTCTGTCTTCCTTCTCTCTTTCTTTCTTCTCCCCTCCCTTCCTTTTTTCTTACTTTCTCTCTGTGTCTTCTCTCTTTCTCTTTCTTTCCCCTTCCTTCCTTCCTTTTTTCTTACTTTCTCTCTCTGTCTTCCTTCTCTCTTTCTCTTTCTTTCCCCTTCCTTCCTTCCTTTTTTCTTACTTTCTTTCTCTGTCTTCCTTCTCTCTTTCTTTCTTCTCCCCTCCCTCCCTCCCTTCCTTTTTTCTTACTTTCTCTCTGTCTTTCTTCTCTCTTTCTCTTTCTTTCCCCTTCCTTCCTTCCTTTTTTCTTACTTTCTCTCTCTGTCTTCCTTCTCTCTTTCTTTCTTCTCCCCTCCCTCCCTCCCTTCCTTCCTTCCTTTTTTCTTACTTTCTCTCTGTCTTTCTTCTCTCTTTCTCTTTCTTCTCCCCTCCATTCCTTCCTTCCTTTTTTCTTACTTTCTCTGTCTTTCTTCTCTCTTTCTTCTCCCCTCCCTCCCTCCCTCCCTTCCTTTTTTCTTACTTTCTCTCTCTGTCTTTCTTCTCTCTTTCTCTTTCTTCTCCCCTCCATTCCTTCCTTCCTTCCTTCCTTTTTTCTTACTTTCTCTCTCTGTCTTTCTTCTTTCTCTTTCTTCTCCCCTCCCACCCCATCTCTTTTTTTTCTTTAAAAATAAATGTAAGATATTGTTTTCTGTTGGGAGTGATAATTTAAATCTATTGCCTGGATATCTAAAATTGGACTGATGTTTCTGGATGTATTCCTTAACAACAACGATAACAAAACTCTATACATATGGTATTGCATTTCCAGCCTGCCATTTCACAAAAGGAAGCTGTTCCAATGGTGCTTTTTCCAAGAGGCAACTGGGCTTTCTGGTTTTTCTTTGTAGACGTTTTACTTCTCATCCAAGACGCTTCTTTAGATCCGAGCTGAAGAAGCTTCTTGGATGAGAAGCGAAACATCTTCAAAGAAAAAAACAGAAAGTCCAGTTGCCTCTTGAAAAAGCACCATTGAGACAACCATGACCTAGATGATGGAGAATCTCCATAGACAATTCAAAGCTGTGTTTAACCGTTACGTAATTGAAGAGATAGCTAGAGATTAGGTGTAGAGAATTGTTCAGGATGAGCTATCTAATTAACTATTATTGAGATTGAAATTCTGCATAATGTTGATTTTGCCAACGAAATGTGTGTTGTACATGTGTGAATCTGTTAATCTGATTGAAACTGGAAGGAAAGAAGGAAGGAAGGAAATGTTGACAAATACAAACTAATTAAAACTCTTCTGTGGCCAATGGCTGGTAGTGATGGAACCTTTCTCAATATCATTTCTGACCCTTGAACTTGCTCTTTTCCTTTGAACTCAAACTAGATGGAGAATGTATGGCAATTCCTGCAACTCTAATTTTTACTTATATCTTCATTCTCAGGGCAGGTACACATGGAGCAAAATTAGGAATCCTAAGGCAGTATAATGGTTATATGGGCTGACAATCATCTCTTTTCTCCAGAAAGAGCTTGACATCTCATGAGTCTTGGATCAGGAGGCTATTGACATGGCTACATGAACATAACTAGCCTACTTCTTCATTGGCAAGGCCCTAGATAGGTAGCAGGAGGAGCAGATTGGCATGGGTTATGTGGGACCAGGTTTCTATATTCTGAATTCAATCTCAAATTTCTATTTGCTTTTCAGCTGCTTTTTCTCCCTAGCTCTTTTTGTTGGGAAGAAATTGACAATGGGTTTAGGTATTCATTTAGGAATTATACAACTGGTTGGATGGAGTTAGTTTAATCCTTTGAATGATTGAGATAAAATTTAACTGCCTGCTGGTTATTTGATTAGGTCAGTTAATTCGTTTATGGTGTCCCAACAATGTTACTTTCCATTGGCTCAATTAAGGGTGTTGTGGGAACAGGATTATTCAGATCTGATGGGACCCAAAAGCATTCCTACAAAGAGACTGGTACACTCCAACTTCCTGTTATTATTTTTATTGAAATAAACTATTTTTAAAAATCAGGTGGGAGAGTAAACAAGATTGGCACCAAGGAAGGTGCCTAGTGCCACATTTGTTCCATGGGCACCATATTGTGAATGGCATTATGGTGGGAACAATTACATTATTATGGACACAATTATATTATTGTGGACATCATGTTGCTTATTACATTATTTGCTTATCACATTATTTGCTTATCACATTATTGCCTCCCTAGAAAGGAAGTGAAGTATAAGTAAGTATACTCTTTATTGTCATTGTACAAAATAAATACAACAAAATTGGTTACCAGGAGCTCAAAGCCGCAGCATCTAAGCACGCCTCCATCTAATAATGTAATAAATGTAATAGTAATGTAATAATGTAATAAATAACTAAAGAGAAGCTGGGCAGAAGACTTGTACAATAGGAGATTGAATTGGCTTTCTGCAATTGTATAGTCCTTTACACGTACTCAACAATGCAAATTTCTAAGGCTTGTTGAAGTGATACCTAGTGAAATTATACTGCTATTTGCATATTTACACAAAACACAAATGGATCAATAGAGACATTTTCTCTAACTTTTCCTCTAGATCAGAGTTGTTTCCATTGACTCGGAGTCCGAGAAGTTTCTTATAAAGAACTCAGAGTCTGAAAAGTTCCTTGTGAAGAAGTTGGCTGCCTCATCATCAATTGAAAATAAGATTCCCGAGAAGAAAAGGTATGCTTATGAAGAAGGCAAAACATCAGGCTTCAACTCAATAATGTGCAATCTACATTTTAATTAGAGTGCTAGCCAGTAGATGCTAGAGGCTATGTTCCTCAGGAGAACAAGGTCAAGGATAAGAAACACTGGCATGGGACAGCAAATGGCATTAAATATTATATCTGTTGACTTAAAAAAAAAATTAAACTCACCATTACCATCTGTGAAAAAATGAAGGGCACCTCAAAAACTATTACTCCTTTAAAACAAACTCATGAAATTACATTAGATTTCCACCTGCTAGAAACTAAAGAATAATCTTGAGGTTCTAACATTCAGCTTCCTCTTAGTATTTAACTAGCCCTGGTAAATGTTCAGGATATAAGGTGAGTAAACTTGGCATTAGAACAAAAGATCTTTTGCCTTCATGTGTCTCTAACGTGTTAAGGCTAAGAAAGATTATACACCCCGTTGAGAAGATTCCCAAAGAGAACATTATAAATCCCATAGAAAAGTATAAGTCCCATAGAGAAAACTATAACACTTGGAAGTCTCCATCCAAGTCATACAGAAGAGTCACTTTTCTGAAATTGGTATTCCTCAACATTGGAAAGGATGGCAGAAACTAGGGCCACGTTCATTTTTATGAACTTTGTTAAGAATTGTTTTCCTGATTTAAGATCTGGATGTCATTTGCTGTGAATTAGTTTAAGTCAGTCTTTCTTAATTAAGGCCTCTTAACAAAGAAGGCTTTTCATAAAACATGGTTGCTTGCCGAGTTATGAGCTAGAGAACAGTATCCCCTTTGGTGCAGCCATTCTAACTCTAGCAAAGATGCACCGCAGTTTATGTTTGGTTCACTCTTGGTGCTAGCACAGCTCACCGAATTAACAAGGGTTCAGATTCCAACTGGGAAAACGTGGCCTGTACTGAACTGCACAATATTGACTCAAAATATTCAAACTGGTCAACATCTTCTTCAAGGAACAACTTTTCATTCAATGGGAAGAGCCAGAGGGCATCTTCAGGGAGAGAGGCAAAAAAGTCCACGTAGAATTCACAAATGTCTTATTGAAATCCTATTCCTTTCTATGGGTGTATGAAATCAACACATGTACAAAGGTGGTGTATTATGGCTCTCCCCTGAGCACACCACTGGCAAGGGGGCATATCTCAAGGACATTAGAGTGACCCTCTAGCCTACTGAACTTGGAGCAGCCCCCTCTTAGCTTCATTTGAGGGCATCCCCTGATTTAAGAGCTATCTGGGCCCTTTTATGACTTGTGGACATCAACTTCTAGAATTCCTTGGTAAGCACTGATACGCCCAGATAACCTGCTCTGCTAACAAAGGGAGAAGCAAGCACATACCTCATAAATGTGGAAGAAAAAAAATGTGATAATGATTTCAACAGATTATTCCTTTCCTGTATGTCTCAGTTTGAAAAAATAATCATTCCTTTTTTAAACACCAGTCCTTCGAGGGCACAAGATACCTCCTTCTATATCTTCCTCTTGTTCAGTTGCCAATGCTCTAATTAATTTTAGCTGTTCATCTTTTCTTCCTTCCTTATTTGTTAGATTAGATATTGTGTCTTTCTTCCACAAACCTAAACCAGCAATGTAGCACCTTTTCCTCAGATTTGTGTCTACGGTAACCATCCAATGGATTATGTTGGTCTATGAAAGACCAACTGGCCCAGTGGTGGGATTCAAACTTTTTTACTACTGGTTCTGCAGGTATGGCTTAGTGGGTGTGACGTGGTTGGCATGGCTTGATGGGCATGGCAGGGGAAGGATACTGCAAAATCCCCATTCACTCCCCACTCCAGGGAAAGGTTACTGCAAAATCCCCATTTCTTCCTGATCAGCTGGGAATCGGGAGGCAGAGAATAGATGGGGGTGGGGCCAGTCAGAGCCGGTTCTCCGAACTACTCAAAATTTCCGCTACTATTCTCCAGAACTGGTCAGAACCTGCTGAATACCACCTCTGAACTGGCCAAAGATAACCAGTGAGTTCTATGGCGGACAGTAGAATAAAACCTTGTATGCCCTATTTGTAGTCCAATCTCAATCAGTACATCACTTCTTGTTAGTTTCAGTTCTGTCTGGTCAGTTTCTTGTGGAGAGATAAAACACAATAGAATAAATTATTATGATTCCAATATCCCCATCAATGCATGATGTTATTTCTTTGGGACAATATTCTCCGTAGGATCTCACAAAGATCAAAGTCATGTTAATACTATTAGGAGTGAGGGCCATCTTTATGTCCAGGGATTAATGATCTTGAAAATAAATTCGTGGATGGATGGAAATGAATTTTATCCTAATTTATCCACAGTTTGCAAACCCAATACACAAGCCAGAAAGAAGCTGACATATATGAGAAAAGCCTGCCGACTTATGAACAGATCCAGACAAACAGTTCTGCAGAATGCTTGGGAACTTTGCCCGTCCCAGTGCCACTGGTCAGGACAGGAAGACATCTCCAGCCTTATATACATGCCAAAGCAGAGGTACACAGGCCCTCAGAGAGTAACGAGAGCCCCAACAGAGATGCCACAACAGGACTGAACTGGTGAGTAACATATATGAACTGTCCCTGAATTAGCTTATATTAGGACAATTGGATTTGGAGTGCAAAAATCTAAAAGACTTGTAGATGGAAGCAAGGCGATACAGAAACCCTTAACTCTTTAACTACAATGTAGGGGTTGTCCAGATTTATGTAGCTGAGATGTGGCAGTGCTAATTTATATTGTGTAAAACGGATGAATTATCAAATCATGTTCTGATCCTTAGTTAAAGGACATTTCTAAAAAAAAAAAGGTGGTTGAATAAAATAGGAGCAGTCCGGTTTCCATCTTTAAAAGCCAATATAGTCAATATATTGCCTAGTACAGTTTAGTTTTCCTCCCATTCTTTTATTAAGATGCTGATGTTAGACTGGGTTGGTCAGTAATAAAATCTAGCCCTGGAAACCAAATTCATAACAAGGAAATTAGTCACTCGGGACTGATAACCTGGTGCAGGTTTAACATCCACATTGCTTCATTTACTGTAAACTTCTCAGTTGAAACCCAAAACAGTTCTGCAAACAGCCTTAGAAGGAATGTCCTTCATTGAATCCTTTTCTCCTCCTCCTCCTCCTTTTCCTTCTTCTTCTTCCAGCCCATCTAAGAGGTTTCCAAAGGCTGCACCATTAGCATCTCTTCAAGAGGAAGTGGACTCTTCTTCCCTGGACTCCACTTCCAACAGCCCATTTTTACAGAGATGGAAAGATGCCCCAAATCCTGTGCCTCTAACAGGAAGCCAGCTCCAATTCAAGCTTCCTTCTTATGAAGATTTTGCCTTGATTGATTCCCTGGCAGTAGAAGGTCAGGGGCAAAGCAATGAAAATACCGTGGCCCCAAGCCAGAGCCATTGCTCTCTTCCTCCTACAGCAGGGGATGGCATTGTGGGAACAGCAGGTCCTGGTCGTCTGGAATGCAGCAGAGCCTTACAGCAGGCAGAAGAGGACGATTTATACTATGGGATCCAAGAGGATCCAAGAGACACCTTTCCTTCTGTGGTTGCTGTTGCTGAACCAAAGCCATAAGTCCTCCCCCGCCCACCCCCAGATGAGAAAGTATAGAAGTTTCAACATTTTTACCTTTCAAATCCAGGGAGCGTGAAGGGGGATGGAAAAGTGATAATTCAGTCAAATCCAAGGTTTATTTTTGCTGTGGGATGGAAAAGAAAAAGATGTGGAAATAATAATAATAAAGGTCAGAGTAAGAAATAGTAAAAAGAAGCAAGGCGGAGTGGAAAAAAACATCTATTCCAAATCCAAGAACAACGTGGTATGTATGTGCCTCTGTGTCTAGGGAGAGTATATATAAGTTTAATACATGTTTATTTTAGGGCCTTAACCTCAGTGACCTTAAGGCAGGGGTGTCCAAACTTGGGAGCTTTAAGACTTGTGGACTTCAACTCCCAGAATTCTGGGAGTTGAAGTCCACAAGTCTTAAAGTTCCCAAGTTTGGACACCCCTGCCTTAAGACGTCCAACTTCCGGCCTGCTGGCTGGACAATTCTAGGATGCAACTAGGATTCTAGTTGCTGAGCTTGAGATGCATTGCTTTAGAGCAGGGGTTGGGAACGATGGCCCTTTTATGATTTGTGGACTTCAACTCCCAGAATTCCTGAACCAGCCATGCTTAGGAATCCTGCAAGTTGAAGTCCACGTCATAAAAGGGCCACCCCTTCTTTAGAGTATCATAAAAGAAGGGGATCAGACCATCAAGCTTTCCTAACCTGTGAACCATCCAGCCTTATCCAATCCACTGTTATATTAGGTGCCTTAGTAAGCTCTTTTTTTGTTGTCTCTGGAGATTTTTGAAATGTGGAAAATGTGCCAAGTGCTAAACAAAGATGTGCAGATATGACAAACTGTTTTGAAACCTATTAAGTAAAACAGAAGTGCCTTTTGAAAAAATTCCCAGAAATATTCATTTCTAAAATTTGTCAAGCGGGCTATGCCTCCTTTCATAAGCGAAAGCCTCAGTTTTGATTATTTTATGGGATAAATCAGGGGTGTCCAAACTTGGGAACTTTAAGACTTGTGGACTTCAACTCCCAGAATTCCCCAGCCAGCTATGCTATGCTGGCTGGGGAATTCTGGGAGTTGAAGTCCACAAGTCTTAAAGTTCCCAAGTTTGGACATCCCTGGGATAAATAAACCAGCTACAGAGACTATCAAGTCCCTTTATCATTTTTATTGATTATAACAGACTCTTTCCCCCTCATCTGCAGTAGCATATTTCTTCAGATGTTTTGGAATGCAACTTTTTCATTCTGGTGTTGGCTGCACATTATGAGAACTCTACTCCATCAGAACTACTACTCACCGTAATCTGCATTAGACTCCTGAAAAGTTTATGTATGCCTCCAATTAAGTTCATGTGTTTGAAAATAAACTCGTGCATTAAATAACATATGTTTCCAGTGACTTCCTTCTGAAGGAAACCAAATCTTATTAAGAAGTTCTTAATATTCTAAGAAGTGTGATGGAAATAGTGATACAAAGTAGGAACTCTCCTATTTGGCAAGTTCTGCATTTCTTCTAGGTCAAGGACATCAGGATCTTCACTACATAATCTAAAGCTGGACACAAAGCTACATTTTATATTATTTAATTTACACATAATATTAATTTTCATGTTCAGTCATCGTTTCTGTTGTCTGGAGAAGGTTGCACAGAATATTTTCAAGGGTTGCATGAAATCCTGTAGGCTTAGATGCAGTGGTGGGCTTGAATTTTTTTTACTACTGGTTCTGTGGGCGTGGCTTGGTGGACGTGGCGTGGCTTGGTGGGCGTGGCAGGGGAAGGATATTGTAAAATGTCCATTCCCACCCCACTCCAGGGGAAGGATACGGTAAAATGTCCATTCCCACCCCACTACAGGGGAATGATACTGTAAAATGTCCATTCCCACCCCACTCCAGGGGAAGGATACGGTAAAATGACCATTCCCTCCACACTCCAGGGAAGGTTACTGCAAAATCCCCATTTCCTCCCAATCAGCTGGGACTTGGGAGGCAGAGAATAGATTGGGGCGGGGCCAGTCAGAGATGGTATTTACTGGTTCTCTGAACTACTCAAAATTTCTGCTACCAGTTATCCAGAACCTGCTGAATACCTCCTCTGTTTAGGTGGTATGCTTTTGCTGCAGAGGCATAAAATGGTTGTGTAGTTCTTCAGATTTTGTTTCCAAAAAGTGTTTGATAATGCATGAACCTAAGCACAACCCTTGGCTGCAACTCCTAAAAGCAGCTGCATCTTTCTTGGCATCTGAAGCATGACTTTCCCTCAATAGCCTAATGTAGCCAGTACCTAAAAGTTTAGCAAGAGTATTCATGGTTGACTGTCTTTTGCTGTTTTTTTTTTTTTTGAAAGTATGAAATAGTATTCTCAATGTACAATTGTACTCTAAATTACAAAAGATGTAACATAAGCGTGCTTTCATTATTTCATATAAATTGTCATATACATGTAATAAATAAGTAAATAAATACCTTTATCAACTCCTTTTTGCTACGCGTTCACTAGAGTGTTTGTAAATCATAAACCCATTTAAATTTGAATGTTACTGCTAGACAAATTTTAGATGATTTTAGGCCTTGCTTCAGCCCAATTTCCTTCTAAGGCTACTTTTTCAGTAAGCATGAATTCAAGAAATGCACTTAACATCCCTTGATTTTTGTGGGAAAAGACAACTGCTACCTATCACTTTGGATATTTAAAAGGATGGCATTGTATCTCTGCACAAGAGGCCATTTGTCCATCAACTCACTGGTATGAATTATGGACGTGACACAATAGTTGCGTGCAGATTTTTTCCAAACATTTTTCCTAAACGGCAACCTGTTGATTTTAGTTGCAATGTATAAAAATTGGAGGTTAAAACTGGAGGTTAAAAAACGCTTCTGTGTCAATGTCCAAGCAGCTTGCTTGCTCATGCTTCATTGCTCATCGTGATCTCAAGTGAGCAGCAGATGTGTGTGAGCCATTGCTGGACAGAAGGGCCCTGCTGCGTTCTCTGCACCTTTGCTATGGAGCTATGCCTTCATGGTTCAGTTCCTGCCTCATGGCTATTGAAGATCAGTTTGTTGTGGTGGAAAATCTGGAGTGATTTATATCAGTCTGTCGGCTGTTTCTACATAGAAAAGAAGCAGCGCTTCAGGGCAGCTGCGGGACTATGGCAGTTCAAAATTTGACAAATTGTGGCAGAAGGACTTGATGCTCACTTTATCCATTTCTAACTAGGCCGCCTCAAGCTTTGGTCTTATGCAATATCAATATTAGGAAAGCTGTCCCGCTGAGAAGTATTTCGCTAGCAACTTGTATTTAGAATGAAAAGACTTAGTAACTGACTAGACTGATCTATTTCTGAATTAATTCTTAACAATTTCCTCATCCTTCTGAATGCCAGTCCACAAGACAAAAACACAAATCTTGCTGCACACACAAAAAGTGATACTTCTCAAAACAAATGGAATATCTTCAAGCTGAATATATACGGCCACATTATCCTATTTCTCCCTCAGGATTTAGTCATGTGAGCTTTTTCAGCTTTTAACAACTGTGGGTTATCAAGTGTATTCTCTGCTATAAATGCGGATTTTGCCAATTAATATGGGCATTAAATAGGGCTTAATGAGGACCATCAGTTTCCAAATTACATATAATATGTAAGGATACTTTTGGCAAAACCGCTAATAACCATAGCTAGCCGTCACCCCTTGGGATTAGGGCAAAGAAATACATGATCAATATCCAACCAAGATATCCATTGTTAGATTTGGGCAACGAGAGACAGACTTCAGACGATAGTGACAACAACAGCTCTTAGCTGTTTTAGTAGTAGTAGTGATCCAGCTTAACTTGGGGTCTAGAAGCTCCCCTTTTATAGGGATCGGGTACACCTCCTGTCCAATCAGAACAACCCCTAGTTCCCGCCCTAGTGGCGGACCTGAGTGGAGACTTACAGCGGTTTATGCTAATATCTAACACCCCTCCCCTCTTAGATGGAGTGTTTCGGTTCGTGACAAAGTCCTGTAGGTATGCCGGTTTCTGCCTTACTCGGGTGGACCGACGGATCTCAGGTTGAGTTGGAGCGGGCGTGAGATCGGCGTGTTCCTCCTGTTCTGCTTCGCTGGCAGGGGATGGTCGGTTCTCCTCGCTCGGAGGCTGTTCCGCTCTATCGTTGATCTCAGGGTCCACCCCAGGCTCCGTGGTGCTGAAATCCTCTGTGCTCGGATATTCGGGTTGATGTACTGGCGGATTTTCCGACGGAATGAAGTTTTCATTTGCTGATCGTAGGTTGGAGTGCGCTAGGCGACCTCGGAGTTGGTCTATGTGCCTCTTCCAGTTCCTCCCGTCCTCTAGTTCCAACAAGTATGATCGAGGACCCGTGATACCAGTTCCGAATTTTGCTTGTGGAGTCTGGGGGCGATGTGGCAGAGTAGTTTGGGTGAAGTCGGTCCAGGTGAGACTGTAATCGGCGACCCATGAGGAGTTCAGCGGGGCTCCTTCCGGTCGTGGCACTAGGGGTAATGTGTTGGATTAGTAAGTAATGGTCAATTCGTGTTTGCCAATCACCTGGGCCCATCCTAGCGAGGGCCTCTTTTGCAGATCGCACCATTCTCTCCACCTGTCCATTCAATGCCGGATGGAATGGCGCGACAAGGGCATGCCGAATTCCCTGACTCGCTAAGTATGTTTCGAATTGCATGGCCGTGAATTGGGGCCTGTTGTCGGAGACCAGGAGGTCGGGCAGGCCGTGAGTGGCGAAAAGTCGCCGTAGTACCTTAATGACTGCCTCTGCTGTGATTGAAGTCATTAGGACTACTTCCAACCATTTGGAGTATGCATCCACAACTATTAGAAACATTTGCCCTTGGACTGGCCCTGCGAAATCAATGTGTATTTGTGACCAGGGTGCTTTTGGTTTGTCCCATTCCGTGGCGGGCGCTTCAGGGGGGGCTGGTCTGGATTCTTGGCACAGATCGCAAGTGGCTATCCATTCCTCTATCTCTTTGTCCATGTTAGGCCACCAAACGTAACTCCTAGCTAACGCTTTCATCCTTACGATCCCTGGATGCCCAACATGTAAAGCCTCCAATACATTTCTCCGTAGTGCGTATGGTACAACAACTCAATCCCCCCACAATAAACAACCTTGTAAAACTGACAGTTCGTCGCGCTTAGACCAAAACAGTTTGAATTCGGGTCCCACATTCCCTTTGGGCCACCCCCTCCATACCCAAGTTTGTACCTGTCTGATTACATTGTCCTTAGCAGAAAACCTAGCAATGTCCACAGAAGAAACTGGTCCAGAGTCCAAACAGTCAATCAAGAGAACCGGTATTTCGGGAGTGGAGTCTGTTAACAGTTCTGGTAGTGGGCAACGGCTGAGTGCGTCTGCGTGCCCTAATGTGGAACCCGGTCGATGTATCAACTTGTAGGAATACGCAGCCAGGAAAACAGTCCACCTGGTCATGCGCGGGGAGAGTGAGACCGGTGTGGGGCTGTTTCCCGCCAAAAGACCCAGCAATGGTTTGTGGTCTGTGATAAGTTCGAAATCGCGGCCGTAGAGATACTCGTGGAAACGTTTGACTCCAGCCACAGTGGCTAACGCTTCCCTGTCCATTTGGCTATAGTTTCGTTCAGCCGATGATAAAGTCCTTGAGTAGAACGCTATGGGTCCTTCGTTTCCGTTTGGCATTCTGTGGCTGAGTACTGCGCCGACGCCGAAAGGTGATGCATCGCAGGTCAATACCAGTGGTAGAGTTTGGCTGTATTGGATGAGTAGCGAGTCGGTCGTGAGTAGGTGCTTGACTGCGGTGAAGGCGGCCGCCTCGGAACGTCCCCAGGTCCATTTCGCGTTCTTGGCTAGGAGTCGGTGTAGCGGCTCAGCGACGGTAGCTTTCTGTCTTAGAAAAACGCTGTAGAAGTTAAGAAGTCTGAGGAATGCCTGCAACTCGGTCTGATTTCGTGGTGTGGGGGCGTCCTGGATCGCCTTAATTTTCTTCAATGTTGGGTGTATACCCAGCCCATCGATTCTATACCCCAGGAATTCTACACTAGGCACGTTAATTTGGCATTTTTCCTTTTTTAGGCGGAGACCCTTTTCTCTCATTCTGGCCAGAACAGTTCTAACACGTTTTAATAGTTGCTCCTCGTTTGCAGCCAATACCAAGATGTCGTCAAAATATGGGATGACTCCTGGTATGCCCTGCAAAAGCCGTTCCATGACGCTTTGGAACAGACCTGGAGCGATGCTTACGCCGAATTGTAACCGGTTGCATTTGAAAGCACCCCTGTGCGTCACTATAGTTTGGGCCTCCGCCGTGGCGCTATCCACAGGCAGCTGCTGATACGCTTGTGCCATGTCTAACTTTGCAAATATCTTTCCTGGCCCCAACGAATGCAATAGGTGTTGGACTATGGGCACAGGATACGCGTTCTGTTGTAGGGCAACATTAATTGTGCATTTATAGTCCGCGCAGATGCGGACTGACCCGTCTGGTTTAACTGGGGTCACAATGGGGGTTTCCCAGCGCGCGTGATCCACCGGTTCAAGGATCCCTTGCTCTACGAGCTTATCTATCTCTTTGTCAATCTTGGGGCGGAGTGCAAAAGGCACTCTTCTAGGTTTGAGTCGGATTGGCGCCACCTTTGGATCTAGATTGAATGATATTGGCTTTCCCACATACTTACCAAGGCCAGAGCTGAACACATCCTCGAACTCCTTAAAAATCTGTTCAGCGCTGCTGTCTTCCATGGTGTTGATTCCGGTGACTTCTAGCTCCAGGGCTTCAAACCAATCCAGTCCCAGGAGGCTCTGTAATGGCGCGCTGGCGACGGTCACGGGCAGCTGGGCTATGATGTCTTTGAACTGGACCCGAAACGTGCCTTGACCCACGATGGGGACCCTGTTCCCCTGGTAGTCTCGTAGCAGGATGTCTGGTGTTTGCAGTTGGCGCTTCTTAAGGCTCGGAATTGCTTTTTTCATGGCCGGCCATGAAATGATCGTCAGTGACGATCCCGTGTCGACTTCAAGCTCGCAAGGGGAGTCCTCCAGGAGGACAGTGATTTTCAGCTTTTTAGGCCGCTTGGTGTGGACCTGACCTATTGTTGTGAGATAGGTTCGCATTGGTTCTCTCTGGGTATACTCTCTCTCGGCATCCTGGGAATACTCTCTCTCGGCTCTCTGGTAATACGCCCTTTCAGCTCTTTGTGTGTATTCTCTCTCGGCTGACTCCCTCGGTTCTCTCTCTGGGCGCCCTTTGTTTTTCCGCCAAGCCCCTGGGTTGGGCTTCTGTCGGCGGTACATAGGAGGCTGCCATTGTGTGGCAGGGACTTCGCTCCGGCACACTCGTGCGATGTGCCCCAGTTTGTCGCAATGCGAGCAAACAACGTTTCTGAAACGGCAGGTAGACCGGGGGTGGTTCCCTCCGCAGCTTGCACATGGTGGCAAACGGAATTCGGGTTTTCCCGCCGGTCTTGTGTGACTGCTCCGCATTCGATGACTGTCTTCGAATTCGCTGTCCTCGGTCTCTTGATCGGCGGCCTCATAATGAACTCTGGCATGTCTGGCTCCGGTCTGGATCGCGCTGTACCCGCGTTGTATTGTTTCGGAAGATCTGTCCGCTGATTCGGAAGCTCTTGCCTTGTCTAGTGCAATTTGCAGGCTTAGGTTGGGTTTGGCCAACAATCGTTTCTGTAATGAAATGTCTTTTAACCCGCATATGAGGCGTGCCAGGATTTGCTCGTCCAGATCCCTGAACTCGCAATGCGTTGCTGCTTTCCGAAGTGCTGCAACGTACTGGTTGTTGGATTCTCCCGCCTTCTGGTTCCTCGTGTTGTATTCCTGGCGGCGAACGTGGCGGGAAGGTTTTGGCGCGTAATGTGTTTGCAGCATCTGTTGTAGCGCCGTCCATGTTACCGCGTGGATGGGGGTTGGCTCAGAGAGGTCCCTGGCCGTCTCGAAAACTTCTTGTCCACAGTAGCTCAGGAACATATTCTTTTTCCAAGAGTCCGGTACTCCCGTGAGATCGTTTGCCTCGAGGAAGCATTCGAATCTCAGCATGTAGGATTCCCAATGCTCAGCGATTGGATCGTATGGAGTTGGTGGAGCGTGCATCGACATCTTGTCTGCGTTTGAATTTGCCGCGCTGAGATGGCTGCCGGAATTTCTGCCGAATTCCGGGGCTGGATTGGGTCCGTAGATTCTGGAGGTAGCTTCTTCGTCCTATCTGTCTCTCAATCCCAACTTCGTCGCCAATGTTAGATTCGGGCAACGAGAGACAGATTTCAGACGATAGTGACAACAACAGCTCTTTATTTAGTAGTAGTAGTGATCCAGCTTAACTTGGGGTCTAGAAGCTCCCCTTTTATAGGGATCGGGTACACCTCCCGTCCAATCAGAACAACCCCTAGTTCCCGCCCTAGTGGCGGACCTGAGTGGAGACTTACAGCGGTTTATGCTAATATCTAACATCCATATTATCCTCTTATGGTTTTTAAAAAAGGGATATTTCCATTGTGATAACATAGTGATGATCAACTGCTATGAGGTATTTTTTTGGTCCACTTCCCTTAGAATATATTAGTTTATTACTTAATTGGTAAAATTTTAAAACTAAAACCTGGCCTTTAAATTGAAAACAAGATTTGAAGTGTTAAGATTAGACAACAAAAACATATCAACGTATCTACAAGACTAAAGAAGGTCTGCTGAAAGCCCCACCCCTTTTGAGGTGGTGTGGACCATGGGGGCAGACCTTTATAAAGGTAGTCCTTGCCTTACGATCACAATTTTGCCCCATTTTACGACCTTTCTTGTCACAGTTGCTAAGTGATCACGGCAGTCGTTAAGTTAGTAATACAGTTGCTATGTGAATCTGGTTTTCCCATTGACTTTGCTTGTCACAAGGTCGCAAAAAGCGATCACATGACGCCGGGAGTCTGCAATGGTCAGAAATATGAGTCAGTTGCCAAGTGGCTGAATTTTGATCATGTGACCATGGGAGATCTGCAATGGTCGTTAGTCTGAAAAATGGTCATAAGTCACTTTTTCCAATGCTATTGTAACTTTGGTCACAGTGAACCATTATAAATCGAGGACTACCTGTAGTTGTAGCCATTTTGGAATCATCATCATCATTCTAGCCATTGTCTATCCACCGCAGGATGAAGGCCTCTTCCGTATTTTTCCAACCAGTATGTTCCTGAGCTTTCCTTTGCCAGTTGAGCTTGCAATACTTGGTCATGTCATTGCTCTACTTTCTTTTAGGTCTCTTTCGTGGATGCTTTTTATCAAGTGGGATCTCTTCTATGACTGCCTTAGTCCACCTGCCATCAGTTTTTCTTGTTATCTGACCAGTCCATTTCCGTTTCAATCCTTTTACTCTTTACTTCCCCAACGTACCTTTGGACCTGTCCTTCTTTGCATTTCACAAGGCTTTAAAGACCACCCTGTTTAAGCATGCCTTTTATCTTGGGTGACTTGAAGAGACTATGTTTTACCATATTAACATATTATTTAGTTTTATGTTTGATTTACTTTGCTACCCAGAGTCAGAATGACAGAATGATTTGCAAATACAAGCTAACACGCCAGTGGTGAAATTCAATTTTTTTTACTACTGGTTCTGTGGGCATGGCTTGGTGGGCGTGGTGTGGCTTGGTGGGTGTGGCAGGGGTAGGATACTGCAAAATTTCCATTCCCTCCCCAATCTGGGGAAAGCCAGGGGTGGCATTTGTCGGTTCTCCGAGCTACTCAAAATTTCCGCTATTGGTTCGCCGAACTACTCAAACCTTTTGCTACTGGTTCTCCAGAACCTGCCAGAACCTGTTGGATTTTACCCCTGTAACATGCCTGCAAGAGGCTAGGTAGGTAGATCAGAGGGTATATAATGTAGGTCTCAACCACAAGATTAATCTAGAAGGCCCCTTTCATCTTCCTTCCAAATGTGTCTGTTCTAACCTGGGCCACAGCAAACATCTATGGGACAATTCACATTTCTAACTTCAGCCTTGTAGAACATCTTTTGTTAACTTTAATAACCTCCAGGTGTGGCTTTGTCACCCTGAGTTTTCAGCAGTGACAATTCTGGCAGGAAAATTCTGAGTTTTGAATTGCACATGGACAACTTTGGTGCATTTGATAAAGCTTACGTGAGCTTCAAGCACAGCCTTGAAGGACGTTTTGGGTTATAAGAAGAAATAGCCACAGCAAATTGTCTAAGCAGTATTAGGTTGCTTGTATTGTACCTGCCTATAGCTTTCTGAATTAGATTGGCTGTGGTTTCCAAACATTTTGCAAAGGAAGTTTTATGGTGAGTGCACTGCAGTAGCACAAGTGGGAAGTAATTACGGCCAGACACATGACATCAACTTTGAATGCTTAGCTGAAGAACCTTTAGTATAAGTTGGACTGACAAAGGTAATGTAGCTGTTCACCATGTCAACAGAAGCTTGAGATGCCTTGTTTATATTAAACAGAAATGCCTAGTTAATGACCCCAAAATGTCCTTCAAAGCTATGCTTCAAGCGCACGTAAGCTTTATCAAATGCACCAAAGCATTTTTGCTCAGATGTTCTTATTCATGGATATTTTTCATATCTTCCAGCTCTTTTGAAAAAACTTTTATCCATTCTGACAGTTCTGACCAAGCTCTCCCCCCTCGTTTGAGGCTTGAGACTCGTGATCCGCATCTCTGATCATTTCCTTTATAGTGGCAATAATTTAAGGCGTGGCCATTGTGGTCTTCCCTTCAATTGATGAATTTTTTGTCTCATCTTTTGGTTTCTTCTAAATAAGGACTGTGAGCGGGATTTGGCAAGGGGATAAGATGACTGTATGGCTGGAATCAGCAGACAGTTTCTACTTCTATTGCCCCACAATGTGATATCAAATGTTGAAGACTTTGGAATCCAAATGGCATACAAAAATTATTTCATAGATACGTAAGTGGAATCAAAGTTAGCTTTCCTTGGATGGAACTGTTTCAATTAGGAAATGTCAACTCTACCCTCTCCTGAAGCTGCAATATGCTCCTGAAAAGATGTATCAAGCATCCTCTAAAACGGTGAAGGGACCATCAGGCTTGCAAGGGAGAATAAGAATTACAACTTCCACCGATAGATTCTAACCAAGGGAATAATCAACAAAGAGTTAGGTAGATTTATGTCATAGAATCATAGGGATGGGAAAAAGTGTGGAGATCTTCTAATCCGTCCTCCCTGCCCAAGGCAGGAATATCATATCCTCCCAAATGAATGCCAAATATTTGATTGAAAATGTCCAGAGTTGGAGCCACTCATAAGTTTCCTAAGCAGTCTATGTTATTGCTTAATAGTTCTCATGGCTTTTTATATTTGGTTATCCATCTGTAAAACATCCATTCGCTGTTTTTTGTCCTAACTTGGAGTTCTGGTGAATAAATCAACACCACCTTCTGACAGATCTTCTAATATTTGAAGATAGCTATCATATCTCCCCTCTGCTATCTCTTCTTTACATAGATACTGCCAATCCTTCAGACAAGATATTTAGCAAATAACTTCACCTAATAGAACAACAACTCGTGTTTGTTTATTTCTAGGAAACAGTTCATCCTCCACATTATTGGGGTGAATATCAGGAAAGAGATGCCAATATGGCGCCAGGACACCCAGTTAATAATCTGGTGGAAGTTGGAATTCAAGTGACCTTGAATTAAAATTAAAAATACAGTAGATGCCTGCGTACTTGGTAGAATACTGGAGTTGTATGTTTTCAGCAGCTTGTTAAAAATAGTCTTATCATATTATTCATCTTTTTTCCCCATATTCTCTGGGCATTGGATGCTTTTTAATATTTATCCTCTTGACATAAAGTCAGTAAAAGTTGCACAATGACCTTCAGAGCTTGGAGCTGTGCCTGGGTTTGATCCTATGCTCCTTTATGGAGGAATTCATATAGAAAAAAGAAGCAAAGTCATAAGCAGTGTTGCTTAGACAACCGCAAGGGAGGTTTGCCAGTGACGGAAGAAGTGAAAGGTGGAAAAATGAATGTTTCCTAAACATTGTACTCAGAGAACATAAACTCTTAGGAAAAAGAAAAGGGATCCTGTCGTGTTTACTCTGATTAGCAATTTTCAAAACACCTTTGAACTGGTTTCTTTGCTCTCTATCATAGTACAGAGGTTTTACTCAGTTTAACATTTTTTTTGAGTTATAAAATATTATAAAATACAAAATACAAAAGTAAATAGAAAAGCAGAAGGGGGAAAAAGGGGGAAGAGAAGTGAGGAAAGATAAGAAAGAAAGAAAAAGGAAAAGAAGAAGAAGCAGTGACTTCCAACTCTCTCTGTTACAATAAAATAAGGCATTAACATCAAATCATAAATTGCTTTTTCATAATAATATGAACAAGCCATTTCTGTAAAGATCTATCAATCTACTTGGTAAAACCCAAAATCAAAGTTTCATTCTTTTCCACATCAAGAACAAAGTTCAGAAGCAGTCTCCATGTGAAAACAACAGTTATTTATGTTATTTTCTTTAATCAAAGAAGTCAAATTTGCCATTTCAGCCAACTCTATCAACTTCTGCAACCATTCATCCATAGTAGGAATCAAAGTGTCCTTCCATTTTTGTGCATACAGTAATCTTCCTGTTGTCAACATATGTAATAACAAAGTTCCAATTTTTTTCTCCAATTCTTTTTCCATTAGTCCAAAAGTAAAAGTTCTGGTTTCATTTTTATCTCCATTTTCAAAATTTTCTGTATTAAAATAACAATCACATGGCAAAACTTTTTTGCAGTTTTTTTTAACAGTGCTTAGCTTTTTTAAAAAAAAAAATGGGAACTGCACTTTCTTCAGATCTCTCCTGGATGACACTCCAAATAAGGAACTCACCAACCATTTGTTAATGCTAATAAAATCGGTGTGAACTTTTCTGTAGCCCCCAAGACCAAACACAATAGTTATGATCCACCAAATGTCTATTTGATATCCACTTGGTGCTTATAGAAAAGGATTAGTGGGATTCAGTCGGTTCGGGTGAACAGGATGCTAATTTTACATCTGATTCACTGAACCAGTGAATTGAAAGGGCTGGCTGGCCCCACCCACCCTGCTCTGCCCCTCCCAGGAGTCTCCATGCGGCCCGTTTTGGATGCCAGGTAAGTGCCTGAGTGGAGGCTCTGGGAGGGCAGAAAATGGGCCTGTTTCTAGCTTCTGGAGCCTGCAGGAGGAAATTTTCACACTCCCGGAGGCTTGAGGAAAGCCTCCGGAGCCTGGGGAGAGTGAAAAATGGGCCTCCTGGAAGTCCGGAAACTGGCCCATTTTTGGCCTCTGGAGCCCAGGGACGACCATTTTTGCCCTCTCAGAGGCTCGAGGAAAACCTCCAGAGCCTGAGGAGGGCAAAAACGCCCCCTCCCGCTGTGGTGTAGAAGGCCAAGTAGGCCACGTCCATCATGGTCACGCCCACCCAACAACCGGGCAAAGGACCGGTTGCTTAAATTTTTCAATCCCACCTCTGATTAGTGATCTATGGTTAGCAGTGTATGGCCAGGGCCCTTTTGGTTGGATGGTAGCCTTGTTCACTGCCGACGTGCATCTGCTAATGGACTGGTCCAGGAGCAGTTTTGTCTGGCCATAAGAAGTTAGCAAGAGAAGGCTACTGACCTGAATAAAATTTGCCAACCCACATTTTTATGTAGAAGGATTTGCTTTAGGAAAAATTGTGGGCTTGCATTTTCTTGCATTGTCTTTCCCTACAAAAGAAGGTTCTTTTTTTTTTTGTCCTTTTTATCTAAAGCTGCTCGAAAATTTATTTCTGTTTATTTTGTGAGTGTTTTTGAACTTACCCCATGGTGACAGAGGATATCACTGCTACAGTTGTTGATGTATGTATCTGCTTATTTATTTTTCTATCATGCATCTTTCTTTACTCTGACGCTTCTCTGGCTATCATACTTGCCAATCTAACAGAGCCCGATGGGATATTTACATACTGTCTCAAAACATTTACCACCTTAATCTTGGTTGAACTAAACAAAACTGTCCAATGATCCCAGGGGGGGAATGCATATCATAATCCCCACCACTTTTTAATGTGCACTGCATGTATGTCCCTCACAGAGACTCCCACATTGAGCAGAACTCGGTCTATTTTCTAAGCATACCAGACAGAGGTGAAGTTCACTTGATAAATAGTAAAAGAAGAATTCATTCTGGCCTAATGGCTGCATTCACCTGTTGTGACGGGAAGGTGGTTTGGCTTTAGCGTATTGTGTGAATGTCAAAAATTGCCACTGATTCAACAACCCATGGCTTAGTACCAGAGGTGGGTTTCACATAATTTTACCACCAGTTCGCCACACATGGAAAACGGCTTCCACACATGTGCGGGGCTTAGAAAACGTGGCTAAATAGAACACTAGGGCGGGTGGGCGGCAGGTTGCCACTACCGGTTCGCCCACACTGGTCCGAACTGGCTGAATACCACCACTGGTTAGTACATGTATATAAGCATGTCCCTTCCTATAAAATCATGTGGCTCATGGGCTTCCAGTGAAGTAGCTCAAATCCTGGATATCCATAGGGGTTAAGTATTATAGGAAGAAGGACATTCCTGCATGAAATTAAAACATAGGTTTTTTATTTTTTAAATGCCCAAGTTGTAAGCTTCCTATTTGTAGACAAGGCTGAGGCAACGATCAACAGCCTTGGAAATAACCTTGACCTAGGGGGGAAGGAGCCAAGCCAATTAGTTACATTACAGAAATAGCTCACCTGAGTAGAAATTAAAATCAGGAACATTTGCAGTGAAAAAAACAACTCCTGAGCAAATCATTACTCTAAGTAGCAAGTGAAGGCTGGAATGGCTGGGAATTTTGGGAGCTGCAGTCCCCACACAGAACTGGAGGGTGTTAGGTTGGGGAATGTGAGAGTAGGGGCTGCCAAGGCAGATGGGATTTTGGCTATGGGGGAAATGGCCTTGCAGGAGTGAGGTTCCCAGCACCGCAGAGCAAAAAGAAATAGTGAAAAAAAATCTTTTACCTTTTATCTGGGAAAAGGATTCATTTGGCAGTAGGATACTTATAGGCCAAGAAGGGAGTGCATTTTATAATGTGAAATTAGGATGTTTGATCTGAATTGCAAAATGGATCTATTGATTGTACCTATAGAAGATGCTATTGGTAGTTTAATCTAGCCGGCTTGGCCTAATTCCAGCTCTCCCACCTCAGTCTGTATTTTTAAATTTCACGGGTTGGTCTGAGGCTAAGTTTTTAATTTTTATAAATGTGTACAGGGGTTTAAAGGTTAATTCAATTTTAACTATATTTATGATTATTTGTATGGTTTTTAATTTGGTACCTGTACACCGCCCCGAGTCCCTTCGGGGAGAGGGGGCGGTCTAGAAATCAAATAAAATAAATAAATAAATAAATAGTTGAGGGTTGAACTGTGGGGTCTCTGATGCTCTCTGATCTTGGTCAGAGGCACTGATGATACATAGTTGGGTAATGAAACATCTACAAGAAAATCATCACTCTCAGAGAGCACCGGAGCCCCTGATGATTTCACCTCACGAGTGTCAAACTTGACTGCATCACGTGACTTTTTCCCCCTTTGCGGAGCCATGGTGGGCGTGGCCTGCGTATGATGCATCTGGCCTGCGGGCCGCCAGTTTGACACCCCTGGTTTACCTTTTGTGCCCTAGCCAAATCAGATGCAACAGGCCTTGGTAACAGAAGTATCCAGGGAGTGTATCACTATGGCAAAAAAGTCAAGATGGTGGCTGCCATTGAAGTCCTTGCCCTTTTTAAAATGTGCATTGCGCATGCATACTGTATGAGATAAGCGGGCTTCCGTCAGATGGTCAAGGCTGCCATCTTGACTTTTTTGACCCTCCTCCTGCAAACAGCAGTCTTGGAAATGTAGCTGAGCACAGAGAGAGTAGGAAAAAAGGGAAGGGAAGAGAAGCATTGAATCCTTAGCCTACATTGCAACCTCACACCTGAGGGCTATCAGACATGGGAAAAAGTTTCTGTCAGAAAGGCAGGGAAAAGGCTAAGTGTTTCCCCTAAATAACACCCATGTTCTTTATTCCAGAGTCATCTACAAATGAATTCATCCCATATTTTTGCTTTCCCCTTTCACAAAGAAAAACAGAAGGAAAACTACAAAGGTTGAGTATACAGCAGTCTTTGACTTACAACTATTCATTTAATGACCAAAGGTACAAGAGTACCGAAAAAGGTGATTTACAACCAATCCTCACACTTATAACGGCCACAGAGTCCCTGTGGTCACATGATCAAAATTCAGATGCTTGGAAACTGGCATGTACTTGCAACAGTTGTAGCATCCCTACATTATCATCATTTGCAACCTTCCCAGACGTTTTCTGATAAGCAAAGTCAATGGAAGAAGATGGACTTGCTTAATAATTGCATGATTCACTTAACAACTACGTAGTGATTTACTTAATGACCATGCCAAAAAGGGTTGAAAAATTGGGAACAACTCATCGACTATTTGTCTTGCTTAGCAACAGATGTTCCTGTCCCAACTGCGGTCATAAATTGAGGACTTCCTGTATTCATTCTCTTAAGGAGTGATGGCTATGGAGTGGAACTCTGTAAACTAAATCACACATTAATTAAAATATCAAGCCACCATTCATTTAACTATAGTCACTGAATAAACCATAATTAATTAAATGCGCTTCATCCATCATTGTTTATAAGATTTGCAGCTGGATTTCTGTTACATGCCAATCCACAAGAAAACAGTGAGATGATGACTTAGGTTCCTGTAGGAATCTAACTTAACACACTGGGAAAGATTATTAAGTTGTAAAAATTGCATACATACATACATACATACATACATACATACATACATACATACATACATACATACATACAGTATATTTTAAAGCATCTCTACCCAGGAAAAGACAAGGATGAGGCACTAAAAAACCAAAATACAATAGGTTGAATAAAATCATATTTAAAATAAATCTGTTGAAATCAGTAAGATAAGAATGAGTCATGATCTTCTCAGCAATTTCATCAAGCCTATTCTGATTAAATCTGGTTCTTGGTTATTTACATTCCCTATCTTGGAACCAAAACTGGGTCCTTCAGTTGGGCCAGTCTGCCCTCTAGTGGAAAAATGTACACCCACACTCCATTGGGTATCCTTCAGAATGGTATACTGTCCACCTTCCCTTAAACTTTCAGAGCAGAGAGAATCAGATATTATATAAATGATGTCCCTGTGTACAGTTTTCTATGACTTCCACCCCATTCCCCCATTTTGGAGACGAGGAGGACATTTCATTAAGCCAGGATTACCTGTACTGTTGTATCTATACTATTTTTGTCTCCATCCATCCATCCGCTAGGAATTGAAAACAACTTGATGCCCCTCACTCAATCAATTGGTATGGTATAGTATGGCAGGGGTCCCCAGCCCCCAGGCTAAAGCCCACTATCAGGCTGTGGCCTATTTGGAACCAGTATCTTGGTTGGATATTGATGATGCATTTCTTTGGCCTAATCCCAAGGGGTGACGGCTGGCTATGGTTATTAGTATTTTGCCAAACGTATTCTTACATATTATGGTTTAGGTTTAGGTTTAGGTTTATTTGGATTTATATGCCGCCCTTCTCCAAAAGGACTCAGGGTGGCGTACAACATTAAAAACACACATCACAAAAGTTAAAAAAAGATTAAACCCATTTCCAAAAAGACCAAACCGATTTTTTTTAAAAAAGAAACAATACATTTAAAATAAATTAAAATTAAAATTAACATTAACAGGCCAGGCCGGCTTGCTGGAAAAGCCAACTTTTTAGGGCGCGTCGGAAGGACCGGAGGTCAGGGATTATGCGGAGCTCCGGGGGCAGCTCATTCCAGAGGGAAGGCGCCCCCACAGAGAAGGCTCTCCCCCTGGGGGTCACCAGCCGACACTGCTTGGCCGACAGCACCCTGAGGAGGCCAACTCTGTGGGATCGTACTGGACGGTGGGAGGCTACTGGTGGCAGTAGGTGGTCTCGCAGGTACCCTGGGCCTAAGCCATGGAGCGCTTTAAAGGTCATAATTAATACCTTGAATCGCACCCGGAAAACAACCGGCAACCAGTGCAGGCCGTCTAAAAGGGGTGTGACATGGGAGCACCTAGGTACCCCCATGACAACCCGCGCGGCCGCATTCTGGACCAGCTGAAGCCTCCGGGTGCTCTTCAAGGGCAGCCCCATGTAGAGAGCATTGCAGTAGTCCAAGCGAGAAAGGACGAGGGCATGAGTGACTGTGCACAGAACATCCCGATCCAGGAAGGGGCGCAACTGGCGTACCAGGCGAACCTGGTAAAAGGCCCCCCTGGTCACGGCCGTCAGGTGTTCTTCTAAACTAAGCCGCGTATCCAGGAGGACTCCCAGATTGCGAGCCTTTTCTGAGGGGGCTAAAATTTCTCCCCCTATCGTCAAAGATGGAACAAGATGTACAAATCGGGATGACGGGAACCACAGCCACTCAGTCTTGGAGGGATTGAGCTTGAGTCTGTTCCTCCCCATCCAGATCCGCACAGCCTCCAGGCATCGGGACATCATGTCGAGGGCATCGTTTGGGTGGTTTGGGGTAGAGATGAAAAGTTGGGTATCATCAGCATATTGATGATACCGTACCCCAAAACCATGGATGATCTCACCCAGCGGTTTCATGTATATGTTGAACAGGAGGGGTGAGAGAACCGACCCCTGGGGCACCCCACAAGTGACGCGCCTGGGGGTCGATCTCTGCCCTCCAGTCAACACAAACTGCGACCAATCTGACAGGTAGGAGGAGAACCACCGTAAAACGGTGCCCCCCACTCCCAACCCCGTCGTCGCAGTAGGATACCATGGTCGATGGTATTGAAAGCCGCCGAGAGGTCTAATAGGACCAGGACAGAGGAACAGCCCCTGTCCCGGGCCTGCCAGAGATCATCGACCAACGCGACCAATGCCGTCTCCGTGCTGTACCCGGGCCTGAAACCCGACTGAAACGGATCCAGGTAGACAGCTTCATCCAGGTACTGGGGAAGCTGACGTGCTACCACACTCTTGACAACCTTCGCTACAAAGCGAAGGTTGGAGACCGGACAATAGTTGGCTAAAGAAGCTGGGTCCAGGGAAGGCTTCTTGAGGAGGGGCCTCACCACCGTCTCCTTCAAGGCGGTGGGAAAGAACCCCTCTCTCAATGAAGCGTTGGTAATCGCCTGGAGCCAGCTTCGTGTCACCTCCTGGGAAGCCAAAACTAACCAACAGGGACACGGGTCCAGCACACAAGTGGCAGCACTGAGTCTCCCCATAATCCTGTCCATGCCTTCGGGGGTCACAGGGTCAAACCCATCCCAGATAGTTTCCTACATTATATGTAACTACTCTACATTATATGTAACTACTCCTTGGAAAGTGATGGCGGGCCAGCATGCATACAGCTAGACTTGTGTTAGGGTGGGCTGGCCCTTCTGCACACATGTGTGCAGCTCCACTTGTGCAACTGGAGCTGCATATGCACGCACACCCACCACTCGCGCAAATCAAGCCGTGCACACGCATTGGCCTGCCACTCGTGCAGTCCAGTTTCCCCTCCCCCACCGGGCCACCAAGTCACAAAGGTTGGGGACCATTGTAGTATGTTATGTTATGAGCATAGCATAGCATAGCATAGCGCAGGCTATAGTACAATACAGTGGTGGGTTTCAACATTTTTTAGAACCTCTTTTGTATGTGTGGCCTGCTTTGTGACAGTGGCTTGCCAGCCATGTAACCGGGTGGGAGTGGCTTGGCAGTCATGTGACTAGGTGGGCATGGCCAACTTGTAAAATGTGGTGAAACTCACTTAGCAACGCTCTTGCTTAGCAACCAAAATGTTGGCTCAGAAACTCTGGCATTTGAAGCACGCAAGTCTTAAAGCTGTCGAGTTACAAGACCCTTGCACCCCTAACCCTTTAGAAAAAAAAAAACCCAGGGGTTTTCAAATTTGACAGCTTTAAGACTTGTGGACTTCAACTCCCAGAATTCCTCCTCCAGTCATGTTGGCTCAGGAACTCTGGCATTGAAGTGTGCAAGTCTTAAAGCTGTCAAGTTACAAGACCCTTGCACCCCTAACCCTTTAGAAAAAAACCCCCAGGAGTGTTCAAACTTGACAGCTTTAAGACTTTAAGGTTAGATAGGACTCTTTGAGACGGGCGGGGCGATTGGTGAACCAGCCAATCAGTGAGCGGCGGGCGGGGCAAGCGTGGTGCGGACGGGCAGGGGGAGGGAGCTGGAACCAGTTCTAAGAGGCACGGTAGATTTGTGGAACCTCTTCTATAGAAGAGGTTAGAACTGGCAGGAACCCACCCCTGGTACAGTAACACAGAGACAGAATCAGGAATTTTTAAAATTCTGCTTGTACTTACTAAACCTCTACCCCAGTGTTTCTCAACTTTAGTTACTTTTAAGATGTGTGGACTTCAACTCTATGCTGGCTGGGGAATTCTGGGAGTTGAGGTCCACACCAGGGGTGGGTTTCTGATGGCATTACTGCGGGTTCGGTGCGTGTGTATACGCATAGGTCTGTGCATGCGCAGAACATTAAAAATGTCAAAAAAAACTTTGCGTGGCGAATGAGGAACCGGTTTGGGGGCATGGCGAGCCTGCTGTTCCTACCGGTTTGGTGACCCAGTCACAATTTCCACTACCTGTTCACCTGAACTGGTGTGAACCGGTAGCAACCCACCTCTGGTCCACACATCTTCAAGTTGCTGAGTTGAGAAACACGGTTCTCGTCTCTTCATCCAGAACTAGTCTGCACCATTCTGGACCATTCATGGTTAACTTTAGATGACACCATTCTTTGTAACTTTGCACTGTGTGGAAATCTGGCTATTATTGATATACAATAATACAATAGTAGAGTTGGAAGGGACCTTGGAGGTCTTCTAGTCCAACCCCCTGCCTAGGCAGGAAACCCTATACCGTTTCAGACAAATGACTATCCAACGTCTTCTTAAAGACTTCCAGTGTTGGGGCATTCACAACTTCAGGAGGCAAGCTGTTGCACTGATTAATTGTTCTAACTGTCAGGAAGTTTCTCCTCAGTTCTAAGTTGCTTCTCTCCTTGATTAGTTTCCACCCATTGCTTCTTGTTCTGTCCTCAGGTGCCTTGGAGAATAGCTTGACTCCCTCTTCTTTGTGGCAACCCCTGAGATATTGGAACACTGCTATCATGTCTCCCCTAGTCCTTCTTTCTCTTAAGCTAGACATACCCAGTTCCTGTAACCGTTCTTCATATGTTTTAGTCTCCAGTCCCCTAATCATCTTTGTTGCTCTTCTCTGCACTCTTTCTAGAGTCTCCACATCTTTTTTACATCGTGGTGACCAGAACTGAATGCAGTATTCCAAGTGTGGTCTTACCAAGGCATTATAAAGTGGTATTAACACACATATGTTCATAAATGATCTCAAATTAGAACTAGAGCTATCATATTTGGAAAAAAAAATCCATAAAACACTAGAGGGCACAAAAGAGGCACAATAAATGGAATATTGGCTGCAATCTAACAGTTTTTCAGATTATTTTACCCCACATTTGATAGTCTTAACCCGGACACCGGATCATATACAGACATTAAGTAGCAGCAGCCTTTTAATAGCAATAACAATGTTGGACAACTTGATTGTGTATTTTCCTTTATTTATTCTCCTGCTGCTTATTGCTCCTTTAGCCAAACTGCAACAAATTGATCTTATCTCATAAATGCTATTTTTTTTCCTTGAGAAATCTGAGAAGAAAATTCTTTTCTTCCTTATGTCCAAAAGGCAGTTTTCTCCAATATGGTGTCATACTGATATGTGGAGGTACATTATCCATTGATCCAGGCAGTATGGTAATCATATCATTATTGGTCCAACACTTTGACTTGTCAAAAACGCTATTTTGGGACACAGGTTTAGCACTTTTTCTGAAAAGGGTTAGAACCAAGTTCAGAAGTATCCAACTGTGGGGTCAACAGGCAACCTGTTACTTGGGAACTCAATAGATGGTTTAACCTGCTGTTCCGCCCTGCTGCACACATTTGCTCAATTCCATCCACCCCACCTTAGAGGATGGTGGTCATTTTCATAGTAGAATGGGACATTCAAGGAGAAGACAAATGAATGGAAGGAATTGACCATCACATCATCCTTAAACTAAAACAGTGAAGATAGCACCAATTGATGGCCTTCCTGTAATAGCAGAGTAGGGCTTGATTATAAAGGCAGAGAATGCCAGCATGCTTTCTTGATGGCTCAAGCACTGATGGGTAGCATATTGTGCCCATCTAGTTGGTTTTTTTTTTTAAAGCATCCTATAGTAGTTTATTTCTGTTACGATATGAAAGCATCCTATTTTCTTTCTTTAGGAGTAGAAGCAACCGGCATTCGTCTTTTTGGAAGCAAAAGTCAGGTTGTAGAATTTCACTTTGTCCCCAATTACTTGCTTTTCTCTTCTGGCAAGGAGACCTATTGCTATGTGGAGCCCAGCACAACACTGCCTTCTGCTCAGGAAATGAGATTGGACTTGCCAGTCCATTAACTCTTCTGGCTCCGCCAATATTGGTGACCCAGAATAAGCAATAGATATACGCAGACTGCAGTCAAGGAGTTTTTCACCTTTTTCTCACAAGATCCTGCATTCTGCTACACTTTATGCTATGCAGGCGCTCTTCTCCATGGTGAAGAGCATGGAAATCTGGAACAGCTCACGAGAATCCAGGATTCTGCCAACATCCTGGCTTCAGTATGTGCCTTTAGTACAGAGTAAGTGCCAATGTTTTAGGGGGCACCAAGCCAAAGAAGGACTGAGTGAAATTGACCATGAGTGGCAAAATTGGAAGGCAACTGTTACTTGCTCCCTCCCCCATTTTACTTTGAAATAATGATTTCAAATGAAAAGAAAGAGAAGATCCAAATTCTCCTTATATGTATGCCAATTGTATCCTTACTATTCACCATGTCATGAGGTGCTTTGGCTCAATGGCATAATAATCCTCGAGATGGTCTTTGATCCAGCGGTACAAGTCTTAGCACTTCATGATGGGGTGAGCTTCTGTCACTTGCCTCAGCTTCTGCCCACTTAGTCTGTTATTTATATGTGAGTAGATAAATAGGTACCATTTTGGTGGGGAAACGAGCTGGTGCTTCATGTGGATGGTTAGAATCCTGCCAGTGTTGGACCTTCCTGGTTGAGATGCCTGTTTGGGAGGCAACTTCGGTGGAAGGAAGTATTCCAGATGATGCTGAAGGATGGTGTTCATCCTTATTTCTGGTGCATAGCTAAATCAACTCTTGTGACACTTCTTGGAAAGCACATGGGCATGAATTGAACAGGGCTAGCAGTCTTAAGCAGCCAAATTACTACTCTGTTTTAGAATTGTAGTATCCGTATGCTAAACAAACACACACAAACAAACAAATTAAAAAAAGTAAGCAGGTTGTTTGAGCTCTAGAAGAATCATGACAGGAAAAACCATTATGCATCCTACCTGGTTCTGTTCTATGCAATCTCCCATCCAGTTTTGCAATTTCCTTTTTAATAGTAATTTTATTAAAGATTATAAGTAAAAGTTAAAAACTAATAAAAACTAAAAAAGAGAAAGAGAAATGGGAAAATAAGAATGTAGTAAGGAAAAGATGTAATTGAAGAAGTTACTTCCTACCTACATCACAAATATACACAATTTTAGTAGTTCTTTTTACCTTCTATGGATAAGAGATGTGATATGATCCCCATATCCCATGTTATCTATAAACAAATCCCTAATGTCTTGTCATTCAATCTTGGTCAACAAAAGTCCATTAAGGACTCAGCAATGAATCTATTTTAATCTTGATCAAATAAGCCAACTTTATATTCTTTTTATCTTTAACAATATTGAACTTTTAATTCTTCCAAACAATGTCCTAGAACTTGTTTTCATTTTTTCTTTGTCCCTTTTCACAAATTATTTAACACTTTTAACAAGCTTGTTTTGTAAATACAATACAGGAAAGTTAATTAAGGGCACTCTTTTAGTTTATTATTTATATATGTATATTAATTATTAGGGTATGCTGGTTTTGTTTGTATATCCAATGTATTATCTTTTTCCATGTTATTCTTGTAGCTTGTCATTTTAAAATCCAAGTTCAGATGAATTCTAGTTTTGTCCAGTAAAACTTGTTCTTCTTCCACAACACTTTTAAATACTGATCTATGGAGGCAGACCCTCTTAAAATTAACTTCTGGGTCCACTATTCAAAAATATCCTTCAATATGTCCAGAGTTAAGGTATTTTGTTTCATTCTGTATGACCCTCAAAACCATGGTTCTTCAACAAGATTCATTATTTCAACATCTGGACAGGAATTTGGAAGTATTTTGGCTGTTTCATAAAGTACTGTATTACATGATTGTCACAGTTCTAGTGGTCATCCTTTCCCTCCGTGCTGTGAACATTTAACAAATCTCTTATTTTTCCTTTCCTTCTTCTCTTTTCTTTGTTTGTTTGTTTGCTTGTTTTATTGGATTTATATGCCGCCCTTCTCCCAAAGGACTCAGGGCGGCGTACAACATTAAAAAACACACATCCCGAAAGTTAAAAAAATTAAATACATATCCAAAAAATCAAACTCAATTTATAGGACAATACATTTAAAAAATGAGATAAAATTAACAGGCTAGGCCGGCTTGCTGGAAAAGCCAACTTTTTAGGGCGCGTCGGAAGGACCGGAGGTCAGGGATTATGCGAAGATATGTTGCCTTATTCTTCCTGCAGAGCATAACTGCTTGGAACAAATCACACAGGATCAGCTTTAAGAAGCTCTTGGTATCCAACACCAAAGCAGTCACTCATAAAACCTAAAATCATAAAATTAAAGGCTACAGAACATGTGGGTGTTTTTTTTTAAAGTGGGCTTCAAACATTCTAAGAAGACCACAGAACAGATTTTCCAACCAAAGCTTTCCACTTAGTTCCTGCCATTGGACTTTATTTCCTGCCAATTTTCTCTAGCACTATAAAATACTTGTCCAGAATTTCACTGCTGTCCTGGATATAATGAAACAGCATAAGGGGAAAAATATATGTTTATTGTTTATGGTCACTCTCTTGCTAGTATTTAATTAATAGGCATTGATCTTTCTTTGCTGACCTTGCTTCTGCATGCTCCGAGATTCGAAATTCCCAAAAGTGCTTCCATTGATAGTGTTAGAGCTCAAGTGGTGCAACTCATTAAGCCCTGAGGCTTCTTTCATAACTTTTCAGGACTCAAAACTGGGCCCAGAAATTATCTGAAAGACCAGCTGGATAAGAACGCTAAAATATGATTATAACATTTGGTTAGAATCAAATGACTCGAGATTTTTTTTATATAATAAACCAGGATGCCTTTAATTTAAAGGTAACCTGATTTGTCATAAAAAACCCTCAGTAATTCATTTTAGTGTGTAAAGTGTCTAATATGAATTAAATTTAAATCCCTCTTAAAAGTATAAATTGGTTTTAATGGGCTTCATTTTGGGTACATTAATCTTAGCCCAAATTCTCAATGAGCCAGGTGTTAAAGCCACTGATTTATAGCTACTGAAATCAGTTAGCTGCATTTTTTTTGCATGTCTTACATCAGTCTTGACTCCTACTAATGGATATGTCCATCAGTTTCCTAGTCAACATCTTTAGAAGTGATTTGCCATTGCCTTCTTCCTAGGGCTGAGGAAGTAATTAGCCCAAAATAAGGTAGGACTTGAGCTTAGGTTTTCTGTTCTTAGTCTAATGCAGGGGTGTCCAAACTTGGGAACTTTAAGACTTGTGGACTTCAACTCCCAGAATTCCCCAGCCAGCTATGCTTAAAGTTCCCAAGTTTGGACATCCCTGGTCTAATGCCCTAACCACTAGACTAATCTGCCTCTCTACATAAAAATATTTACTTCATCATATTTGGATATAGTTTGAGAAAAAAATATATAAATCCATATATCTTATGGAGTCTATGCAAATTGTAAATCCCAGTTTCTTAGTTAAAATTCCTGCACCATTTTAGGACTCATGCTAATCTGACAGATTGCTAGAGCAATAATTGCAGCCATCTTTTGGTTCAATAAAACCTTGATTTTTACGGACCCCATTAAGAAGGCTTCAGATATTGGGGACAAACTTGAATTTGGACTGTTTTGCCAAATCACAACAATAATAGTTCCGTGCTCAAATTATTTACCTAACATTTCTGGTGAAGTGAAAAACTCTTCAGAAAAGGTTCCGTTTACACACACACCATCTGCTCTGAGGTTAGAGCCAACCAGTAGAGTGATTGCAGGTAATCTGGATTAAACCTAAATTTGTTTTCAAAGACAATCCAAGCCCAGCATCAACTGAACATCAGGGATGTTAGAGAAATAAGAACAATGCAGTATCTGTGTATTGGTGACAAAACCTTCCAAATACCCAAATGACCACATCTGAGTGGGTTGATGTACTTATTAAGGAGCATAGGAGATAAGACGGAGTGATGTGCAATGCAATGCCACAGAGGGGAGCAACCAGCCTACTTTCTGAAAATGTTAATTCAAGTAACTTTAAATTGAATAGACCTTAACTCAAAAGCCCAAAGAGGGCATAAAACTCAGGCACTTATCTCTCTCTGCCCTTTTTTGCCCAGCATCTCAAGCCATACTGTTCATCAATAAACCTTCTTTCCAAGCAACTTCCATGAATCCAGTGTCTTTTTCCCCAATTGGAACTGAACCCAGATGGACGTTTCTTCCAACAGATGGTTTAAAAAAATATTAAAAACCACTTTTAAGTCAATCAGTCAGAATAGATCTGAAAGGGAGGTCTTCTAGTCCAGCCCCCTGTTGACCCTATACCATTTCAGGCAAATGACTGTCCACTCTATTCTTAAAAACCTGCCTAGCAGTGTTATGGGGATATTTTGTGTACCTTAGGAAGTCACTCATTAGTTTATTTTTTTTATAGATGCCTTTAAAGGATTCCATTTAAAGCTGTGAAGATTTGAGCTATCTGCAAATTTAGATGGGAACATTTAGGTCACTGAGTTTATCTCCTTGTTTAAGATAAGAATTCAAAGGGAAGTATATTTCGATGATGAATTACACAAGTTAAAATAGTGTCCTGCAAAAGACCCACAGAGCTGAGGAATAAAGCTTTTTGTTACCTGCAGAAAGGTCTCAGCCCAGTTCGGCAAGGCAAAAAAAAAAAAAAAAAGAATTCTGGTCCAGAATATGGAATCATTTGCTGCTGGTCATCGGTAAAACTGACGGACCTCAACTTTGACTGTGGGTCAAATATTTACTGAACGCAACGGTGACTTTTAGCCTCGGCGCGAGTTTAACAACAAGTTGTAAGGTTCACCAAAACCGCGATGCCTGTTGGAAGCAAACAAAATGTTCTCAAGTACTTTCTGCAGAAGAGGCGGTTTTTTTTTTCCTCCTTTGCTTCCAGGCATAATTTTCTCATCGTGTTCAGGCATAGAAATACGGGCATTTGTCTCGTTGGGATTTTTTTTTTTTAAATATAAAGATCCTTGTAATATGACGCCAGGAAAACAAACAAAAAAGGGGCAGAAACTTAATCTCAATGGATGAGAAAAAACTCCAATTAATGTTTAACAAGATAGGATGGTCCGATGGGAAAACGGTGGCGTGATCCGGCACATCCCCGCCCCAAAGGTTTAGAGGAGCACGCGAACATCTGGCCCAGGGGGAGGGAAAGCAAAAGCAAGCGGAGTTGCTGCGCCTGTGAGTGTGCGCACTCGCTGGGATGGTCAGTTAGCGTTTACTATTCCTCAGTGACTCGCAAAGCGAAGGGCAGTTTATAAACCCAAGTCGGTCGCGCGGTCCAGGTCCAAAACCAGGCTCGCTTTCCGTCCTGCTGGCTCTGCTGGCGCCCTTTTCTTGGCTCTTCTCGGCGTGGGAATTCTCCTTCGACTTGGCTCTAGGCCGACGTTGCGGGTTTCCCGCGCTCTCCAAGGCTCGCTTTGCAAAGCGCGCCGCGATGGGCAGCCGCGGCTTTTGGCGCGCTTCGCGGTTGCTGCTGCTCGTCGGCGCGCTCGCTTGGTCAGCGCCGGCGGCTGCCGCTCACTACGAGGCGGACGAAGGCGAAGACCTGATGCGCTCCTTTGCTTTCGAGGAGGAGAACCTGTCCGAATTCGCCCGGCACCGAAGCTCCCCCGCAGCTTTCTACCGGAGCAATAAGGTGAGGCGGGAGGGGAGGCGAAAAGGAAGGGGGACCGAGACGCGGGTGGAGCTCCCCACCTCGGAGTTAGGGCTTTTCCCCCTTTGTCCCCGCGACTGGCAGGATGCACGTTCCCGGTAAAGTCCTGGTGACGGTTTGGAAAGAAGCGGCGCTGCTACCGGTTGCGATTGGTGTAGCGATCGCATCGCTCGCCCGGGCAAGGCAGCTTAAGCGCCGCTTCGTGCGGACGCGAAGAATCTCGCCGGGTTGGTTTGGGACCCTCCGCGGTTTATACCGTCGGGTCCAAACACTGATGCCACAGGAGGGGACGCTGCTTAATGAGGAAATGCACCTGCCTGGGGCAACGATCTGATGATCTCAAGCTGTCCCGTTACGATCGCTTCCCTCGGAATACGCCCAGTGGAGGTACAGGATCTTCTAGGGAGGTTAGGCTACTGTAGTGTAGGTGAAGTGGGTTACGATTGTGGAATTGTATGAATTTGCCCTCCTTAAATGTCAAAAAGAAAATAAAAAGGGAAGGGAGAAGGGAGATGTGGGGCAGTTGTTAATACTGCAATCCTTCTGAAATCTCCTGATTCTGCTGATTTGGGATTTCTTTATGTACAGCTGTCAGTTCCAAAAGAGAAGTATTGGAAGCTCTGTTTCTTTGCCTTGAAACTGCCCCACTATAAATGCCACGCAAGGTGAGCCTGGATTCATCTAGTCACAAAGCATATGACTCTGGACAATCTTTCACTGCAGTCTGCTTAGCTTGCTCCAGAACAAGGACCTGGTATTTTAAACAGCCTCCCAGGAAGGGGTCACTAGGACAAGACTAACAAGAGTGCCATGGCTGGTGCCCTCTTGTTTATTTTTCCTTCCGTTTGAACCTTGGGTTACTCCATGTGGACTTGGGGTTCTCCCTTACCTGGGGCATTCTGTGGCATATTTGGACGTCTGATGGAAGGCATGATGAGAATTGAAATGATGGGGTTGATGAGTCGGATGGCACACACTTTCCCTTGTGCTTTTAGTAATCCCTTACAGGAATAACCTTGAGAAACAGGAGGAGGAGAAGCACAATCCAGGCTATGCTCAGAGAAAAACATCTGAGTCCAGAGCAGAAATGTAATCTAAGTAAACATCTCAGGCATGACCTTAGTTCTCATGAAGATAAAGGAAGAGGGAGAGAAGCACATTCAAACTTACAAGATTCATTACCATAATCTTGTAATAAAGTAGCATTACCATTCATAATCTGTCGTCCTTGTCTCATCTGCCGTGAAAGGCTCACACTGTGAGAAAATGACAGGCAGGGCTTGATTTGGACAAGTCTAAAATCAAGTCTAGAGGCCCTAAGACAGTTATGGGAAAATGTAGAAGTAACGGAATAAGGCTGTGCAATATGGCAGAAATGCTATGAAGATGCATTACAAAGCTATGATGGGATGGAGAAAGGCGCTGTCTGCATAGAAACGTAGGAATACATAAACAAAAACTATCTTAATTAATTAATCCATGAGGATCATGAATGCCATACAGGAAGTTTAATTTGGAGACTCTCAGATATAAAATTATAATAAACTAAATTTAAAAAATCTGAAATTTTGATAGGCTCCTTCAGCCTTCCCCATCCCAAGTGTAACTTATGCCTAAAACTAGCAATGCGGGGGGAGAGTGACACCAGATCGTTTTATTTTTTTCTATTAAAAAATTGCTTGGATATGTTGTAACTATAATTGGTGACTCACCAGTGATTTACAGCATAGCATCTTCTTAACCCTGTTCAACTCTATTCTGACATAGAAAAGGTTGGATGATCATACTAATAAGTTGCAGGTGAAGAAATAATATAAACTACTTTGCCATTATGCTTTATGAAACAATAAAGCTCCCTTGGATGGTTTTTAGAATAAAGCACAACAGTACTGTAATGTGATGTTCTGTGCAGCAAGAAAAACTTTCATTTTAGAAAATTGGCCAGTCATCAATCATTTTGACTGTGTGTGACCTAAGGCAGCTCTCCCCAGTTGATGTGATGCAGTAACACTCCCATAAACTTTCCTTGCCAAGAATTGTGGGCAAGGGTTGGAGAGTGAGTAACTATTACTTCCTCGTTGTTTTCCAACAAGTGCATGCCTGTAGCATCCTGCTTCAAAAACCCCAAATTCCTGAAAAAGTCCTTGTGTTTTCTTAAGAATTGATGGGCAATTCTTAATTAAAAAGGAACTCATGCATGTAAGTTAAGCTGCTGGATCTAGGAGGTGCAGTCATTTGAGCAGAGGAACATGTATCAACCACACAGCATTATGTTCACTTGATTTGTCTTAAGGCACCTCTGAACCTTCTTTGTTTGTTTGGAATGTATTTATTCTGAGTATTTGATTCCTATGCACTGGTTGCACCAGCCAGCAGAGAAGGATGGTAAAATAATGATGCGTGATGGAGACTAAGTTGCTTAATTGCTGTAAGACACACACAAAACTTTTTAGCGGATGCTTTACAGGATCCTAGAGTTCTAGTTCAATATTGGATCAGGGATATTAACTGAAAAGGGCAGGCAAGCAAGTCACAATGGGGTTTCTAGATTCACAGGTATTTTATCTCTTTGAGACGGAGGGCATTTTCTCTTTTACACCAAACAATGGCACAAATACACCTGACAGTGACTTTTTTTTGGTCTTCATCTTGCCTCTGACCCATGGGGGTTAAGTGGTCCTTTGTGATAGGGTATAAAAGTATTATCCCCTTATTCCAACCCTAAAGGAACCATAAATTGTGCAAAATCTGCCAGGTTAAACAAACATTATTTCAAAGGGAAATCAGGGGATTGGAGGGCCTTTTTTTTTTGGACTGTAGGAGAGTTATATTTTTAAGCGGGCTCCCTTTCTGTATCTGCCAGGTTTCTTGAGCTGAGTCCTACCTTTGAGACCAGAACCAGTTTGAACAGCATCTAATCAACCGTGTTAGGGTGGAGTTGTGAGGTGGGGTGGAAGAGGGTGCTGTCTCTTTGATGCTCCCTGGCACAGTTGCTATTTGTTAGTTGTTGCTTGAACTGCTTTTAAGCATCACTTTAGAGCTCTTCTGGAATAGCATGAAACTCCTGTTCTGCTCCTTTTGAACAGAGGTTTAGTGATCTTTTGCAAGAGCACTACACTGGATCTAAAACCTTCCCAATTATCAGCTGATGGGCAAATCCACATGAAAAACACTTGTACAAAAGCAGAATGAGTTTTGACTGATGGCTATAGTCTAGTCAAGCCAGTCTAGTCAAAGCAAAAACCCATCTCTACCCCAGCCTCATCCAAGACTTGTCTCTTCAGTTGACATGGGTGGAGTGATTTGTAAATTGCCAAATACTTGTTTCTTCTCCCATCAGCAGTGCCAAAGCAGTATTATTTGATTTTTCTCCCTTGAGTTTCTTCGAAGTTTGTAACAACTCTATTTTCATAAACAAAACCAATTAAAGGAGTCCATAATTAGACAGAAGGAATGTTAAACCAGGATAGCAGTTGTCGAATGTGTTATTTGAAGGCAATAAGAAATTGAGGCATTCCTCCAATGAATCAGCAGATAAGCAAATATACAATATCTAGGGCATAATTAGGGATAGAGTGGGATTTGAAATACTAATCTTGATTCATGGATATGGATATGAATATGAAATCCCGGGTTTCTTCTTTACCATCGTTTGATAAAAATGCGTATGGAGTGTAATAGTGTTGCTTAGTGAGATTACATTGCATAGAAATTCAGGAAAAGAAACAATTTCTCTAGAACAGTGGTCCCCAGTGTGTGTGTGTGGGGGGGGGGTCATGTGCTGCCTTTATCCCACAGATGGGGCTTCCCTTGTTTGTGTGGCCTGGTTTCTGGCATGCCACGGACTGGTGCTGGCCCACAGATCAGGGGTTGGGGACCCCTGCTCTAGAATGACTTTTCTGGCTATTTCATTCATTCAGGAGTGGAACTGACCCAGTCCATGTAATTTACCAGTGATTTTGTTCACAGAGGGAGTAAACTGTCACTTTTCTTTATAAATCTCTAGTTATAACTGGTACAACTGAAGTGTACTTCAACTTCCAGAATCCTTCCCCTAAAATGACCAACCAATGGATTATGGGACTTGAAATTCAACCTTTTTGGAAGAGTATTTTTAAATCAATGCACCCCACTTGATTACTGCATTTTACCAACAGAGATTTTTGTTTCACCCAAGCTTTGGTTGCCCTCTGACCCGTTCTCTTCTTCTTGTCTAAACCCAGGAGTCATGGCGCTTATCTGGACATTATATTGTGGTGCTCAAGGAGGAATCCCTTAAATCCCAAGCCCTACAAACTGCCAAGCGTTTGCAGGCCAGAGCAGCCAAGCATGGCTACATGACCAAAATCCTGCATATCTTTGAGGAGCTAATCCAGGGCTTTGTTGTCAAGATGAGCAGCGATGTGTTGCATATGGTAAGTTCAGATCTAACTTGATTGTCCATGTGCTAATATGCCATTGAAACGTGGGAGTCTATACATAAAAAATGGGTGGTGTACATACACACAATCCTCCCTTAATGACTGGTCATCATAAGTTATTTATGACCCAGATTTGAAGTTCCAAAGGAAACCCAGTCATGTGATTGTATTTTGGGTGCTGAGCAACCCAAAACAACATTTATGGCTATTTGCAATGTGATTTAGGATTTTGTTTGCTGGAAACTGATATGGTAAGAGTTCTATAGGTGTTTATTCAAACCTCTAAAACAGGTCCTTGAAAAGCAACCAATTCCAATGGGCCAATTTCCAAAGTCCAGGAAAGCAGGCCAGGAGTCAAATAAGCCAGGAGACAAGGCACGGGCACATGAGGCACAGAACTGGACATGTTGCTCCAGCAACACTCAAGTCCGCAGGGCGGTGTTAAGTAGGCAACACTGGTGCAGCCCCTTTCATGAGAAATAGTCTAGCTGACCATGTTAATGCCTGTCTCCTCTTTCTTCTACGTGTCCCTGGACCAGGAGGAGGTGTGGATTGCACCTCCTCCTCTTTGCTAAGGGGCTGCAGCTGCTTCCGATCCTCATGTGGAGCCTCCTGGCCAACTCGCTGCAGCTCACCTCCCACAGCCTCGGCCTTATCGCTGGTCCGATGGACCCAGCCGAGGCTGCTCCGTCAGGCTAGCATTCTCAGAGCCCCCATCCTGACCGATATTTGGCTCTACACTTTCCTCTGCAGACTCTGGGAAAAATCTCCCCTTGCAGACAATAGATTTGCTTAGCGACAGTGGTGTTCATTTTTAGGATTGTGCACAAATGTGTTCGCCTGGTCAATAACTGGCATGATTTATGACTAACTCCAGGCTCAATTACAGACACGTGTTGAGGACTACCTATATACAGTGGGCAGGGCTTTGAGCAAGCTATCATGGCAGCCATCTTGACTTTTGTGACCATACCCTGCAGAGACTCCTGCTATCAACTATGTCTTCTTAGTTATTAACAGAACTTTCTCAATAGCAACTGAATCTATAAAAAAGGAACCTGGCAATATTGTGATTTAATCCATTTACTGGGAGTGTTTGCAATAAATTAAAAATATGTTATCTATGTTATTTAATCAAAATAATATTTTTCTACATGGGAGGAATATCTTTATATTAGTAATTAGATGCTTTGTTCCACCAGATTCTAAATCAGAATTTGTTCATTTGTGGAGGTCTAATGCAAGTCTTCATTGCGAAGAATTAATTTTACTATATTTACAGAAGACTTCCAGGTCTGTCTGTCTGTCTGTCTGTCTGTCTGTCTGTCTGTCTGTCTGTCTATCTATCAATCAATCAATCAATCATCTTTTTTTTGGTGGACTTGCTGATGATTGCTGGCTTGAGATAATGTTGAATACATGTGGAAGGCATCACACTAAGGGGAAGCATGTCATAAACACAGGCTTTATTTATATTTAACCAACCCATCCTCATCAATAGAAACAAGCAACCTGTGCTAATCTTAACCAAAGATTCTCTTGAAGTGACTTTGAGTGACTGTGTAGACAAGCCCACATCATTTCCTTGGCAATAATAATTGTTACCTTCTTCCCAATCATGGTATTTCTTAGGAGTCTCCCATTCAAGTACTGAACCGTAGGTTAGTAAAGGTTGGCTAGGTGTTGCTACTTGCCGTGGGAGGTAACCTTCTCTGAATTATTTTTATTTTCAGCAGTGACAAAACTCAGTATTTTGTTCAGCAAAAAATCAACATACATGCAGTTATTCAATATAATAGCATTCCAGCCTATTTAAAATCTTACTTGGAAGTGAGTTGTATTTTGGCAATTTGCTTAAGCTATGATCATAATGCATACTTACTTTGCCTTAAGAACCAGAGCCCACTCTGAGTTGGCATTGTTGACATACTAGTTTTAGAATTCTCAAAGGCTGCCGTGAGATTATTCTTATCTACGATCACACCCAGGGCATGTAAACACATACTTTACACAGATAGTTCACTGAGAACGTCAGCTACAAATTTTCATCTCACCATTTTGAATGGTATAGTGTCCAGTCTTTGTTTCTTTATATTATGTAGTCATTGATTTCTGATTATTTCCTTTGCATTTCTCAAAAGGGTTTTTTTTCTATAGAAAAACATTGCAAAGTAGTTATTTTTCAGGTTGTGCACCAGTATGTTTTGATAAATTGTTTTGTATAGTGATAATGCCTCTCATTTTCTGAATGTTCACAGACCCATGATGGATAAAGGAAAGATGTCAATAGTTACCATATCTTTGTAGCCTGAAGCCATGTTTGCAAAAATGGAAGTGTATATGTAACTTATGCGTTTATATAAAGCAGGGGTGTCCAAACTTGGGAACTTTAAGACTTGTGGACTTCAACTCCCAGAATTCCCCAGCGGCTGGCTGGGGAATTCTGGGAGTTGAAGTCCACAAGTCTTAAAGTTCCCAAGTTTGGACACCCCTGATATAAAGGTTAAGGACAGGTAACATGCATAGTGGACCTATGTTTGGTTGAGACAAATCTTGCTGGATTATTCTACCATGAGGCTGTATCTGTTGTGGCCTGCCAGCGAAGCTGGTAGCAGAGTCGGACAGTGAGGAGGTTGGGGAGAAACATGGGCCAGTCCTGGAGGCTGGGGAAGGCTCAGATGAGGGCTCTGCCTTGGCGACAGAGATGGGGCCAAGGCTGTCTGGCTGTGATCAGGTGCCTACAGAGCTAGATTCAGTGAGGCAGAGGAACAGCTAGAGCCTGTTCCCAGTGTGCACATGCGCAGAGCTTTCAGAAGAACAACTCAGGAATCAGGGTAGACTTGGGAGTAAAGTCGCAGGTGGAAGATGATTGGCCCTTCCCATAGGAAATAAAAGAGGAGCGAAAGGGGGTTGGGCTTTTGCAGGAAACCATTTGTTCGTTCGGTTGTTAGATTTGTTTCAGGAGTGTGTAGATCTGTCCGTGAATCTCAGAGACTATGCCCAGTCTTTCCTTGCATAGCACCTCATTTGGAAAACATTTACATGGCAGCTTTCCAAGTTAGATAAGATCTGTAGTTATAAATATTCCTGGAAAGATTTTGCCAGGCCTTGCTGAATGTGAATGAGAGAAATTCGCATTTGTTTAATAAAAGGGGTTTTCTTGGGACCAGGATTCTGCCTCTGGCTTTTTTGGGAAGCTTAGGTCAGAACAGATTTGTTGAGGGGACTTGTTTTTAGGAGTGACTTACTTGCCTAATGATAGACACAGTTCCACTTAGGCCACATAATTCCTGCCAGCATCCATGTCCTATGTAGCCACTTCGCAATCTCGGTGGTGAATCTTTCCTGTTCCCATTTATTCCCACAGAAATGGGTAGGAGAGGCGTTTTGCAAGACCTTTGCTCTTTGGTTTGCAGCTTGAAAATCAGGGAACTTTTAAAGCAATAGCTGACTCTGTGCAAACATTTCAAAAGTTTCCGATAATGGTGCAAGACCCAGCAAGCAGGGTGAGGAGGGATGTTTGGTTAATGCTTCCCTGGGTGCCAGGTTGCTTCGTACACAAACGTGATCAGAAGGCTTGTGCAATAACACAGTGGCCTGAAGTCGATGCACTCATGTACCACATTTGAGAATGGCCTTCCCTAACTTGGTCTGATTGGCTGGCAATTTTGAGAATTGAAATCCAGCCCACTCAGAGGCACCTTCTTGGGGAAAACTTTTTAAGTGAAATAAATGATTCATTGGGGAAGGCAATTTTTGCTGAGATTTTCTATTCTTGGATGGAAGCCTCCGCGAAGCAACTTTCTCCATGTGGAGACAATGGTATATAGAGCCAAACCTTAAACTTCTGGATTACAACTCCCATCACTCGAAACAGACATTTTCTCATTTCATTAGATTTTTAAGACCTACAAGGCATTTAATTCCACGTGGAAAGGAAGGTAAAGGGGAAAAGGGATGTTGAAAGTTAAGATTAATCAGAAAAGGAAAGTGAAAAGCCATTGGAGGTGTGTGGCCAATACCTTTAAACTGATCAATATATAAAATAATAATTAAGTGACCCTCAGAGAGTTTTGTGAATCCTTTTGGGGGAGATTATATGTAAAACCAGAAGAGAACCTGGCCAAAACAATTTGACTACAAAAAAGTACTTCAAAATAAAGATTTTTCTATAATACAAAGTATTTGGTGTTGTTTGTTTTATTCCCAGGAATTACTGGAAATATTTTACTTTTTTCTAACTACCCATTCTATTCAATTTAGCATTCTACCCTTAATCCTTACATTTTTTTGCTTCTGCATTCTAAAGCCAGAACATTGAAAATATATTGTTCTTATGGTGCACTATGCTTGTGGCCAGATATCTATCTGCATGTCATCTCTGTCTGTCTCTCTGTGTGTATGTGTGCGTGTGCATGTGTGTGTAAGTAAGTAAGGTATTTGGCCCTCCAGAGGGGCCGGGAGGCATATGACCTGCATTGTAAACCTCCAGTATAGAGTATAGAACATAGAGCATATTTATAGGTATATATTATATAGATTGGATCAGGGCTGGGCAACGGTGGCTCCTTTATCACTTATGTACTTCAACTCCAGAATTCCTGAGCCAGCATGGATTGGGTGAATGAAGGCTCAATTCTCAGATTCGTCCTTTACATTCTTGTGTGGTTCTTGCAATGTCAAACAGCTTTACCTGCTGGATTGAAACACGTATTGCAAAATGTATAGCAGAATTATTTACCATTTACTGGTACTGTATGTGAGATGGCTCTCCAAGAATCAACCTATCTGAGACAAGTTGTGTTATAGTGTGGTGAAACAGATGCCTAAGATGCTTCTTTTGCATAATTTATATAATTTTTTGCAAAAAAAAATATACGGTGGTCCTGTTGCGTGTGCTGCAATACTTTCCTCTGGTTCTTTTTGTACAGGCTTTGAAACTCCCACATGTGGATTACATAGAAGAAGACTCTTACGTGTTTGCTCAAAGCATTCCTTGGAATCTTGGCCGGATTGTCCCAGAACAGGACACTCTGAATGAGTATAATCCCCCCAGTAAGCTACCACTTCCATCTTTTCCTCATTTTTTTTTCAGAAGCAGGCAGGGACCCTCTGTCAAAAGCAATGGACATTTATTCCAACAAGAATTGTATGAATGGGATACAAATTCTGCCATGGAACATGGGTCAAGTTGAGTTTATTCTTCATTAGGGATTACAGAACTACAGTAATCCACTTGTTTCCATCAGAGTGAATGGACAGTTGTTTCTGTTCAGAGGCAATTTCTGATGTTCTCCCAGTCCAGAATCGTTGATCCATTGTAATCTCTTCCAGGAGATAGATAGATAGATAGATAGATAGATAGATAGATAGATAGATAGATAGATAGATGATAGATGATAGATAGATAGATATGAAACATCTTTTAAAAAGTAAACAAAAACCTTATTTGGAGTGAGAGTATTTCAGCTTAAAAAGATTAGCACCTACATGAGATTGGAGACCTTTTGGCTCTATTTTGGATATCTTAAAAGAGTTCTTAGAAGTTGGGTTGGGTTGGATTGGGAATATATTATGAGAGGAAAGCAGGAAGACTCATCTGTTACTATGGATATAGTTTTTATTAGGATTGCATTTTCCTTCCCTGTTCCTGATATTCATGGTTGGAGACAAGCTCATGTTGATGTCAATGGGGATCTTACACCAATTGCCAGTAGAAGTATGCTGAAGACAGAGTCAAAATAGTTCATGCTGTAGTCCCAGCAACACCTTCTCATTCCCAGCTATTTAAAAAACAAACTAACTTCAGAATGACAAACTATGATGCAGTTACTATGTCCATATATTCACAGCAGTCCACAGTTCACCTTCTAGTACCCAGATTTTAAAGTCTGACTTTCTGACATAGAATCACACTATTTAACTATTTTCCTTCCATTGCTAAAGCACAAAAGAAATTCAAATGAAGACTACCCTTGCAATGTTGCAATATTTGGCTGAATAATTTGATTATGGAATTTGCCACAATCAGGATTGATCTTCCTGAATATTGACAAACAAAATAAGAAATGTATTTAACTACCTCAATAAGTATCTTGGACACATCCTTCTGGTATCATTGATTCTCTCTATAGATGCTGGTGAACTGGTTGAGGTTTATCTGCTAGATACTGGTGTCCAGACCAGCCATCGGGAAATAGAAGGCAAAATATTTGTGACTGAGTTTGAGAATGTCCCTGAAGAAGATGGCACTCGCTTTCACCGCCAGGTAGATACTTTCCTTTCTGTTGGCAAGAGATTCTGGAAATGGTAATTTCAGCCCAAAACCAAGAATAACACGTGGCAATTCTTCCAGGTTGAGTTCTTTTTTTTAAAAAAAAAACAATTTTTATTTGTTTTTGAACAAGGACAAACAAACATAAAAATAAAAAATACATTCCATTATAAATTGTAGAAATTGTGTGTCAGTTGGTTACAGTATTTCCATGCATCTCTTCCATAGTCACCATCTGCTTTTCATATCAAATCGCATATTTTAAATTCACCTATATTCATGTATATAACAATTATTATTTCTCAACCTTAACTTGGCTATAATTGTTTTTACATCCTTTTATATATAATATTCAAAATCTAGAATAGGATTATATGATAACATTTCATTAAGTCATCCTAAGATCATCCAATCACAATACATCTTTATAACATATTCTAGATAAAACTTTTAAACCTCCTCTCATAATCTCCATGTGTTGTTTATATAACATTTCATATTATCAAACTAATATATCTATATGTATTGTTATCATTATTAATCATTATTTAACTATAGCTATTGTTGCTTCATTTTATACATACTACTAGTAAACTAATTTAGCTTAATTTTTTATTATACATTTTCATTGCATCAATCTGTATCTTTCCAGTAGTAGTACGGTCTTATATCGCTTGCCATTTGTAGCATTAATGTTCTAGTTACTTTCTTAATAAATCTTGTATAAACTTCTCTTGACAACATATTATTCCTTTTGTATCTCATAAAAGCTTGAAACCCAACATCTGTTCTTTCCATTAGCTTATCTTTGGTTATTGCTAGTGCTTCTGTCAAGATTTCTCTCCTTATCTCCGTCAATTTTTCTCTCTTTTGTGCTTTGAAGTCTGGGGTAGAGTTCCAATCCATCTATCTCCCCTTTCCATATTCCGCTCTTGCCATTACCAACCACGCTCACTTTGTTGTCAGTATCCACAGTTTTCTTATCTCTTTGCTCATTTTTTTCTTCCATCTTTTGAACTCTGTCCTCCACTTTCTTCATTTGGTAAACATCCTCAGTTTCTCCATTAGATTTTTCTGTTTTGTATTCCATATTCTCCAATCTCTTTTCAATTCTCTCTGTCACAACTAATAGATTTTGAATTCCAAACACAATCATTTGCAATTTTACAGTTTCTTTTTCCTGCTGGGCCATTCTTTCAATTTTGCAGACACTGCCACTATAGGGTTCAAGGCTATTTTAATAAACTTCAAACAGGTTCATTTATTATCTTTCAAGTCAAAATGTTGTCTTCCCTCCAATAGCTGGTGATAGAACTTCCAAAAGGCATATGTATAAACAACTTCTGCTCTTCCTACTATCACTGTCAATAAACAAACTGAAAGAATCTTGAATCTCAAGTGATCAAAGAGAAAGAAGAAAAAACAATGTATCCAGCCTCCAGCCTCTAAGTGGCAGCTTAACTGCTTTTCCTCCTGTTGTTACAACCCTCTTTATAATCCTTATTATCTTCTTTATATTCTAAGCTTAAGAAAGAAAAAAACCCTTAAATGGAGATCAAAAACAATCCAATCAAGCATTATAAAAAAAATGAGAATTTTAATCCATAGGTATAAGCAAAAGTGAAAAAATAAGAAGAATTAATCCATTCAGTTTAAAAAATAGGGAACCCCTGCAAAAGTTCCATCCGTGAAAAAAAAAATAGAAACTGGATAACGCACTAAGTTCAATGCAGATCAATTTCGACGCCTACAGTCTTCTGTCTTCAATCTTAATTTAACTTAATTTTTTTTCTTGGGTAGTCTCTTTATCTAATAATTAAATTTCCTTACTAATTCGACACACTTTCTCTTTCCGCTTTCTTCCCGTTCTGAAGCTGTCCCAACTTCAGCAGCTTCATTAGCTGTGTTTCTGTCGCCAGAAAAAAAGGGCTATTCCTGGATCTTTCAGGGACTTTGCGGTGTCCCTGAGATCAGCAGGAGGTCCCCTTCTCAATCACCCTCTCTGCGGGACGGTTTAGGTCCAAATGGACTGTTCAGCGGAAGAAATTCGACTGCGATCTCGGAGCACCAAGATCGCACGTTGTGCCGTCGCGATGTCAGCTGTCCTCTCTCCAGGCTGAGTTCTATATTGCTTCACACCTATAAACAAAACCTTGCTAGACTGAGGATTGTACTATCTTGTTTCTTCAGAATAGTCTGTGAACTATTAGGGAAGGGCCTCTTTCTCTCACACATAACATCTGGACTGAGTTACTTCTTACCTGGAATGTCCCCCTCCCTCCTGGAGATCCTTCTCCTCACTATATTCCATCACATTCTGGAACATCTGGTTCATAAGGTTTGGCTAGGTTCTACTTTTATAGTTATAGAGTTAAAACCCAACCAGCAGTAAGAAATGTAATGGAAAGATGTTGGATCAAGTATCTATGATGGGGCCTCCCTGGATCCAGTGCTTCTAATTGCATCTATGATGAGTGTTATCCCTTCATTAGAATATGCTGGTACAAGCGAATCATTTGGGAAATGGGTGATGGCTAGAGTTGGCTATATAGGTAGTCCTTGACTTACAACAATTCATTTAGTGACCATTCAAAATTACAACAGCACTGAAAAAGCTGGCTTAAGACCATTTTTCACACTTATGGCCATTGCACATCCCCATGGTCACATGATGAAAATTCAGGTGCATGGCAACAATTCATATTTATGAGGGTTGCAGTGTCCAGGGGTTACGTGATCACCTTTGATCACAAGCAAAGTCAATGGGGAAGTCAGATTCAATTAAGAACTGTGTCACTAACTTAATAACTGGAGTGATTCACTTAACAACGGTGTAAAGAAACATCGTAAAATGGGACACAATTCACTTTGGAAATGTTTCACTTACAAAAACCTTGGACTCAATTGTGATTGTAGGTTGAGGACTACCTGTAGCTGTCTCCTTTCCTACCCAAGACTTTGAAACCATCTGTTGTTTGCCATCTCGTTCTCCATTGAGAATGCAGAAGAGCTTGTTCCACTTGGAGATTGACACATTGGGTGAGAATGCCCAATTGATGAGCCTTAAAATCTTTTTCATGACTACCTATAATTAAAGCGCCAATTCGCTTTTAATGTTTCAAGTTGCGCGTTGCCTTGAGAGCTATTTGATGCCTACATCTTATTATTACTACTACGTGTGTTTGGACTTGCAATAAATGCAAAACTTTGTTGTTATGCTTCATGGAAGGCCAGTAAATGTGATAGCCATGGGACCCACATGGCAGGTGTGGTGAATGGACGGGATGCTGGAGTTGCCAAAGGGGCCAATGTCCGCAGTCTGCGGGTGCTCAACTGCCAAGGAAAAGGCACTTTAAGCGGCACACTGATTGGTGAGTAACAAGTGGGGGTTCAATCATTTCTAAAATTAAATTCATTCTCTCATTTTTATAAGACTCTGCAAATTTGTCATAGGTTGTTATTAGCATTTCTCTCAATTTTATTTGCTATGTATTTTTGGAAAGAATGTTAGATAATACATTTCTATATTTTTTTTTAATATCCGTTTTGTCTAAATCTAAATCTATATCTAAATCTAAATCTATATATCTATAAATCTAAATCTAATCTATATCTATCCATCCATCCATCCATGAGTTGCAAACAGTAGTACAAAATTCAGAAGACTCAGGTCTGATTCAAATTTAGGCTGACATTTCCTCACTCCACATCATAGTTTATAGCTCTGGCCTACACAAATGAAAAAACCTATGGTTATCCAGAGGGGGCCAGTATTGCATTTTTTAAGAGGTGAAATTACAGGCCAAAATATTATGTGAAAGACTTGGTATGTTTATTGCAAACATTATAAATAATTTGATGGTTTTTGGAAAAAGACCCCAAAAAGAAAGCAATTCAATCTACTTCTCTTAGATACTAGCATCAGCTATAATGGTTTCCACCAAGGTCCTGTGTTCCAGCAGGAACAGAGGTTTAATCTCATTGGTCGAAGGGTCTGACAGCTCCCTATAAAAGGGCTGCTGTCAGACTCAACCTTCGCTGGTTTGTACATAGTTGCTACAGACTTAATTAAGAGCTGTTGTTACTGTTAGCCTGTGTGCGCCTTTTCATTACTCGATCTAACACTGGCGAAGAGGATGGGATTGGAAGGCAACTAGGCGAACCAAAAAGAGCGGAGCAATCCAGCAAGTAAATCCAGCCCGGAGCTCAGCGCGACTTTGAGCAGCCATTTTTCAGCAGCAAACTCAAAACGTCCTCAGAACACAAAATGGCTATGCATGCCCCACCGACTCTGTATGACCCAGTCACCGAGCACTGGGATTTGTATATGCTGAGGTTCGACTGCTTCCTCAAAGTCAACGACCTCATGGGCCTTTCTGAAGGCCACAAGAAGAACATGTTCCTCGGTTACTGTGGACGGGAAGTATTCGAAACTGCCAAAGACCTGTCAGAACCAACACCGCTACAATCGGTCGCTTGGTCCGTGCTCCAGCAGACACTGAGGACTCACTACGCTCCCAAGCTGTTTAAGGAGTTCGAGGACGTCTTCGGCACCGGTCTGGGTAAATATGTGGGGACTCCAATCTCTTTTAATTTGGACCCCAACATAGCCCCAATAAGGCTAAAACCAAGGAGAGTACCTTTCGCTCTTCGCCCCACAATTGATCTGGAAATTGACAAGCTCGTAGGCCAGGGAATCCTAGAGCTGGCTGATCATGCACGCTGGGAGACCTCTATAGTGACACCTGTCAAATCTGACGGGTCTGTCTGCATCTGCACGGACTATAAATGCACAATCAATAAAGCGCTACAACAAAGCGCTTACCCTGTACCCATTGTACAGCACCTACTACATTCTCTAGGCCCCGGCAAAGTATTCGCTAAATTGGACATGGTGCAGGCATACCAACAATTGTCTGCAGATGGTGCTACGGCGGAGACCCAAACCACTGTGATGCACAGGGGTGCATTCAAATGTCACTGTCTGCAATTTGGAGTTAGTATCGCCCCTGGACTGTTCCAAAGCATCACGGAATGGCTTTTGCAGGGGATTCCAGGAGTCGTCCCCTATTTTGACGACATCTTGGTATCGGCTGCAAATGAGGCGCAACTTTTCAAACGTTTACGAACTGTTTTGGCTAGAATTAGAGACAAGGGCCTCTGTCTCAAAAAAAAATGCCAAATTAACGTGCCAAGGGTTGAATTCTTAGGGTACCTAATCGACGGCTCTGGGATTCACCTGATCACGAAAAAAATTAAAGCGATTCAGGACGCCCCTACACCTCGCAATCAAACCAAACTGCAGGTGTTCCTCGGGCTCCTTAATTTCTACAGCGTCTTTCTTAAACAGAAAGCCACCGTTGCTGAGCTCTTACATCGTCTCCTGGCAAAGAACGCGAAGTGGTCCTGGGGCAGAGCCGAGATTGCTGCACTTGCCGCGGTAAAAAGACCTCTCAGCAGACACATTCCTGGTGCAGTACAGCCAGACCCTGCCATTGGTGCTGACCAGCGATGCTTCCACGTTTTGTGTCGGAGCTGTCCTCAGCCATTGCATGCCCAACGGAACCGAGGCTCCCATAGCCTTTTACTCTAGGACCTTTTCTGCTGCCGAGCGAAACTACAGCCAGCTGGACCGTGAGGCTTTGACTGCAGTGGCCAGAGTAAAGAGCTTCCATGAGTACCTATACGGCCGTGATTTCAAACTAATTACGGACCATAAACTGCTGCTGGGCTTGCTGGCTGGGGACCGACCTACTCCTGTGTCATTATCACCGCGGATGACCTACTCCTACCGCCTCGTCCATCGACCAGGTGCCACTTTGGGGCACGCCGACGCTTTGAGCCGCTGCCTGCTACCAGAACTTCTTGCCGACACTACCCCCGAGACGCCAGTCCTCCTCATTGACTGCCTTGTGACTGGTCCTGCCTCGTCCAGTGACGTTGCCCGCCACTCTGCAAAGGACTCCACCATCAAATAAATTTTGAACTGGGTGTGGAGGGGGTGGCCCAAGGGGCCTGTTGGGTCTGATTTCAAAATGTACTTTTGCAAGCGTGATGAATTATCTGTTGTAAATGGCTGTTTGCTGTGGGGGGACTGGGTTGTTGTTCCACCCAAACTGCACATTGCAGTATTAGAGGCTTTACACGTAGGGCATCCTGGAATTGTCAGGATGAAGTCTTTGGCCAGGAGTTACGTGTGGTGGCCTAACATGGACACGGAGATCGAAGAATGGGTGGCTACCTGCACACCGTGCCAGGAGTCCAGACCAGCTCCCCCAGAGGCGCCCGCTAAGGAGTGGGAGCGACCTCAAGCACCGTGGTCTAGGGTGCACATTGATTTTGCTGGCCCAGTTCATGGCCAGACTTTCCTCGTAGTTGTGGACGCCTACTCGAAATGGCTAGAGGTAGTCCTGATGACCTCCACTATGGCAGAAGTGGTCACAAAGGTACTACGGAGACTTTTCTCCACGCACGGCCTGCCCGACGTCTTGGTCTCTGACAACGGGCCCCAATTCACGGCCATGCAATTCGAGACCTTCTTAGCAGCACAGGGAATCAGGCATGCCCTGGTCGCGCCATTCCATCTGGCCTCCAATGGTCAGGCGGAGAGAATGGTGAGAGCTGCAAAAGATCTCTAGGATGGGCCCGGGAGATTGGCAAACACGGGTTGACCACTATTTGCTAATTCAGCACATTACACCCAGGGCCACTACAGGGAGAAGCCCCTCCGAGCTTCTCTTGGGTCGCCGGTTAAGGTCCCACTTAGATCGGCTACACCCAAACTATTCTGCCGCATCGCCTCCAGACTCCACAAGCAAAATTAGGAATTTTAGCGTAGGGGATTCAGTTTATGCCCACAACTATGCCGGGGGAACTCTGTGGGTTCCTGCCACAGTGATAGGCATCACTGGCCCTCGTTCTTACCGCCTAGAGCTTGAGGACGGTTGGAATTGGAGAAGGCACGTTGACCAACTCTGGGGCCACCTCTCCAACTCCACTCTTAAGACAACCAGAGGTAACTCCTGCATGAGTTAGCCAAACGGAGCAAGAACTCACTCCATCCACAGGCAGCTCAAGCTCGAGGGTACCGGGGAACTTATCTGGTTGTGTTGCAGGCCCGCAGCAAGCTCCAAGCGAACCGGCTCTAGAAGCTCCAGCCCCAGCCTTTGAAAGGTTCCAGGAGCTTCCACCAAGCGGAGCTGTGGAGCAAACAGGTCCGTCCGACCTGTCCAAAGAATACCCTCCGACTGAACTGCGCAGGTCAGGCATAGCTACCCAAAAACCCGCCTACCTGCGTGACTACGTAACCAGTCGGATTACTCCATCTATGAGGGAAAGGGTGTTAGATACTAGCATCAGCTATAATGGTTTCCACCAAGGTCCTCTGTTCTGGCGGGAACAGAGGTTTAATCTCATTGGTCGAAGGGTCTGACAGCTCCCTATAAAAGGGCTGCTATCAGACTCAACCTTCTCTGGATTGTACATAGTTGCTACTGACTTAATAAAGAACTGGTGTTACCGTTAGCCTGTGTGTGCCTTTCCATTACCTGATCTAACAACTTCTGTATTTGTATCCCTCCAAAAACTGCATGCATTTATCCATGTGGTCACTAGGAATCCTGTTCAGTTAGATAGGGTTAATGCCTTTAATACTTTCGTTGAGTCAAGCAAGCTTTTAAAATAATTGTAAGATTTTGAGTTTATCAAAATTCTTTGCTTGGCATTGTGGTTAAAGGTCAGAGGAAAGGGGAAAATACTGTAGACTGATATTAAAATTATTAAACTCTGAACACAATTAAGTTCAAAATTTCAAAAATTAAATTGTGCTTATTCTTTATCTTTTCATAAATGCATGCATATATCTGGTTAAGGTTTAAGATACAGAATTCTATTTATTTTTACTAATTTAAAAGGTGGGAAAATTAATTATTTTTCAGTTTTAGGTGGTTTTTCTGTTTTCCCCCTGCATCTCAATCCTAAAAAGTATTTTTTTTAAAAAAAAGCCAGAATGTTCTTCCTGTTTGTGTCTTTAAAATTTGGAGCTTCCATTAGATCAGGCGTGCCCAAACTTGGGAACTTTAAGACTTGGACACTCCTGCATTAGATAAAAGAAATGCAATGGTGCTAATCCTTTGCCCTTTACCTTTGCCCTACAGGGCTGGAATTCATTGCAAAGACCCTGGCTGTCCAGCCCTACAGCCCCCTGGTTGTTTTGCTACCCTTGGCTGGCACCTATAGCCCCATCCTGAATGCTGCTTGTCGTCAAATGGTGCAGATGGGAGTAGTTATGATAGCTGCAGCAGGCAACTACAAAGATGATGCTTGCCTATACTCCCCAGCATCAGAACCAGAAGTAAGTAGACAACAAGGTTTTCCTTTCAACCCCAAACGTATGGAAAAATGATCCAGAAATGGTTTGTAATCCTTCTAACACAGGGGTGAGCAACTATGACAACTTTACGACTGTGGACTTCAATTCTCAGAATTCCTGAGCCAGGACATCTGGAAGTTGAAGTCCCCAGGTTATAAAGTTGCCATAGTTGCTCATCTCTGCACTAATAAATCTCCAGTTCGGCTCATCAAGACCCACCAGTTACCTCACTGCTTTAAACGCAGTGTTCTTCAGTTGTCACAATGATGTCCCAACTCATTTAGCAAATGGAAAGTTGAGGAAGATTGTGAAGCTTCACCCACGCCCATTGTGTTTGGGGGCTGGGGTGGCCATGGCCAGGGTGGGCATGGCAAGCTAGATGTCACTCATGTTGATGGTCCCTGTGGGGGCCCGAGCACTCTGCCAGCAAAAACAGGCGCCTAAGCTCCATTTTCAGTGTAATGGCCTCTAGCAGTCCTCTGCCAGTGAAAACTGAGCTCGAGGGGGCTGCATGCAGCTTTCCTGGGCCCCATTATCAGCTGCAATGGCCTCCTGCATTCCTCTGACAGCAGCCCCCTCAAGCTCCACTTTCGCTGGCAGAGGTACTGTGGACTGGTCTTTTGCTGTTTCCATGGCGACCCTGTGGCCAGATCTAAGCACCCCGTGGGCCAGATCTGGCCTGTGAGCCCTGCCATAAACAAAAATAGCCATTGTGTAATACAAATATTTGCATTGTGTGAAGTTGTCCAAGCTTAGTATCAAGGCAATGAAGAACCAGTAAGATCAGGCTTAGATAGTACTCACGTGGGAGTTTGACTCTGTGATTTTTTTTTTAAGGGAGGCGTTTTAATTTCATGATGTCAACATACTTTTCCCGCAGAAGATCCCATGCTCAATATTTGACTACAGAATTTCAGTCAGGAGCTTTTTCCAAATTCTGTTTCTCCAGTTGGCTCTGACAAGATGCTGTTCTTACCATAGGTTATTACAGTTGGAGCAACCAATGCCCAAGACCAGCCTGCATCTATGGGGACTTTGGGAACCAACTTTGGACGTTGTGTAGATGTGTTTGCTCCTGGAGATGATATCATTAGTGCCTCTAGTGACTGCAGCACCTGCTTCACATCGCAGAGTGGGACATCCCAAGCAGCTGCCCATGTCGCAGGTAATATTGTATGACAGAAATATGAAGAGTTCAGCAAGTTGTTTAGTTCTTGTGTCAGGGTTCCAAGTAACACCCCAACGCAAGAAGACTCCAAGGGTAGAAGTTCCTCAAAGTTCCATTTTATTAGAGGTGTCATATTGGCACATCTGGGAAAACCCAAATCGGAAAGCTTCCAGGTTTTCTCCACCCAAAAGAAAGCCCAAGTCCCTTCCCCTGCACCCACATGTCCATCACATGGTCCAATCAATCTCCTCAGAGGCTCGGGAACGTTGGAGGAAGGCCCTGGCCGGTTCCTCGATCGCTGGCGCCCTTGCGGAGGTCTCCTGGAGGTCCTGCAGACGTCCCCGCGGACCTCGTGGCGCAGCGGCTACTTCCCCCTTTACGTGGCCGTCCGGCCGCTTGGGGGCCGCGTTGGTATGCGGCGAGGCTTGCCTGCCAGCAGCGCTGAGCACGGGTGGAGAGAGGAGCAGATCCGAAGGTAAAAAGGAATAAAAAAGGAAAAAAGGAAAAAATTCCTGTGGGAAAAAACCTTGAAGTCTTCGAAGTGAGGGAGAGTCAGGAAAAACACTCCTTCTGGGCCGAAGGCTGAGGTTAATCTGGGAGGTCAGAGGAGGTACGGAGGTGTGGCCTCAAGATTTACCTCAGCCTCCAGGGCAAAAGGGCTGTGTTAATACCCATATGTGACTCCTCCCACGCCTCACTTCGGAGACAGGAATGTTATTATGGCTAGATATCCCTGCAACTCCATGCAATTCTCCCTCCCAGTTTCCCACAGCACTAAGTGGGGCAGCCCTGAAGATCCAGAGAAAAAGATGTCCTGCAAGGCTGACATCTTGTTTATTATAATGAGGTTTTTTCAAGGTGAACTATCAATAATGCATGTCCTGTTAAGTGACTTTGAGGCAAGCATGACAAGATTTTCAATAATGGGGAAAAAAGCCTTAAATTTTTCCCCCATTCCAAATATACTCTCAGGTTTGTAAAATTCAAATCTATAGAACAGTGCATGGTGGAAATGCATTGATATCAGTGGGAAAAAAAGAGCAGAATTTGTTTATTTGCATGTGGGGTTAGGGAAGGGAAAATTGAAGTATTAAGCCTATCAGGTCTTAAAAGACACTATTTTTAGTATTTAAAGTGAGCAAAGGATGACACAGTGGTTTGTATCAGCTCCAGGGGCTACAAAAACAAAGCAACCAGTATTCCTACCTTTGCAACACTCACCAGTGGTACAAATTAAACTGGCACAATTTGGACATTTTCATTGCATCTATGTTTTATGCCATCAGTGGATTGCTTAAAGAAGTGGTAGATTTTTGACTGCATTTACCCTTGTCTTGTTCTAGAAGAGGCAGCTAAATAATTTTGTATGCATTCCATTATCAAGATAAGCAAGTTTAGTTCTTTTTAGATTCCATTGGTTTCCAGAAGAAATGTTTACGTTTCTGATGAAGCTGACTTATGGGAAACTGAATTGATATTTAGGATTTAAAGTAACTTTTAATTGAATATGGAACAGGTACTTTTTGTTGATATGTGTCTGTCTGTCTGTCTGTCTGTCTCTCTCTAATACCATATTCACGTTTTCAATCACATTCAGAAACAGGAGAGAAAATTATTTGACTGAAAGTTCCTGGTGTTTTAAATCAAAACGGACATTTATTTTTCCATTCATTTGCTTTAACCACGAAGCAGAAATGCAGGGGTGAAATGGACCAAAACCTTGAAAACCAAAGGCATCATGTGTAACCTTTCAAGCCATTAAGATTGGTATAACTTTGAGTCCCTTTTTGGGAGAGGGGGCGGTTTAGAAATCTAAATAAATAAATAAATAAATAAATAAGTACATGTAAATGTTACTGGGGCATTAATTCAGATTAGAATTTGAAGAGCATAGTTGGTTCATGCTTATATTATTCATTTGCACACACATATAGAAATCTTCCCTGATTCAGGCAGGAGGACTGGAGAATAATTTTCTTGAAGGGAAAGTGCGAGAGAAAGTCTGCATTTGTATTAAGTGGCCTCAGATTTTGCCAAGCAAATAATTAGTATCAATTGGACTTCCTGTAAAAAAAAACCATACAAGCATAAAGCATTTTGAGGCAATTATACAAATATAAAATGTAGAACTTCTCCAAAGCTCCTGAAGGCAAGACAAGAAGCAATGGATGGAAACTAATTAAAGAGAGCAGCAACCTAGAATTAAGGATAAATTTCCTGATAGAACAATTAATCAGTGGAACAACTTGCCTCCAGAAGTTGTGAATCCTCCAACACTGGAAGGGGGTTGAACTAGAAAGCCTCCAAGGTCCCTTCTGACTCTGCTATTCTGTTCTGTTAAATACATAACCTAATCCATCTTCATGTGTGTTTTTGACGGATAAATACAGGGCTTGTTTGTTGTCCTAGGAATTGCAGCCATGATCTTAAATGCCAATCCTGCCCTGTCCATCTCCGAGCTGAGGCAGAAACTGATCCACTTTTCTGTCAAAAACCTTATGAACGAGGCTTGGTTTCCAGAAGACCAGAGGCTGTTAACACCAAACAGAGTGGCTGGGCTTCCCTCCAAAATTGTTGCAGGTGAGACTTTAGTGACAGCTCGTTATTCTTATTCCACTAATCATGTGTCATAGCACCTTCTTCATGATTTGAAGTCTGCCCATGGACTTGGATATGGTAAAGATAACGTCTGTGTATGAGAAGGAGCCCAACCGTACTATTGGTTGTGATCGGTCTGTTCTAAATTGTTCTAAATTTAGATAATCCAAAATATTTCCAAGTGCTTATGATATTTCACCTGCTACTCCAATAAATGATACTATTGTTAATTTGCTCCAAATTTTTGCAATCTACATTTGCAAATCTCAGCATTTTTTCTAATTTCTTGTCTTCAGAGTTACAGCGGAATGATTACATTTAATAAACCAAAAATGATTCCTTACAAAGATAGTAATAGGGTGTGCATTATGTTCAAAGAGTTGATCAGTCTGAATTTTAAATACCATAATTTTTTTGCCCTGTGACTTTCAGTGATGTTATTTGCAATTTTATGTTTCCAGCAATTCTTAATTGAAGGTGAATTTGTACTCTCAACCAAAATGCCAGTGATATCTTCCCAATTCCACTATGCCTTTTTTGTAATTAGCTTTCAGTATCCAGTTATTATATGGTCAGTGGTTTCTTCCTTGGCACAACCAGCATTTACTATCTAAACTGATCTTTTCTACTTTTGTTTTGATAACATTTGTACTTAATGCTTGTTCTTGAGCAATAAAAAGCATTCCTCTTACAACACTTCCTTTTTAAAATACTTTATTCTTAAGCCATTTTCATGTTTTACTGTTGTCTAATTTTCCTTCAATATCTTTCAAGGAAGATATTGCTTTGCTTTTCCAATTTTCTAACTTCATTTCAAGCTGTTGCTTTTTATAGTCACTGAGATTCCATTTCCCCAAATAGCCTTTCTTTGTGAGATTAATTCAATAAAGCTTTGTTATTGTCTTCATGTAATCATTAAGCTTTATTTTCATTCTTTATTTTACCTTTAATCGGTGTTAGCCCTCCAAGTCTTTCTTGGAGAAAAAACAATCTGTCAATAGCAATATGAGGATATAAAGCATTATTTATAGGCATCAATTTTCTGATTTGCTGGTCAAGATGAACAAGGTTCAAAATTCCTGTAATAAATCTAATTATTGATATTGCACATGAATTGTTTGATTCCACCAATTAGGTGAGATTTTAGGATTTTCTTTAATCATTTGTACTAATTTGAGCTTATAATATTTTTCTCTTTGTTGTACAAACTATCTGATGTTTCCAAAATTCCCAGATATTTATAAACTCACTTAGGTGCTAGACCTTTGATGCTTTTTTACTTAAAAGTTGAGTATCTTGTGAATTAATTAATTTACTTTCTTTACTGCAATGATCGTATATTTATTAAGTCCAAATTGTGTTGCACTATATATTTGGCCCTACTCTCTCTTAAAAATCAGTATATTAAGTGACATATCTTTCGCTAGTTTTTTAAACTATTAATCTTTTAAAATCTATTTTACTCTTAAATTGAATCAACATTTGTAACTTAAGCAAATTAATAACCAAAATGTAAGCATATTTGCTGATAGGCAGATATCTAATCTAATCTAATCCAATCCAATTCCTCCAAATAGCCAATTTTGTTTTATTCATGAACTGCACTCAACTTTAATGTGATTTGTTTAATATTGGCTTTAAGTGTCATGTGAATCCAACTTTTGCAATTTATAATTCTTGTTTTATGGCAAGAATGACTAATCTTTTCAACTTTTGCCATCAGTCCCTCCTTGGAGATCACAGAGGACATGTCTGTGGTATAGTAATGTCACCAGGTACACTAAACTATGAAACAGACACCGGGCAGTTCTAAGCTAGTTTTATTAGAAGAGCTTTAGCAACAGAACCTTGCAAATCTGAATGTGTGCCCTCCTCCCTCCCTTTTTTATCTTCATGAGAATGGCAGTGGGTTGGGGAACTCTCAGGAAAATATTGGGGAGGGGGTCTTAGCCCTCTTAATTCCTGTCTTTATTTTGGGGTTTTCAAGGTTAAAATAATGCAAGCACAAACAAGACATATTTCAAACTTCAGCACCTCTGGTTTATGGCCAATTATGGCTTATTCAGTTAACTATATGTGTTAGCGCAATGTGTTTTCCAAAGATAGGATCTTTCCAAGTGGTTGAACTACAGCCTGGAGATAGTCCTAAACAAATGGGGATTCTGCTAGTCCTTAGTGGTGACCACTAGCCACTCTCTTTCAGAGGAACAACTGTACTGTCGCTCTGTGTGGTCTTCCTTGTCTGACTCAACCAGTGCAGCAACAGCTGTTGCCCGATGCAACAGCAATGAAGACATGTTCAGCTGCTCAAGTTTATCAAAGAATGGCAAGCGGAGGGGGGAGCACATTGAGGTAAGATGGTGTCGTTTGTTATTTAATTTTAATTAGTTGTATACGCAGATCTGTATCTGAGCCAGATATGGAAATCAAATTTGATGCCATTCTTGGTATCTTATTCTCACTTTTTTCCCTCTCCCAAATACTAGGATATTGGAGGCAAGAAGGAGTGTGTGGCTCATAACAGATTTCGAGGCCAAGGTGTCTATGCTATAGCCAGGTGTTGCATTTGGCCCAAGGCTGACTGCCAGGTTAATAGCCATTCACAGACCACAGAGGGCACAGCTATGAAAAGTGTTAGCTGCATCCAAGATAGCCATGTTTTGACAGGTATGCAATGACAGCTCTCTTGATAGTAACTAAAGAAGCAACATTTTTGATATAGAGATATTATGTATAAGTTGAAGCAAATAGGATTTGGGCTAAAATAGGTCTTCTATGCATAAGATACTAAAGACTTATAAGATCGGGTGACTAATGGTATGTTACTTGAAGAGACCAGCTTTTAGCAACACAACAGAAGGAAAGGAACGTTGGTCCTACCTGAACATTCTTCTCAGCGTGGCGCAGGGCAGAGTGGGTTGTTCAATCCTTATTTGCTCAAGAGACTGAGTCAGAATTTAAGTCACGCCTCCAGCTTCCTCTGCTGATATCCAATTCCGACGAGGCGCAGCTCCAACTAGAGAAACGAAAGAACAGGCCCTGCCCACAGCACTAGTAGCCCCCAGGGACCCAGGCCTAACCAAAAACAATAACTAGGGTGGGACCTGGACCGTCCTGCGCCACGCTGAGAAGAACGTTCAGGTAGGACCAACGTTCCTTCTCCAGCTGATGGCGCAGGAGGGTCCAGGAGTGGGACATACCAAAGCGGCAGTCCCTAGGGCGGGAACTCACTGGTTCGTGGTACCCGAGGGCGCAATGTACTCCTTGCAGCACCCTACGCCCAAATGATGCCTCAGCAGATGCGAACGCATCCAATCTATAGTGCTTAATGAAAGGTGAGGGGGAAACCCACGTTGCAACTCTACAAACGTCTCCGATCGGAGCCTGAGTGTTCCACGTGGCTGTGGTGGCCGCACTCCTAGTTGAATGAGCAGTTATCCCATGGGACACTGGCTTTCCCTTCGCCTCATAAGCTCTGGCAATACAAGCTCGCAACCAGTGTCCAATAGTAGAAGAGGACACTGTGTCCCCAACAATGCCCCCCAGCCATAAAGGCTTGCGTTTGTGGTCAGGGTAAGACCTCTCTCTGCATCCTATCTGATCGAGCTACTGGATCCTGGATGACCTCCATTAGCTCTGCGGCCGCCTGGTCAGAAGGGCGACCCTGGAGGGCTACGCCATGTGCAATGACTCAATGAATAAGAGATTGAATGTTATCAGGTAAGTCCTCAAAATCACCAATGTCATGACTAGGCCCAGGCCTGGGTGCCAGCTGATTCCTATGCCTTGGGTCAGGAACAGGCATAATGCATGTAGGCGGATGGTACTCGCCTTCCTCATCCTCCACCTCCGAGAGTGGGGGTGAGATCAAACTGGCCCTTGGGAAACCAGAGATCCCTGAAGGGGAAGGGGATGGAGAAAGTGGAGCCGCCTCAGATGGGTGTGTGTGGACCTTACCAAGGGCAAAGGGGCCTTATCTCCGCCTCC